>NC_080832.1:104257003-104558544 GCF_030435755.1 Ochotona princeps | reverse complement strand
CCATACAGGTAGGCCTGGGCTGGGCTAGGCTGTGACCATGTCCTGGCCAAGCTTGGCTTGGAGGCCTAGCAAGAAAGGGTCACGCCAGGACCAGGAATTGCAGTAGCAAGCCTGGGGGGTTGAGCTGTGTGGAAGCAACAACTCCACACCCCTAAGAGGAAGTCCCTCTTGCCTTTCATCAGCTTCGGTGACTTTTTCAGTGACCCTAGGACTGATGAACAATAAGTGGCAGGTGCATGCCTTTGTGCAGAAAGTAAGCACCTGTACCTGAAATGACCCAGGTGATCACTTAATACCAGTCATTTGGGGAGCTCTAAAGAGCCACGGCCACCCAAAGGGTGACTGTCATCTGGGAAGATTGGGTCCAGGATCTGCTTGAGCCAAGGGCCTCCCCAGAGTAGGGGAGACCCCTCAGAAACAGATGAAGGGCTCCACACCTGTCCCTCCACTCTCAGACTAAACTGGGGCTGAGGTCAGGTGCTGTCTCCACCTTTAGACCTGGGGTTCTTTTAGGCAGCAGCTAGTTCTTCCCTGACAAACTGGGGACCCTAGAGCAGGGTTGAGCCTTCTGCCTCATGTTCCCACCTGGAGATGCACCCCAGTGCACCCTTGGGAGGTGGGAGCAAAACTCCTTCTTAACTTAAAAGAAAAAAAAAGGCTTCTCTAAGCTGTGCCAGAGAACAGGGGCCAAAATCAAGCCAGCAAGGGATTTTGTTACGTATTTTGCATTTTGCTGGCCTGCAAGAAGATGCTTACCCCCTTCCCTACCTTGGGACTATGGCTGGGTCCTTGGGTGGGGTGGCAGGGGGAAGGTGTGAAGGACCCAGCTGTTGCCAGAGTAAATTACCTCCTAGCTGGTGCAGCCCGCAGAGCGGAGGCGGCAAGGCCACCGCCCCTCTACTCTCACCCCCCACCTCCCATGGCAGGGTCTTCTCGGGGCCACCAGGCCGCGGCTGTCGGCTGTCGTAAACAGTCTAGCTGTGTTTATGTAGCAATAACATGCGTGTTACCTTTCACAGCGACCGCATTCCAGACGGCAGACTCCGGTGATTTACCTAGCTGTGCATGCCCGGCTGCCAGTCCCCACCCCAGAGGTAGGTGGGTGGCCCAGGCCCTGTCACGAAAGGGCTGCTAGCCTTGGAGACTGTGTATGCCCACCTGACCATGCCCTGTACCATGGGTGCGATCTGGATCAGGGGGCTGCTCGGAATGTGTCCCCAGGAGCCTAAGGGGAGCTGTGAGAGCAGGAGGGGGAAGGGAGGCAGTCCTTTGAGGGGAGGGTATTGAGGACTTGCCCTTATGATTCTGTTGATAGATCAGCTGGGATCAAGCCAGAGCTGCCCTTTGCTAAGTTCTCATAAGGTGCTAACCACCATTTAGGGAGTGGTTATGTCCTGGAAGGAAGTACTGTCATAAGTCCCTTTTGTAGAGAGCAACACTGAGGCACTCAGAATCCATGTACAACATTGCCCGAAGATACACAGTGAGTGCAGGATGTAGTCCAGGCCAAAGGATGGACGTGCATGCTCAGCCCTATACGTATCCACTTGCTGGGCCCTAGGAGCACTGCCTGCTCAGGTCCGGCTCCCTGCAACGCCAAGGGCTGGCTAGGAGACGGAGCCCAGTCAGCAGAGCATTACTGAGTGTCTGCAACACATGCCTGTGGTGCCATGTGTGCAGCTACCCAACACACACCAGGCAAAAACAGATGCCTCCTATGTGGATCCTTGTGGCTTATCTGTGTCCCCATCCATTTACTCCTGTCTGTGAGTACAGACACCTGTATGGGAAGGGCTTCAAAAAGTCTCTGGAAAATCACGTAGAAAAAATAAGGCATGAACTTCAAAAAAAATGTTTGGCACCAAACTTAATTTCGTTTCTGCGAACTTTTATAAGTGCTCACATGTATGTGGACACTCCACCCATGTGCTTCTCCCCTACATGTGAGCAACATCCATGCTGAAGGGCACACTGAGCGAGGAACTGAACACAGTTATGAACACTGCTGAGAGTTCCTAGGTCTTGTTTGGGTACCAGCCTCTGGAAGCCAGCCTGCCTGTCCAGTTCTGGGCACCTTCCAGATGGACCCCGAGCTTTTCTGCAGGCTTGAGGTCTTGGGTGTAGCCGCCAAGCCCCTTCCCACTTTGTTTCATGGACCTCTCCTGGGGCAGCAGAAGACTGGGTTTTTTTCTTTTCATTTTAAAACAGATTTATTTATTTTTATTGGAGAGTCAGATATACAGAGAGGAGGAGAGACAGAGAGGAAGATCTTGCATCCGATGATTCACTCCCCCAAGTGACCGCAACGGCCGGAGTTGAGCTGAACCTAAACCGGGAGCTTCTTCCAGGTCTCCCACGTGGATGCAGGTCCCAAGGCTTCGGGTCGTCCTCGACTGCTTTCCCAGTCTACAAGCAGGGAGCTGGATGGGAAGTGGAATAGCTGGGATTAGAACCAGTGCCCATATGGGATCGTGGCACATGCAAGGCAAGGACTTTAGCCGCTAGGCTACTGTGCTGGGCCTTCTTTTTCTTTTTAAAGATTTGCTTTATTTATTGGACAAGTGGTGAACTTCAGCCTTCCATCTGCTAGTCCATTCTCCAAATGGCCATAACAGCCCATGTTGGGCTGGGGCAGGCTTCTTCTAGTTTCTTACAGGGGCCATCCTCTGCTGCCTTCCCAGATGTATTAGTAAGAAGCTGGATGGAACTGGGACAGCTAGGATGACACCCACTATAACGCAACATCAGCCGCAGAGGGGCTACATCTTTTCTGTGGTGTCCATCTCTTCCTCAGCTAACTGCTGTAACAAGAACTGCTGAGCTGGGCACCTGGAAAATGACTCACAGGCTTGGACCATTTCGATAGACGTCACTGAGGGGCCCCTGCATGGAAGGACCCTACACTTAGCTTAAAACCCTTCATAGTTTTTGGAATCAGGATCCTATAGATTCTGCATCTGGTCTGGCTGGCAGCTGAGGCTTTGGCATCTGAGATGGACACAGCTTCCCCACTCCCCACACTCCCAACCACAGTATCCAATTGCCCCTGCACACCCCTGGGCTACTCTGCCACTGCCAGCTCAGCCTCCTGCCCCTGGGCTGGCCCAGACCGCTGAGATGTGGGCAGTTGTGGTTGCTCGGCGCCCACAGCGTGGCCACAGTGTTTGAAGATGCACTTCAGACTGCGTTCTTGCTGTCGCCCAGCCTGCGGTTGCCTGTCTTTTTGTCTGCTGCTGCCACCAAGGCACAAGGCATGAGAAGCCCGTATTCAGTGTGTGGTTCTGTGCCTGTGGGGAGACTGCTCAGCTGTGCCCCGCCCTAGGGGACACCAGGCCCTGGGCCTCTCTGACCCTTACTCGTCTTCCCAGCAGTGTGGGTGGGAGGATCCCTGAACCTCTGCTACAGCTCCTCCCTGACATGTTCGTGTGCTGGCAGCTTGGTCCCCAGTGTGCCCTGTGAGGAACCGTGAAGAGGAGACGGGGCCTGGTGGAAGGTATTGACATCCCCTGGGTCTTCTTGTAGCTGTGGGCCATGTTAACAGGTCCAGGTGGGGCTGTTGGAGGAATACGTTGCAGTCTTGATGGCTTGTTGCATCCACTGTGTGTACTTCATCTTTGCCTCTTCCCGTCTCTTTGTAAATACTGGCTCTATACTACCTGCACAGGTGCAGTTGTCATCCCTGAGACATTCTACAGCAGCTCAGGGTGTGGCAGGGAGAAATTGTGAGACAAAGTGGTCCAGCACTTACCAAATCAGTCTGAGGTCATTGAGGGCCAGCTTCAGCCACCATCTGCCAGGGGCCCTGCCCACTTCCCTCGAAGCTTGGGGAGAATACACTCACATGGGAATGTGCTGTGGAAGCATAAAGTTGAAATAGGGGTCGAGGTGGCCACTAAACGGAAGTGGAGCAGTGTAATGGCATTTCTACTCTGTCGTGTTTTAAGATTAATCTCCTTATTTGCAAGGCAGAGTTACAGAGAGAGAAGAGAGACAGGGAGATGTTAAATTTTCCATCTACTGGTTTACTCCCCACATGGCCACAATGGCTGGGGCTGGGTCAGGCTTAAGCCAGCAGCCTGGAGCGCCACATGCCTGTGGCACTTGGGCCAACTTCTGTTGCTTTTTCTAGTCAGGAAACTGGATGGGAAGTGGGTGGGAGCCTTGCAGAAGGTAACTTAACACATGAGTATCCTCTCTGTCTTTAAAAGTTTACCACCTGTGGTGTGGACGGGCCTGCCAGAGCTGCGGTGGGCACAGGAAAAGCTAGCCAGAAACAACAGTAATAACCTGGCCACCTGATTCCGGGTGCCCTGCACAGTCCAGGTACGTGGGGTGGCCTCCAAAGAAATTTGGAAGGAGGTTCATTGCCCTCCCACCTGCTATGCCCCCCCACACACAAGCCCAGGGACCTCAGTCCTTCCCCAGGTAGATGCCATGTCCTGCCTGTGTTCCCTAAGGGCTTTGATTTATTCAGCCTGGGAGCCAGGCAGCAAGTCTCGTGTCTGCCCTAGGCTGTGAAAGAGGTTATTATTATTTTTTATTGGCTGTCCCTTGTTAACTCATAATTGTAATCATGTAACATTTAATAGAGGCACAAAGCAATCCCCATCTCTGCCCCACCATCATTCATTAGCTAACAAGATGGAGCGGTTCATAAAAAACGGCCGTTAAAAAAAAAAAAATTCCAGGGAAATGGAAAGCAGGAGGTGATGCAAGCCCCGGTTAACAAAGGCCCAGGGCTGAGAGAGGCGGGAGCGGTGTGAGCTGAGTAACTCAGCCCTGATAAGCCACAAAGCCGAGCCGCTGCTGCTCCCTCCTCCCTCCGACGCCTGAGTCAGAGAAGCCGGGATGTGTTCGAAATCAAGCAATGTAATTAGCAGGTTGCATCATGCCCTCGATTATAAATTACAAGGAGTACAAAGAGGGTGGATGGAGAAGCCAGGCAGGGTTGGATGGAATAATGTAGTCCGAGTACCAGCAAGGGCCACACAGGGCCCTTGGAGCTGCTACCACCTGGTCACTTGGTCACTCAGAGACTCCAGTAGCTTCTGCCACCCTTGTCCCAGGGCTGTAGTGACAACACCTGCTCAATGCTGTCTTTGTGTAACAGGGATAATGATTTACTAACTCGAGGAATCCGGAGGTGTGAAAGGAAGATGGCCCTCTTAACCCAGCCATTGTCTGTTCTCTGCTGGAATGCCCTTGCCCTGCCCACCTGGTGCACCTGTGCACACGGATGCTGCTTGAGGATGGCCCAGGTGAGGAGCCCTCCCTGGAGCGGGGACAGGGGGCGGCTGCACTGATAAGATCTAAAGGGGCTGAGCAAGCGCAACAGAAGCCAGGGCCCAGGGATGATTGAAACTCAGCAAACAGGGCAAGAGCAGGGGAGGGAGGGGTGATGGTCAGGTGGCAGAGTGTGTGAGCTCCCTCCTTGGCTGGGAGGGCAGAGGTTTGGAAGTTTTGGAAGTCTGGGACCTAGTAGGATGTGGGACAGAACAAGCCCTTTCTTTTCCCTGGGCTTTTTGAAATGATACCCACTGTGAGTGTATATATATGTGTGTGTTTCTGTATTCCTAATCAACCCCGCCAGCTCCCCTGGTACCTTAGAGAACAGGGAGGTGGCCCTCAGTATAATCAGAGCCCAGTGTGGCAGAGGCTAATCCCCTGCTGGTGACACTGCACCCCCGGGAACCCCCTGTCCCTGGAGTGCCACACAGCCACACCCTTCATTCCTCCTGGTGCAAGCTTGGCCTTTCAGACTGGCCTTCACAAATTGCCTTTTACTCTGCAATGTTTTCTTAGCCTCCCTATGCTGGTGCACAGGAAATAATCCCATTAACTTCATTATTTCCGCGGGAAGGGACAAGGGAGTCCTTTGAGGTCAATGTATTTGGATCTCGGAAGAAGAATCACAGAGGTGAGGCCACTACCCTGTAGGAAACTCTGTTTGAACAGCTTCACTCTGAGTTGGGGATAGCAGTGGTCAGCAGCCCATGTGGTGTGGCCTCACATTCTGGTTAGGGAGACTCAATGCATAGAAAGGAATCAGCAGTGTCAGCAGCAAGAGGTAGGGGGAGGCTTGAGGTGGCTCCCAAATGGCACTGCTTTGACTCAGATCCCGGTCTCTCTGCTCCTGCCCCCCTGCCCCCACACTGTGGCAGAGGGTTTCAGAATTTTTGCTACTCTACAGCTACAGCACCTTGCTAAAAGCCATGCCGGATCATACCCTGCACCTGCCTCAAACCCATCCTGGGGGCTCCCCTGACTAAAGCCAGGTGGATTCCCTCTTTAGCCACCTCCTTTATGTGTCACCTGAGGTCCCTCTGTGAGCCTACATCAGATTTCATGCCACCAGGCCTCTATGTGAGCTGTGCCCATTGCCTGCCATGCCCTTCCCCCATTCTGCTCAGCTGGCCAGTCACACCAGGGTCACCTGCTCCCAGTAGTCCTCGTCCAGGATCCCCTTCTGGGGTCTGCACCCGAGCCAGCCCTATCTTGGCACTCCCCTGTGTGTTAGGTCTCCTTTCCCCCAAAGGAGTCCATGAGCTCCCCAGGGCAGGGGGGTGGAACGTGGTGCCCCCAGGCCCAGGGCAGAACCTGCATACAGCCAGCAGAGTGTCTGCCACTGTTCCCACAGTGAGGAGCAGGTGGGTGGAGCATGAGGCCTGAGGGGGGGCATGCTCATTCATTCATGCATGTGTGCGCTTAGTGGATCCTGTAGTTTGAATATATACAGTGAAGAGGCCAGAGCGGGGAGCGGGGAACAAAAGTCAGGGGTGAGATGCTAGGAGACAGAGCAGGCCCATCAGCTAGGAGACAGAGCAGGCCCATCAGCATTGGGCACTTACGTGCCTTTTTGTGGGGTTGAGAGAATGTTCTAGAAGCCATACTGCAAATGCCCAGGGTTGACAGTGTCCAGAGGGGTGCCCTGCCTGCTTATCCCAGGAAGGCCTGGGCCTCGTCAGCTGCGACCTCTAGCTCTTTCGGCCTATAGGGAGATGTGAGGAGGAGGAGAGGCTGAGCAGGGGCCTCTGGGGGCCTCTTCCCCTCCATCAGAAACACTCAGCGCATCCACCTGATGGTGAGGTCGCTGTCCTTGTGTTCCCATCCCCAAACAGGTGACCACTCTGCTCCCGTGTCAGGATGACATTCCATCCCTAAGTCGTGATCTCACTCTGGCTTCTGTCCTTGGGCCCCGTCTGTTTCTGAGCTGAGAACAAAAATAACAGTGGAGACCGCTGCCTGTCTGTCCTCTGGCAGCGGCAAAACATGGAACAGGGGTATATGGATTGGGGTGGGGACAGGGCAGGGACTTGGACTTAAGGACCTGAACATTCCTGCTGGGGGTCACAGGGCTCAGGCACTGACTTGGGCCCTTAGGAGGCTTCTTTCTGACTCCCCCTGGTCCCCTCATGCACACATCCTAGGGAGTGAGCCATGCCCCATGCTGAGTCTTTGCTGTGTCAAGTGTAGGAGAAAAAGTGAATGAAAGGTGTTGGTGCAATGGGTCAGTTGGTTAATCCTCTGCCTGCAAGCACTGACATCCCATGTGGGTGCTGGTTCATGTCCCAGATGCTCCACTTCCCATCCAGCTCCCTGCTTGTGGCCCAAGAAAGCAGAGGAGGATGACAAAGTCTTGGGACCCTGCACCCACATGGGAGACCCGGAAGAAGCTCCTGGCTCCTGGCTTTGGAATGACTCAGCTCCAGTCCTTGCAGCCACTTGGGGAGTGAACCAGTAAATGGAAGATCTTTCCCTTTGTCTCTCCTCTGTAAATATGCCTTTCCAATAAAAATGACTAATTTTTTTTAAAGAAGAAAGAAAAGAAAAATGAATGAAACATAGTAACTTCCTATGAAGAAATCTCAAAATGTTCGAGGAAAAGTAGAATTTAAAGATATGTTTATTTTCTGTGTTCAAAAAAAAAAATGTTGACAGTCCAGAAGAAGTGTTGGAGCCAATGAGTGGTTCAGCTGCCATTCAGGAAGACACGTCTCATGTCATGTACGTGGTTCAAGTCCAGGCCTCTCTGCCTTCATCCAACCTTCTAGCACCTGTGCACCCTGGGAGGTGTTTGTTTTCCTGTTGCTCCCTGAGAGAAACCCAGCTTGAGATGAGGGTTCAGGGCTTCAGCTTGGCCCAGCCCTGGCTGTTGTGGGCATTTGGGGAGAGAACCAGGGCAGGGAAGAAAAAATTGAGGCGCTAGGGCTTTTGCTGCTTGAGATGCCAGCATCCTTCATGGACACAGTTGCGAGTCCCTGATGCTCCACCTCCAGTCTAGCTCCCTGCAAATATGCCTGGGAAAGCAACAGGAGATGACCCAAATGTTTGTGCCCCTGCATTCAATGTGGGAGACCCAGAAGGAGCTCCTGGCTCCTGGCTTCAGCTCAATCCAGCCTTGGCTGTTGCAGTCATCTGAAGAGTGAACTAATAGAATAAAGACTCACTCTTGATTTTCTCTTTTCTAATTCTGCTTTTTACATAAATAAACACATCTTTCAAAAGTTGAAATTCATGCATAGAGGGATCTTCAAAAAGTCGTGGAAATGCATATTATGAGAAAAAAGCTGCATAGATTATTCCCGCCATTAAAAAATGGTACCAAAATAAGCTTATTTTTTTAATTCCATTTTTCCTTAACTCTTTGAAGTCACCTCATATGAAAGATACCTACCATGTTCCTGGCATAGTGTTAAGTCCATTTTCATTCATCCCATCAAGGATGTTGATCACGTGGTGGGCACTGTTCTAGTCCCTGGGCACATGGCAGAGTCCCTGTCCTCAGGGAGCTCACATGCCACAAGGAGGCAGAGGACAATAAACCCAGAGCTGAGTTTGTGCAAAATAAGCCAAAAAGAGACCAGGAGCCAGATGGCAAAAGTCAACCAGAAGGAGTGTGGCTGGCAAAGTGACCCCAGAACCAATCTCTAGGGAAGGGGTGAGGGAGTGTAGGGACTGCCTGGGGCATGAACGGGTGAGGCAGAGGGCATGGAAGATGTGAAAGCCCTGGGGCAGGAGCGTGCTGGAAGATGAGGCACAGGTTAGCTGCGTGCCATCTCGTCCAACAGCCCAGCAGTGTCACTGCACACCACGTCTCACTTGCTCTTTGGTGGCCAATGAGGAAGTGGAGCTCCAGAGTGTGATAGTAATCTGCCCAAGGCCTCTCTCTCTCTCTCTCTCTCTGACACACACACACACACACACACACACACTGGGCCAGCACCTCCATGCTGCTAGTCCGGCCTAGGGCATCAGTTCCCATTCCCAGGGATGGAACAGAATCACTCCCCATACACACAAACTGCCCCATGCCGAGGAACTGGTAAAGATTCCCAGGTTCCTTGTGTGTACCAGTTGCCCAGGTGAATCAGCCAGCTTGGTCCTGCCACAGCCCCGCCTGTACACTGTTCATACTCCTGTGTGTGTACATGCATATGTGTGTGTGCATGGTGGTGGGGGGTGAACATGGCTAGCAGTCTCTGGGCAAAGTCAAGCTTCTTTTGTATGTTTCCCATAACATCCAACCCAATTGCTTGCATGTAGCAGGTGCTATATCCATTGTAGAATGCATGCTTTGGAATTGCAAGTCATCTGAGTTTCCTCTTGGAGACACACTGGGCTCTACTTGGAGTCCAAGTGTCCTGGGCCGCATAGGGATAGCAGGTGTGTTTTTCTGGGCTGGCATGGTGGCTAGGAAAGTGGTGTGGTGCCCACTGGCCTACCTGCTTGCGCTGGAGCCCACCCCACTAGGGCAAGCCTTTACTTCCTAGGCCACAGGAGCAGGCTGCAGGCAGCAGGACTGGGAGTGGGGTTGGTGGGGACAGGGGATGGAGAGGAGAAGGTTGGAAGCATCCTCCTGCCTGAGTTAAGAGGAGGGAAGCTGAAGGCTGCAGGGTAAAACCCAGGTCTCACCAAAGCCCATGTGCCTGCTGCTGGCCTCCTGTGCCGGTCCCCACACCCAGCAAGGTATTTTCCTGTTTTGATTTTCCAAAGCCTGCCCCCCCCCCACCCGAGGTGAGACAGGGCAAGATAGAAATTAAAACCCTGGGACTCATCTCCTCCAGCTGCAGATGGCCAGAGCCTCTGAGGGATAAAGGCCTGGGTTTGTGCCTTGGACACAGGGACCCTCCCCACTCCCATGGCCAACATGTGGGCATGGCATGGGTCCTTCCCTGTGTCCTCTGGATGACAGTGAGAAGCAGAAATGACCCATGGATGTTAACTACTTTTAAAATGCTTATTTATTGAAGGGGCAGTCACGATGGCTCAATTAGCTAATTGTCTACCGGCAAGCACCAGCATCCCATACAGTACGGGTCCATGTCCTAGCTGCTTCACTTCCCATCCAGCTTACTGCTTATGGCTGGAAAAGCAGCAGAGAATGGCCTAACCAAAGCCTTTTGGAACTCTGCACCCATGTGGGACACCCAGAAGAGGCTCCTTACTCCTGGTTTCAGATTGGCTCAGCTCCAACCATCGTGGTCACTTGAGGAGTGAACCAGTGGATGGAAGAGCTTTTTGTTTCTCCTTCTCTCTCTGTAAATCTGCCTTTCCAATAAAAAAATAAAGTTGACTTATCTCCGCTTTTATTCGAAATACAGAGAGCTGATTAATTCTGAGAGGCAAAGACCCGTGTGCTGGTTTACTCCCTAAATGCTCCCAACAGCCCAGGCAAAAACAACAACAAAAAGACTGAATCCAGGTCTCCCTATGAGTGATAGGGACCCAAGGACTTGAACCATATATCACCTGCTTCTTCCCAGAATGCACATCAGCAGACAGATAGATCGGTTGGAAGCAAAGGAAGTGGGATTTGAACCAGGCACTCCAGTACTGGATATTGGGTATTCTAGGTGGCCGCCTTAACAACCTGTGCCAAATGTCCTTCCAGGGCCTGGCTGCGCACTCTTGCGGCTGCTCCCTGAACAGGCAGTGGGTGCTGTGGCCACCCACAGCAGAGCTGTAGCCTTGGCTAGCCAGACATCCAGGAGTCAAGAAGCTGGGCCTGACCCCAGGCACAGCTGGCTCCTGCCAGGAGCCCTTCGCTGACCCCCAGCCAGAGTTGACTCAGGCCAGCGACCAAGAGGTGGCTGATGCCCTGGGTCCCCTGGTGTCTGCAGCTGCTCCTAGGACCACCCTATGAGACCTGTAGGGCCTGGGTGGGGGGTGTTGTCGCAGTGGATGGGGGGAGCGAGCTGGTATTCTTTCAGTGGGATTTATATGTGTGTGCGCTTGTGTGTGTGTGAGTGAGTGTTTAACAAGCTGTGGGGCCTGCTCGATTTCTGAGCCTGGAATTTATACAGCCCTTGTTGGCGGCTGCAGTTTATCTCGAGCGAAAGAATAATAAACTCAGTTGACAGGATGATGCATTCAAAGCATCTTCCCGCCGTTCCAGCGCGCAGCCCTGCCCGCCAATATCTGGCCTGGAGGGGACCGCGTTATCGAGTGTGGGCCCCCGTGAATCGTCAACAACGCATTTCTTGCAGGCTTGGAGCAAGGCGGAGATGGGCCAGGGGCGGGGGTGGGGGCAGGTTGAAGGGAAAGCCTGGACGAGGGACAAGGGACGAGGGGGAGAGCTGGAAAGGGGGTCTGGCCACACGGGTGTTAGGACAGCCGCCCAGATGGAGTCAGAGACGTTTGCCAAACCCAGCCCCTTGCCCACCAGCCGGCCTAATGGCCCTGTTGTTTCCTTCCCCGGGGGACTGTATGCACTCCAGAGACCCCCATGTTGGTGTCATCATAACTTCAAAGGCAATGGAACACCTTTGGCCCTTGGGGCACAGCAGGGCCTGAGGATGCCACCACTGTTGTCTGCCACTCAATCAAGGAAATAGTGGCGACTCTCAGCTTGCCCAAACACCTGGCAGCCTGGCTTCAAGCCCTGGGAGAGCTGCAGCCCCCCACCCACCAGGCACCCCTACTGAGGATCTCTGAGCCTCCTTTTCTGCCCCATCTGGGAGACCCCCAACGTTTGTATGCCTGGCTTATAAGCTGTGCTGTGACCACACATCTCAGACTTGCTATGGGATATAATCACATGGGACTTAGAATACTTCAAACCCTTCACAGTGGATTATAAATTCTACCCCCACCCCACAAACACACACATACACACATGGTTTTTTCCAAGTCCCCTAAACTTGTAAAAAAAAATTTTTGTATTTATATATAAAGAGTACAGACTCCATGCATACCATGGGTCCTTTTCCTTTCCCTCTTCATTAGTTTTTGCAAAGGCATAATGTTAATCCACTCTATATTCCCAAGTTTAATCTGCCACGGATAATATTCAACAAGTGAAAAGTAGGAAGGCCACAGTTCCACTGGCATATAAATATGGGCAAAAAATGACAATCCTGTCCTGAAGCGACCTTTTTTTTTTTTTCGGTCTCCTATATTAGCTGCTATGTATCAGAGAAAACATGTGATCCTGGTCTTTCTGAGACTGGTTTATTTCACCAAGTATAATGGTTTCCAGTTGCATCCATTTTGCGGCAAGAGACAAAGTCGCCTAAGCTTCAGTCAGGACAGCCTTGCCCACTGCCTCCCCTTCCACTTCTCCCTGGCTCCCACCCCCAGGGAAATCCTTTCTCTTGCCCAGTCAGGCTCTTTGACTTCAGTTTCAGCTGTTTCGGGTGAATACCTCACGCGTAAATTCCGATTTTTAAAGATTTACTTATTTATTTGGAAGGCAGAAGAATACAGAGAAATAAATCTTCCAACCACTAGTTCACTCTTCAAATGGCCACAGCAGCTTGGGGCTGGGCTGGCTGAAGCCAGATGCAGCCAGGCACTCCATTCGGGTCTTCCACACAGGTTCAGGCACCCAAGCACGTGGGCCATTTTCCACTGCTTTCCCGGGCACATTAGCAGGGAGCTGGATTGGAAATGGAGCTGCTAGAACTTGAATTAGTGTCCCTATGGGATGCTGGTATTGCAGGCAGAGGCCTAACTGGCTGTACTACTGTAACACTGCTCCCAAGCTCACACCTAATTTTCTCCATGTACTTTCTCTTTCCTGGCTTGAAGTCCCCAAGTTCTTTCTGCTCCCGGGACGGGGCTTCCTCCAGGACCTCGGCTTCCTGTAGAAGCGAGCTCTCTGGTTCTGCTTCAAAAAACAGGGTGGCTCCCTGAGGTCCACAGACCTCAGTCCCAGCTGCGGCAGGGATAGGGATGGAAATGGACATGTGCCGAGTACCAACCAAGCATCTAGCTCCAGCCCAGGAGATGACCGAGCCCCACCCCATCCTTCAGTCTGTCACCATTGTCCCCATTTTACAGATTTCTTTTTTTTTTTTTTAAGATTTATTTATTTTTATTGGAAAGTCGGATATACAAAGAGGAGGAGAAACAGAAAGATCCTCCATCCGTTGATTCATTCCCCAAGTAGTTGCAATGGCCAGGACTGAATCAATCCAAAGCCAGGAGCCAAGAGTCTCCTCTGGGTCTCCCATGTGGGTGCAGGGTCCCAAGGCCTTGGGCTGTCCTCAACTGCCTTCCCAGGCCATAAGCAGGGAGCCGGATGGGAACCGGGGCTGCTGGGTTTAGAACCGGTGCCTGTGTGGGATCTCAGCATGCTCAAGGCGAGGACTTTAGCTACTAGGCTGTGGTGCCAGACCCAGATTTCACAAACTGAGGTGGGAGGAGAGTCTGTGTCTAGTCTTCTGGCAGGAACCAGAGTCAAGCCCAGAAGGTCTGGCTAGCTCTGGAGCTGTACCTGATACTCAACTTCAAATACAGGCAGGGAAAAAGACCTGCCCAGAGCTGGCTTGGGGCAGCCCAGGGGCCAGGAAGAATCCAGGGGACTCAAGCTGTGGGAATGGGGAGGAGGGGAGGAAAGGCTGGGAGAGCAGAGGCTAGGGGGCTGGAGGAGCCCCAGGGTAGAAATCTTATAACAGGCCACAGGACTCCAACACAATGCAGCTACTTGGTCCCTCACTGATACACTCACTTCCTCACCCATCCACCCTATCCCTTACACATCCGCCAGTCTCATAAGAAAGAGATGTGCCAGCAAGCCAGGGCCCCCCTCGCTCACCCCTTCCACCTGCCTGTCCCTGCATACTGAGCACCTGCTGTATGCCCAGCCCCTAGCACGGGAGAGGACCCAGCCTAGTTCCAGGTCCTGGGCACTCACATGGTCCACTGAGACAAAGGATACACCTGGCAGCCACCTGTGTGAGTTGTTCACTGAGTCACCAACCCAGGGGAGTCCTTCACTGAAACAGCAGACCTAGGGAGGTGATCAGGACACACTCCAGCCCAGGAGCGAGCATGGGCTGCTTGAGGCCATGAAAGAAGGGCCCCAGGACTCCGAGGTATGGACAGGTGCAGGTGCACAAGGTGCTGACAAGGAGCGCTGATGGTCTCCAGAGGAAGATGGTTATGCCCTTGAGATTGTATCCACCCATTCACGCATTCATTCATCCCACCTGGACACCTGTTGTTCTGGAAACACCAGAAGGACACCAAGCTTGAGCAGAGCTATATGGAGTCAAGGGCACTGGGTGGCTGTGGGCCCCTGTCAGACATCTGAAAGGGTTGGGAGCTGGAGAGCATTTAGAGGTGCAGCCTGGGGTGAAAGGAGAGCAGGTCCCATGGGAGCTCCACCAGGGGTGCTCTTGTCCCATGAGGACCAGAGCAGGGAGGCCCGCAGGACCAGGGAGGAGGTCGGATGGAAGGCCCAGGGCTCTGTTGGGGCAGAAAAACTCAAACTTGCCCAAAAACATATGTGGGAACCCTGTATAGAAAACGTCACCATGTCCCTGTCCTCCAGCCCAGCAGCGGCATGGGGACTTGGGTGAGGCATTGCATGCCTATTTGCATATGTTGGCAAGAAGCATACCCCCATCTACTTTGATTTGGGGCCTTCTGATAATCCTCCAGGGCTGTCTTCTTGCATTTTGCTCTGCCTCCTGGAAGGGAGACCAGAGCTGGGACCAGGACCCTGCTCAGTTGCAGGAAAGCCCTGTTTCTCCATGGCAATGCCTGGGGAAGGCTCGGGACTACTTTCCTGCTCACTAATCTGCCTGTCCAACCAGGCTGTGCTCTGCTTAGAACTGCTGTGTACTCAGCAGTCCCTGAAGGCTCGTAAACCGAGCCACGTCCTGGAAGTGCTCATGGTCTCGGGGCATGCCAGGCTTGAATGAAAACCGCCTGTGCACTGTTGGGAGGATGGAGGCTAATGGAGTGACGAGTGAGCGTCGCCTGGAAGTCTGTGGGCCATCCCCTGTGGGCCGGGGGCGGGGCTGGGCAGGGCTTGGTGCTCCTCCCCGGCTTGGCCTGGCCTGGCCTGCAACTGGGTCTGCAGCGTGTACCCATGTGCACATGTACGCCATTGCTCTTATGCAAACCTCATGCAGCCTGGGGGAGAGAAAGATAGCGAGCTGGGAATTCTATGCCTGTCCCTTCCTGTACCTTGCTTTTCCATCGGTCCCAAGAGAATTATTCCAGCACATGTGCTGCTTGGAGGGGCAGTCTCCTGTCTGGGAAAGGCTGAACCATTGCTGGCCACCACCATCCTTCTTCCCTAGAAGCCCCCAGGTCCCCACTTGCCAGCAGCTCACAGTATTTGTGGTGGGCACTTTCAAACACCCTTGGGGAACAGGGATGGGGCAGCCAAGAAGTTGCAGGAAAGCTGCTCCTGGCTACCCTGGACCAGGCAGTGCGAGGCTCAGCTTGTTACCGCCAGGCAAGGGCTGGGATGGCCCCTTATCGGGTCAGGCTTATCTCATGTGGTCACTCACTGCCAGACTCCAGAGGGCCACTCGGTGGGCCTCTGCCGCCACCTCTGGCTTCTCCAGCCCGACTCCTCCTGCCCCCAGGGGACCCTGTCTACTGGCACAGTCAGACCAGGGGGTACAGGGCCAGGAAATGCTCCTGGATGCTGAGATGTCAACCTCTGCCTCTGCTCTTTGATTTCCAGATTCCCACAGGTTCTTAGCTTCTATGTGATGTAGAGGCTGGGGCCTACCCTCCTACACTTACCAGCTCTGCCCCAAAACGTACAGAGATGGGCTCCTAACTGCAGGGTCTTTCTCTACTGACTCTCCCAAACAGGGGCTCTCTGGAGATGGATGGGGCTCCCCTCTCAGAGTGTGGCTCCCTCAGATGAGTGAGTTGCACTTTGAGGAAAAGAAGTGGACCAATGTCCCTGAAGAATGTTAGGTCAGTAAGACCTTCAGCGATCCTCAGTGGCCAGTTCTCATGACACCTGCTGGAGGTGTGGTTCTATTTCTTTCTTTTCAAGTGGTGAAGATGAAATGTTCCTAAAGAGAGACTGAAAAGAGGAAGGGAAGAAAAAAGAAGGGAGGGGAAAGAGAGAGACAGAGAGAGAGGAGGGAGGGAGAAAGGGAGGGAGGAAGGACGGAAGGAAGGAATGAAGGAAGGAGAGAGAAGGGTGGGACCAGCGGCATTGTGGCATGATGGATTAAGCTGCCTTTATGACAATGCCTACATCCCACATCAGAGCTGTGGTTTGAGTCTCAGCTGCTCCACTTCTGATCCAGCTAATGGTTGTTGTTCCTAAGTGCTTGGGCCCCTGCCTGCACATGAGAGAGATCTAGATGGAATTCCAGACTCCTGGGTTTGGCCTGGCCTAGCCCTGCCTGTTGCAGCCATCTGCTGACTGAACCAGCAGATGGAAGATTTATCTCTCCCCCTCTATCACTATTCCTTTCAAATAAATAAATTTCTTTTTTAAAAGTTTCATTTGAAAGCAAAAAAACAAGTGAGGGATGAGAGGGAGGATGAGAGAGAGAGGGAGGGAGGATGAGAGAGAGAGAGAGAGAGAGAGAGAGAAAGTACTCAGGCCTCCTGCAGGTGCATATCCTGTGATACCCTCTGTGGAGCAGGGGCTAACTTTTCTTCCCTGCCTGGGGGAACTGGAAGAGGATTTGTCCATCTTCACCTTCCTCACCCATTCCTACCTGGCCAGTAGAAACTCATGATCCAGCTTCATGGTGGGCTGCACCTGATCCTGCTTGAGACCCAGCTGGTGGACTCCTGAGCTCCAGAGTTGCATGACCACCAGCCCTCCTCCTCCTGCCCCCCTATGCTCCACTCCTCGTCCTACACCCATCTGAGTGGTCATCCTTTCAACAAGTGTGTTTCCGAGTTCCTGAGCTGTGCCAGGCATGAGAGATAGACACCCGGGGAGCTCTGAGCGCATCTCAGGAAACCAGATGTCAACAGTCAATTAGAGCCCTGCAATGGCTTTGGCTTAGCTGGGCGTAGGATAGCCCTGTCCAGTGACCACCGAGAGCCACCATGTGTCAGGCCCTCATCCAAGTGTTTCATGCAGGGTAACTCAAATCTCAAGATGGCTCTGCCAGACAGGGCCATTACAGCGGAACCCCAGGTCACAGCTTAGCGGATTCAGGCCTGACCACGTACCTACACAGTCTTTCCCAGTGGCCACACTAGCACATTATGCTTTTCCTTTTGTCCTTTTGTCCCTCCTGTACCTGCCTTCCCTTCCCCTTTCTTTTTTCTTTTCTTTTCTTTTTCTTTTCTTTCCTTTTCTTTTCTTTTATTCTCTCTCTCTCTCTCAAGATTTATTTATTTTTATTGCAAATTTTCGGAGAGAAAGAGAGACAGAAAATGTTTCATATGCTGATTGACTCCTCAAATGGCCGTAACAACTGGAGCTGAGCTAATCCAAAGTCAGGAGCCAGGAGCCTCCTCCAAGACCTCACACAATGGATGCAGGGTCCCAAGCCTTTGGGCCAACCTCTACTGCTTTCCCAGGCCACATGCAGGGAGCTGGATGGGAAGTGGAGCAGCCAGGACACAAACTGGTGCCCATATGGAACGTTGGTGCTTGGAGGTGAGGATTAGCCAATTGAACCATTGTACTAGGCCCCTTTCTCTCTCTCCTTCCTTCCTTTTTTCCTCTCTTTCTTTTTTATTTTTTTCTTTTCTTTCTTTCCTCCTTTTTTTCCTTCCTTCCTTCCTTCCTTTTTTCTTTGTCTATTTGAAAGACAGAGTTACAGAGAGAAAAAGAAAGATTTTTCATCTGCCGGGTCACTCCTCAAATGGTCACAACATCCAGGGCTGGCCACAGTCAGGATCCTGGAACCCCATCTGGATCTCTCATGTGGGTACAGGTGCCCAAGAACTTGAGTCACCCTCTGCTGCTTTCCCAGTTACAACAGCAGGGAGCTGGATCAGAAGTGAAGCACTCGGTACTAGAACCAGTGCCCACATGGGATGCCAGCATCTAGTCACAGCTTAAGTGTCAGTCTCAAGAAACCAAACTCTCCAACCCAGTATTGTCTCCTCACAATCCTATTGTTCTGTGCAACTTCTGATCCCTCACCCCTCTGGAGGGACCCCCAACCTGGTCTTGCTGTACATCAGCCCCTGCCCAAACCTGTCTGTCTGTCTGAGAGAAGTGACTTCCTGCCAGTTCTGCCTGCTCTCTCGAGCCATGACCTTCCCCATGGGCAGTGGGCATGCCCCAGGCCAGACTGTCGGTCTCTAGCAGACATGCCCTGAAATTGTACAGGATTCCTAGAGCTGGTGTGCTCTAAGCCAGGAGGGTGGGCACCAAAGATGAGCAGAGGGCCAGCGGCATGGAAGTGAAGGGCAAGGGTCTGTGAAGATCTCACCTGAGGGGCCCCAGTTTCTCCCAGCTCTGGCCCTTCCTCTTCAGGCCTTTTGGTGCTGGGATGGGGAAGTTAGGATCTGTGGCATCATCTCTAAATACTCCCCCTTGCCTGCCGTCCCCAGGGACCTCCCAAGCCCATAAGGCATGAGGAGCCTTCTCTCTGGTGTCACTCGCTCTGGCCTCACCTGATCCTGAGTCACAGTTTCCACACACTGAAGACAAGGACTGGGGCCTGAGGAGCCCAGTGCTGGTGCTGGCTGGGTGGGAGTTCAGGTGGGCACAGGACCGACCTGCTGACTTCAGACCTGAATGGGCCTGCTATGGTGCCCACTGAGTAAGCTCATGCCACCTTTGTCCCTACCTCCTTTCTCTGGGGGGATTGGGTTTTCTCTATCCCATGTTGCAGATGGAGGGTCTCCTGCCTGACCGTAATCACAGTTCCCTCCCACTGCTGTAGCTCTGAGCCAGTATGCGTGCACCTGAGGAACTGCACAGAGATGTGTCTACTGATTCCCATGTGTGTATGCACATGTGGATGTGTGTGTAGACTGAGTGTGTGCATGCATGGATGTGGCTGTGCATATGCATATGCATGTATGTGCCTGTGTATATGTGCTCATGCATGATGCATATGCATGTGTGTTGCATCTGTTGCACTGTGTTGCATGTGTGTGTGCACATGTGGTACCTGTTCATATGCATGTGCACATGTGCTGTGTGTGCATATGCATGTGTGGTCCATATGGGTTGCATATGTCTGCACATGCTGGATTTATATACATTGCACATGCATGTGTGGTGTGTGTGCATGTGGGATGTCTGTGTGTGTGTGTGTGTGTTTGTGCGTGTGTGTATATATACATGCTTATGTGGGCTTAGGAAAGCAGAGGCCCCAGGAACTGAAGGACTTGGCCTCCACTTCCTTCCAAAACCACAAGGCTGCTGGCTGGCCTCAAGCCCCGGTTTCCTCAAGACCCAGAGACACTGATGAGAAACAGACCCCAGCAAGCTGCCTGTGGCATGGGCAGCCTAAGTGCGGGAACCTGCTGGCCTGGGGGCCCGCCCTGCTGGGATCTGTGTGGCCTCTCACGTCATGGATGCAGAGGAGGCATACAGGGGCTGCCAGGCAGGACCCAGCTGAAGCTGGCAAGCCCAGCCTGGGCATGCTCCTCCGTCCTTGACCCCTGCTGCCATTTCAATGTGAAATGGGGCTGTGGCTGAAAGGAACTGCCCCCACTCCCCTCCACGCAGGTGGCTGTGGATATCCTGGAGTAGGAAGGAAGGCCAAGGGGGCGAGGCTCCCCTTGCCACCACCACCATCTGGATCAGATCCATGGGCCTCCTGTAACCAAGAGCTGTGATGGAAAGGGGTCGTGGGGGGCATGAAGAATACAAATGTGTAGGAGCCCTGCCTCCTGACTCAGCAGGCCTGGGGTACATGGGGAAACCTGTCTTTTTAACAAGGCACGCCACATGACCACAGCAAGGCATCTTCTCAGAATGACAGCAGGGTCCAGAGAGCTGGGCTTGAGCCTCCATTGAATCTTTTTCCATCCCTAAGACGAGGGAATAATGGGACTTCACGTCCCATCATAAACACCTAGTGCATGCTAGAAGTGACACCAACCACAGGAACAATCACAGCTGACCGTGACCCAGTGTTGGCTTTGTGCCGGGCCCTCTTTGTCACCATAAAACTCACATCCAAGGGGCCAGACTACATGGCCCTGTGTTCAGCCCCAGCCCTGACAGCCCCTTCCTTGAAAATCCTGCACAGGAATGGATCCTTGTCTGGAAGCTCTCCCAACACACACTCACTGGGATGCTGAGCCTGGTCCACAGCTGTGCCCCATTTGCCCAGAGCAGCAACCCCAGAAACCTCTGCTCTGCTGGGAGACACAGCCCAGAGTCACCCCTCCTGCTTCCCTCCTTCCCTCCCTCCTTCAGGGAGCGGACCTGGCTTCCTGCAGGCTAATTGACTAATCGTCTGCAGCCTTGATAGCTGGAGGTCCAGACGTGGGTGCGTGGGTTACTGGAGGCCAGCTCCTGCCCAGCCTGGCTCCCCAGCTTCACAGCAGGGATGGATTAGCAGGCAGGCTGGTCTCCCTCACTTCATTCCTTATCGAGGCCTCTGATGGGGAAGACACAGCTTTTCTGTGTGTAGGTAAAGAACTCTGGCAGGCTCTGGACAAGAAGAGGGAGGGGAGGTGAAAGGAGGGAATGGGATGCCTCTTGAGGGGGTCTCTCCCTCCCTCCTTGCCTGCCTGTGCACCACATGCCCCTTCCTCCACCCCAACCCGAGTGTGGCCCTGGACTCAAAGCATGCCAGCTCACCAAAGGGGGGCCCTGTGAGCTGGGGGTCAAGCCAGACAAGAAAAGGCTAACCCAGCTGTCAGATGAGGGGGAGGGAGTAGGATCACAGACAGGGTAGGAGGGGGGGTCCAGATGCCCAGCTCTGGGACACTTGCACCCCCTTGCCTGCCAATGGGGCACAGTGAAAGAGTTCCCTGAGGCCCCAGGCTGGGACCCCCAAGGCAGAGAAGGCCGATAGCACAGGTTGTGGTAGCCCCAGCCTCCCCCCAACCTCGCTCCCACCAGGGAGAAAAAGCAGGGACCGGGGAGGGAGTGACTCACAGGAGGCCAGAGACCCAGCAAGGGACCAAGGAAGAACCTGCCCACATCCAGGAGCTGGCAATGGGCAGGGCAAGGACCAGGAACCCCGAACCCCATTCCCATCTGCTGAGAAATCCCTACTCCTACATCCCTCGCCTCCCAGCAGTCCACTCCCCATGCCAGGAGCTGTTTGTCTCCCCTCCACAACCCTGCCCACTCAGCCCTACTCCCTCTGCCAAGCCCCCAGCCCAGGCCTCGTGTCTGCCAATACCCAGGAACTTGGGGGGGGGGGTGGTTGGTCTACTTGAGTGATTACACAGAGAAGGGGGCACCTGGACTCCAGACTCATGCAGCTCAGATGTTCAGACCTCACTCTCAGCTGGGCATTGTTGGAGCATCTGTACCTCGGTTTGCTCATCTGTGAAATGGGACAAATAATGGTGCTTATTTGAAGGATCAAATTTTAAAGAGACCCTTGAGGCAAAGAGTTCACTCGGAGAGGAGCAAAATGAGGCTCAGAGAAGGTGTGTGCCTCCCTGCCCTGTTCCCCCTTCCCCGTGTCCCAGCACAGTGGGGGCAGGTAGCACCAGTACTGCATGGCTGGGCATGAACAATGAGGCCCAGGCATCTGGGCCATGGCTCCTGTCCCTGAGTCCCAAGATCACAGGGTCCCCAGGCTTACGAGTGCTGGGTCCTAGGGAAGCTGCAGAAAGTCAGACTTCCATGTCCGGCCCTCTCCTGCCTACCCTGCTAACGCCCATACTCCCTTGAGGCTGTCTGTGTCTGACCGGAGTGGTCTGTGTTGGGCGTGGGCAATGTTTGCAACAGGCGCCTATTGTCTGCCAGTCTGGGTGCACCTGCCGTGCCTCGTCCCAGCCCGGTGAGCCAGCTCTTGGCAGGGTGTGGAGCAGCCACTCCACATCATCTTCAGCCTGAAAGAGGGCCTTTCTTCTCTTCTCCTCCTTCCCCTCTCAGCTCTCCACAGAGCGGTCATCTCCACAGGCAGCAGGAACCTCAGGCTCTGCCAGAACTCTCTGGTCTCCTCAGCCAAGGAACAGGGTGGGTGGGGCCCAGGAAACAAAGAGCAGCCTGGGACCGGCCAAAGCCCCTGGGGCTATCTTAGGGCACTGCCCGCAGCCTCCGCCTTCCCAATTTGCAAGGGTGCCCACGGCAGGGCAAGGGCGGCTAGTCACCTCACTTCTCAGGAGTCTGAGTCCTTGACAAGCTTAGCCACCCCCGCAAGGACCTGAGACCGGAAGCTTTCTGAGCAGACGCTCTGACATGTGGCTGACCACACGCTGATTTCTCCCATCTGTGAATCACAGCTTACCATGCTCACTTTCCCCACTATTCTAGCAGGTGCAGTCATATTATTTGCATAAGTGCTAAAAGGATAAAATCAGAGTGGGAGCAAGGATGTTAGGTACAGTCTTGCTGACAATAAAAGATATCAGCTGGTAAAATACAAATGATACAAAAGTAGATCTAAGATCTGGCGAAGGGCCTCTGCCTGTGGTGTCAGTATTCCATATGGACACCAGTTCAAGTCCCAGCTGCTCTACTTCTGATCCAGCTTCCTGCTAATGCACCTGGGAAAGTAACAGATGATGGCCCAAGCACCCACGTGGGAAACTCAGAAGAAGTTCTTGGCTCCTGGCTTTGGACTGGCTTAGCGCTGGTCGTTGCAGCCATTTCAGGAGTGAACCAGCAGTTTTCTTTCTCTCTCTCCTCTCTCTGTACCTCCGCCTTTCAAAAGAAAAAAGGAGAAGAAAGAAAGAAAGAAAGAAGGAAAGAAAGAAAGAAAGAAAAAATAAATAATTCAGGTCAGGAACGGGTGACAGGGCAGTCCTCACTCAGTGTCCCAGTGTCAGCCAGGGCTGGTGACTTAGGAGAGCTCTGGCAAACACGTAGCAGGTGCTGCCAGCTGTTGGCTGAGAATACATGTCCATGTCCTCAGGTAGATGGACATCCTGCCTCCCTCCAGACCCAGGCCTTTTGTCACCCAGCCTCCAGAGCCAACAGCCTTATTTCTCCTGAGTGCTATTGGGCACGGGAAGTGGCTAAAGCCAGTCCAGGCTCAAGTGGTGTCATCAGCACGCCTCCCACCTCTCTGTGGGAGAGTGCTGGAGAACCTGAGCCAGATTTTTGAAGCTTCCACAGAAATAATAACAAAACAGCCAAGCTTCCTTTGTTAAGAAAATTCCCGGAGCCAGAGTCAAGGTACGAAGGATTAAGACACAACCTATGTGTGACACCAGCATCTCACATGGGCACACCAGTTTGATTCCTGGCTACTCTGCTTCAGATCCAGCTCCCTGCTAATGCTCTTGGGAAAGAAGAGGAAAGTGGGCTGAGGTCTTGAGGCCCCTGCACCCATGTAGGAGACATAGACGGGGTTCCTGGATCCTGGCTTCAGCCTGGCCTAGCTGCGGAGAAAACCAACAGACAGAAAAGTGTGTGTGTGTGTGTGTGTGTGTGTGTGTTCCTATCCCTCTGCCTTCCAAATGAATCAATCTTTTCAAAAACCATGAAAATCCCAGGCAACTGATGAGCTCTACCAAACAACAGCATGTTCCCTGCTTTTCCCAAATACTCTACCTTCTACAAGCTTGGTGGGCCAATATCAGCACAGCTTCACAGCACAGTACTCTGCTAATGAAGGTCCCTGGCCCAACCCCCCACTACACCACCCCTCCCACCTTCATTCCCCTCTCCACTCTCCCCTGAGTCTGCAAAAACACAAACGGGCAGAACCCGAAATGGTCTCAGGTGGGGTCCTGCTGCCCTTGGCTTTTCTGGGCCTGAGTGTCCCTGGGCCCAACTGCTGATAGGGAGATTCCAGAAGGAAACCTCATTCTCCAACAAGAAAAAGACAGAACACTCAATAGGGAAAGGGAAAAAAAAGTCAGGAAATCCCAACAGGCACATTGCCAGACAGGAAGTACAATAGCCAAACTGATCTAAAGAGATGCACAGATTTCCCAGGGATCAGACAGGACGCATACTGCAACACATGTCTCACCTGCAAAGGAGGGGTACCTGTTGGAAAGACGGAGCACGCTCTGAGTGGGCAGATCATGCTCGTGGGCTTGGCTGCTCTCGGGAAAGGAGCATAGCCGTGTTGAGAACCATGGGGCTGTGCATAGCCAGGCTGCCACATGTGTGTCTACACTGCAGCCCACATCCTGCTGCCTTTTCTCCAAAGACTTCTTTTTTTTTTTTTTTTTAAAGATTTATTCATTTTATTACAGCCAGATATATACAGAGGAGAGACAGAGAGGAAGATCTTCCGTCCGATGATTCACTCCCCAAGTGAGCCGCAACGGGCCGATGCGCGCCAATCCGAAGCCAGGAACCTGGAACCTCTTCCGGGTCTCCCACGCGGGTGCAGTGTCCCAAAGCATTGGGCCGTCCTCGACTGCTTTCCCAGGCCACAAGCAGGGAGCTGGATGGGAAGTGGAGCTGCCGGGATTAGAACCGGCGCCCATATGGGATCCCGGGGCTTTCAAGGCGAGGACTTTAGCCACTAGGCCACGCCGCCGGGCCCTCTCCAAAGACTTCTTAAAGTGCCCTGATCTGCTGTGATCCAAGCAGTATGAGTTATCTACATCTGAGGGAAATGTAAGAACATAAGGTGGCTTCCTGGGCTTCAGCCCCAAGATGGGCTTCTGGGGGTCTGGAGCTGCCTAAGAGAGAAGGTCCCGGAGACCCTGTGGCTGTCCTCTCCCTCAGCTTAAACAGCTGCTTGTCTGCACATGCTTGGATACATCCAATGATGGAGAGCTCACTCCTGTCTATAGATGATTAGCAATGACTTCCTGAAGCCAAAATCCATCTCCCTGTGCCTTGTTCACCCACTGATTCCAGTCCCAGCCTTCAGAGCCATACAGTGTCCTGGTCCTTGCTGCGCTCATGACCCAGTCCTTCAGTAGACCCAGGAGGCCTGCACTTTCCTCTTTCGCCCCACCGGAAACAGGTGTCTTGCTTTGCCCAAGCTCAGCAGCCCTCCATCTCTCTATGGCGTCTCGCTGCCTGTGCTGGGATCTCTCTCTCCGACCCCACCTCCACTCTCACCAGGTTGACCCCTGGGGTCAAATCCAGCTAGCTACCAGTTCCTCCTCAAACAAGACTCCCTCCCCTCCAGGAATATCCTGGGCAGCTTGGAGTACAGCAAGACACACACCTCCTTTGGGCAGGGCCCATTACTCTAACGAGCCAGTTAGAAAAATATTAAACTGCCAGTGAATGTGTAGTTGACCGAAGTTTCCGGTCTTTCTTACCAGTGTTGCTATGAGGCCTGCTCCATGCATTTGCAGATGCACACCAGCATAGGCAGCACACAGGACAGGCAATAGAGAGCAAGACCTTGCCAGTCAGTTGGCTTCCCATGTTTGGGCCTGCAGGCTAATGCCAACACATGCCAACACTCAGGTGCCAGCGTTCTCAGATAAATGAATGATCACTGTCAGAGGACACTGACATGCACCCTGCTGTTTTCTGAGTCAGTTGCTACCTTGGAGAACTTTCTATATCAGCATGCCACTTGTTGCCCCATGCTTTGTCTCAGCACACAGCCTTTCCCAGGAGGGGTCCTCCCACAGCATTGACCCCCACCCCAGCTGGCATCTGTTCATGAGACTTGCCACAGGATCAGAACCCCCATGCCTTCTGACTCGGATTTGTTTGATTTTTGCTCGAGAACTGCCTCCTGAGCTCATGGGCTGGTGCTGTTTGTCCCACGCACTGTCAGAGAACTGTGGACCCTCAGTGTGGGTGCTGAGCCTGTTCCCCTCAGCCGTAGGCACAGCCAGCAGCAAGAGGGGGTTGCCCCAGTCTCCATTCAAGCCAGCAGTAAGACTACCAGGGGTAAACATTTCAGGTGTCCATCTATCAGCTGTCACCATGGCCTGGCCCCACTGTTGCGGTGGAAGCAGCCACCCTGAAACACCCACCACAGACCCTTTGTCACATCCCCATGTACAGCCATTCTGCATGGCAGGGGGAGAGAGAGCAGAGGCCAGGGCTCCTGAATACCACACTTTGGGGAGGGTTCCCAGCGTCTGTGCTTAGCTGAGGTGAGGCCCGAGCTGCCCACTGATAGCTGGGTAGTCTAAGACACATTACCTGCATTCTAGAAGGTTCAGTTTCCCTGTCTGTCAATGGGTGGTAGCAACCCACTTACCATGCCATCAATGGCTATGAAACCATAAGACTGCCATAGGGGCATCCGTCCATCTGTCTGTCCGTCCATCTGCCCATCTTCTCCATCTACAACCCCCCATGCTGAAGGATCAGCTCCTCAAGACTCCCTGAGGGTTGACCTCAAGCTCAGAAGTCTGTCATTTCCCAATTAGACTCTTCCAAATGCCTATTTATTTGAGAAGGAGAGAGAGAAAAGAGAGTGTGCATCCACTGTGGCACTCCCCAAATGTCCACAACAGACCAGAACAAGACAAAGAGAACGAAGCTGGGAACCAGGGACTCCATCCAGGTCCCCCATGGGAATGGCAGGAACCCAAGGACTATCACTGCTATCACTGCTGCCTCCCAGAGTCTGCACTGGCTGGAAGCTGGAGTCGGGGGCTGGAGCACTCCAAGACGGACCACAGGCTGTCTTAACAGCCAGACCCAACTATTGCCCCTTCTCAGAATCAGAGCACGGGTGGCCCAGCTCTGGCACCTGCCCTTGCCTCAACTCTTCCAGTGGCAGAAGGCAAACTCTCTGTGGGGCCTACTGTCTCCTGTCTTCTTAACTGGGACTGAGCCATTGCACGTGCCCTCTACTTTGGGTCTGTGTCTCCAGGGGAGTTAGATTCCCCCACTCCAAGATCACCAAGATGGGACACTGATGTCTGCGGTCCCCCTCCCCAGTGGCCTTTGGCCCGGGCAGTAGAAGGTGGGAAGAATGCGTACTAGCATTTGGTCAAGAGGGTAGTTCACTATTTTCTGAGCATCTGCTTGCAAGATAGTACATCCTCCTGCCTCCACCATGAAGGTTCAGGATGGGCTCTGTTTTGCAGCCCCCATTGCTCCAGGCTCAAGGGAGTCTCCTGGTATAAAACCAAGAGAATCTTCCTTTTCCTACAAAACCATTTCCCTGCAGTTCTCTGGGACCCAGGACAGGATACCTGTTGGTGACCTTCCCCCCACCCCTAAATAAGTCTCTTTGATCTCTCAGAGTCCTAATGCTTTCAAGTGGCTCTGGGAGGCCTTTTGGGGTGGTGGGAGGCACAGACAAGGGAATCTGTGTCCTTACATTCCCAGCTCCGCCCCCAGCTGCCTGGGGCAGCCCTGTCCGGTGTTGCCAAAAGTTGGGGTCGCTCCTCTTGTATCCCCAAGGTCCTGTGTGTGGGATGATAGGACAGGGGCAGGGAGGACTCCTCACAGAAAGGTAGCCCCTTTAGATGAGGACAAGGAGGGGTCCCAACCCAGATTCTGCAGTGCAGCTGGAAACCCCGCCTCCCACCACAGCCCCTGACAGCTGTGTTGGGGATGGGAGTGAGGGCAGGGATCTGGAAGCTTCACACACAGAAATGCAGCCAGCCTGGGTCCTTACAAGGCACCTCTCTGACCTCCCTCTCCCCCACCCCCAGAGGTGCCAAGGGATGCACCATCTCAGAGGCTTACTTCTCTCTGGGTTGATCATCTTTGGTGATCTCAGTCTGGCCCCGGGGCATTAAGAGACAGAGCCCATGTCCATCATTCATTCATTTATTCATTCATTTACTTCCTGTAGGGCAAGGCGCTGAGGGTGCACAGTCAACAAAACACCACGCTCTGCACCAGATCCCCTCCCTGCCTTGATGCCCCTTAAAGGCACCACTCTCTGGTGAGACAGCCCTAAGAGGCACAGCCTCATGGACCAAGCCGCCCCTTCCATCAGGAGGGGGCTTCCAGGGCCACTCTTGGGAACTCCAGTCTTCCAAGCTTCTGTTGCCCTATGGCTCTTCCAGGCTACTGAAAACCTCTCCCTTCTCTGCTGCCGCTGGCCCTTCCCATGCCCAGCCTGCACAGGAACTAGTCAGTTTTTCCTTCTTGTCTGATCCAACATTCTATCACTCACTCATTCCAAACTGATCTCCTTGCTGTTCCTTGAACACCCCAGCTCTACAACCACCCGAGGACCTTGGCACATGCCATTTCTGCTGCAGGTCAGCTTACTTTTCTCGAGTTGTGCACACAGTGGCCACAGTGCCCTGTTCACATCTCAATCAACTCTTGGCTATGGCTTTTTTTTTTTTTTTGGAAAGACAGAGTTAAAAGAGAGGAGAGAAGAGGGAGAGAGCTCTTCCATTCGCTGGTTCATTCCCCAAATGACCACAACAGCCGGAGCTGAGTCAATTTAAAGCCAGGAGCTTCTGGGTCTTCCACATGGTTGCCTAAGTACAAGCACCTGGGCCATCCTCTGCTGCTTTTCCATGCATATTAGCAGAAAGATGGATCATAAGTGGAACTGCCAAGACCAGAACCGGTGCATGCATGGGATGCCGGCACCACAGGCGCAGCTTAGCCTGTAGAGCCATGGTGCTGACCTCATCAGCGTGACCTTTCTCACTGCCTTATTTACAATTAACATCCCTCCCACATTTCTAACAGGCCCTTCTTTGGTGTTCCCCAGGGTGTGTACCACTCTCACCTACATTGTGTGACATTTGTCACTCTCACATGAGCCTGCCAGCTCCAGGAGGTCAGCTCAGCTTTGCTCACTGCTATTTTTCCCTGGGGCCTGGAACACAACGTGGCACCTATTACATTCTCAGAAAGATAATTCAGCCAGACAGGGAAGGGGACCCTCAGAAAACTACAAATCCCAAGGAGGACTGCTGCTACTGACGGTGGCCTGCAGCCAGGCACGGATCAGTGGAAGGTTTCAGAAGCAGGGCACCACAACAAGGGCCGGAGGGTCCCTCACTGTGTCCCCACCCTGGCTGGACCCTGATGTATTCACATGAATGACCAAATAAAATATCATCTGCATGGGAAGCCCTCCTTGGTGACCACTGCCCGGCTTCCAGTCTTCTCCTCTACCCCACACAGACCAGCCTTTGGGCCTCAGCTCTCTCCTGGCTCAGGAGACGCCCCCGAGTCAAGCAAAAAGGCAAGAAGATCTGGCACTTGCTGTGTGCCAGGGACATCCTCTGCCCTTCCTTTTCACAGCAGCCCATTTTACAGATGAAATCACTGAGTGCTGCAGTTCTGCAGGTTACACAGCTTGCCCAGAGGCCCAGGCCTGGGGAGCAAGGGCTCAGGGGTCCCCTCTAGGTCTCTGAGCCTTGCATGATGGTGGCAAGGCCTCTACAAGCCCTTCTGGGAGGCCACAGGCCTGGGAGCTCGGGGGTGGGGTCCCTGGGAGGAGAGCCATAGATGTCAGCATGACCTATAGCCACCCAGCCCCCCCACGGAGGCTGCAAACCATTCCTGCTGTGGCTAGGGGTGCATCCCCACCTCTGGCAGGCAGGAGCTCCTCCGGGGCTGTCTCAGAGGTCAGAGCTGGTTGCTTCTGCTCCCGCTGCCTGCCAGCTCCCTCTGCTGGATCCGGCCCAGGAGGAGGGTGAGTGCAGACACGGGGACGCCTCTGTCTGTCCACACTTAAGTCTAGCATTGTGTGTGGGAGGCCACGTGCAGGACACCTGCCCAGGCCCCAAGTGTTGGGGGAAGGGCCCCTCCGTGAGACATATCCTGGTTGGCCTAGGTGAGCCTTACACAGGAACAGGTGTAAGGAAGGGCAACTACTCCCCCCACCATGGCTTCTCCGAGTTCAGGTGCAGCCCCACAGCCTGCTGTCCAGGGGATGAGAAGCAGGGGCAGCTCTCCTCATTAGGCAGGGACCTCCTAGACAGTGGGAACTGCCTCTGCCAACAAACGGGACATTTGCTGCGATCAGGGGGTCTGTCTTCCTTCTTCAGCCTGGGCACCCTTGGGTTGTGGCCCTGCTCACCTGTGAGATAAACCCAGTGCAAACCTTCCCCACCCCCTCCACCAGCCTGGGCCAGACCCCAGGCACTCTGTGACACTTTCTCAGGAACCTAGCCACTCCCAGCCCCAGACACCTGTCCCTGCCACTCTGCTCAGTCCCTGAGCTCCCCTCGGTCACAGTTGGATCAGCACTGATGCTGGGCAGGGGCTGGTGTGGGCCACCCTGACCTCAGCAGCCCCAGAGGTGGGGCAATGAGTGAGTGGCACAAGGAGTCATTCCAGGGATGGGACGTGACTGTGCCCACCCCCCCCCCCCCGCAACCCTGAGCTCAGCTGTGGGCCTGACCATGAGGAAAATGATACCTCAGGGAGGCGGAGAACCCAGTGACATCAGTGTACGTGACCGTCAGCCCAGCTCTGCCTCAGCCTGCTGAGCATGATGACCTTGGGCTCCCAGACACAGGCCTCTCCAGGCGCCCACTCCAAGGACAGAGGTGGCACCCCAGGTGAGGGGCTGCTCTTGGACTCTTAGTCTCCTGCGTGAGTTCCCCCAGGGGTCACAGGGAGCCACACACCCCAGCTGTCTGCAGCTTGGGCCTCCAGGTCAGGAGCCAGATGCTTACTAGGTGCCCTGTGCTTCCCCCACTGGCAGCCCTGGCTCGAGGGAATTGATCATTCCTTGGCTCTGCCAGACCTTCCTGCTGAGCGCCTGGCAGGCTTCCTGTTGACTGGGAAACTGTTGTAGAGGGCACCTGCCTCTCACCACCCCCAACCCCAGGTCCAGCTGATAGAGCTGCCAGGCCTGTATCCCTGGGGGACAGAGGCTCAGCCAGCCTGGGCAGGGATGCTTGTCCCAGCAAGGCAAGTTCAATCACCTCAGATGACCACATTTGCCCCTGGGGTACCTTCTACAGAATCCTGTTGCTACAACAGCTCTTCTTAAGGGCCCCTTCCCCGACACCAAGATCCCACTCAAGGATGCCAGGCCTAGAGCTCAGCTGTCAAACTGAGTACCCAGCCCAGTCCATCAGAGACATCAAAGCCTACACCATTTGTTGCCAAATGTGCTCCATTGCACACTCGAATCAGTACATAGTAGAGGAGTGTGTAACTTGGGATATGGATGTTCAAAATTATGTGTGTTAAGCCCAGTACTGCAGCTAGCTTGAGGCGTGATACTCCTTGGGACCAACAAAAAGCATCCGACAGCAAGATGTTAATAGGGATATCCAGGAAGAAGAAAGTCACAGTGAGCCATGCTAAACTCTCACATATCCCTGGGGCTGTGCGCGGCTGTGGGCACACACTCCAGAGTAACTTAAGTGGCACTCGCTCGTGCCTGGTTCAACACACAGACCCAAAGTTGGACCTGACTTGTAGAGCACCTGAAATCTGGATGTGTCCCCCAACCTACATGCAGGTTCATTTGGCCAACAGGAACAGCCTTGTGGGCTCCAGGGCTTTAAGTACAAGCTCCTGTTCATCACTGGCTGATCTCTAGGCTGTGCTGACCCAGAACATGATTTCTAGGTATCAGGATGAAACAGAAAAGGAAGAAGTTAAGACTAAATGAGTAATCCCAGCTGTAGACAACTACCTGGGTTGTTTTGTACCTAGGCAAATGTCTGGATCAGGCCAAGGCACGTGTCCACGTGGGAGATAGCATGGCATGGCTCACTGGTGCATGCAGAAACTGGGGCTGGGGGCATCCCTGGGTGGGCTACGCTGCAGTACCTGCCCACAGTTGTAGGAGCAGGGTGTGAGCCAAGTCAGCCAAAGTCAGCCCTCTCCAGAATGCAAATGAACCACATATGGGAGCAGATTCCGTAGGGGAATTGTAGGCTTGCCTCCGTGGGACTGTAGCACCATGGAGAGCTGAGGGTAGTGACAGGCCAAGCCAGGATGGATCATGAAACTCACCTGACAGGGACCCACTTGATATGTATGGGGGCTGAGGCTGGGAGAAGGCCAGAAGGGGTCCAGCTGCAGCACTGGCTGACGCTTACAAGGACTGCGACCGAGGGCAGACTGTGACAAGCAGGGTCACTGCTCCCACTGACACATATGAGATCTGGGACTTAGAGTAGTAGGGGGACTTGGGGAAGTCCCCTACTAGACCACAGCTCCCTCTTGGGAGTACAAGCTGTGGCTGGAGGCAGGCCAGGCCTGACAAAGCTGCAGCACAGGTCAGCATTTATGTGGGCTGGGTCTGGGGACAGGCTGGGCTGGGCCAAGCTTTAGCACCCATTAGCACATACAAGATCCAGGACATGGAGGGTATGAGCCATGCCTGGCTGGGCGGGGCTGCAACACCTGTCTGAGAAAGCTGAGACTGGGTGGGCCCTTTCAGTATAAATTTAAGCATCTGCCATCACAAGCGTCAGGGTTGGGAATGGGTCTGATAGGGAAACCCTTGGGACTACCCTGTTGGCTTCAGCTCCCGCTGATGAGTGTGAGAGCTGGGCCTAAGTGCAAACCAGATTGGTCAAGGCTACAGCACATGTCAACATGCATGTGGACTGGGTCTGTGGAAGGGCCAAACTGGGCTCGACTCCAGTACCTGTTGGTGCTCACAAGAACCAGAATGGGTGTAGGATAGGTCAAGCTAGGTTGAAGCACCTGTTACACCACCTAAGAGCTGAGATTGATTGTTGGTCAGGGTAAGCTAGGATGTTTTAACCCAATGAGAGCTGGGACTGAGGGTTGGCTGGGGTGAGCCAGGCTACAGCACCTGTTTGTGAATTCCAAGACTGGGGCTGGGCCATGTCGGATTGGACTGCAGCACTTGCTGGCACATGCAAGATCTGGAGCTTGAAACAGAGCTGCTAGGGGTACTTTGGGGACTCCCTTGCTGAGCTACTGCTTAGGATTAGTGGCAGCCAGGACTGGGAGTGGGCTGGTCTAGGGGCAAGCCAGTCTGGGCTAGGCTCCAGCACTTGCTGGCATGCATGAGAGCCAGAATGGGTCAGGTCCAGCCAAGCTAAGCCATAGCACCATCTGGTAAGTGCCAGGACTGGATGAGAGTCATATTAGAATGTCCTGCAGTACCTCTGGCAGGCACAAGATCTGAGGTTGGAAACATGGCTGACAGGGGCACTGTGGTTGTTTCCTTGCTAGGCTGTACCTATCACTGGTGAGCACCAGAACCAGCGCTGGGGGAGGGCCAGGCTAGATAAGGCAGTGGCACCTTTTGGCATACTTAAGGGCTGAGTCTGGGGACAGGTTGGGTTGTGCTAAGCTACAGCTGCTGTAGGTATGCACGAGAGCCAGATGGGATATGGGCCAGGCCAGGCTAGGCTGCAGCAGAGGCTAATATGTGCAAAAACCTGAGCTGGGGGTGGATCTAGTGGGGGTTATTGGGAATCATCCCTACTAGGCTTTGGCACCCACTGGTATGTGTGAAGACCAGGTCTGTGGCAAGCTGGCTGGATGGGCTGCAGTACCTGCTAGTTCAGTTTGCATAAGATAAAGGACTGGGAGCAGAATTGACCAGGCAGCTGCATATGCCATTATGTGCATTGGCTGGTGCAGGTGACAGAGCGAACCTGACCCTGCACTGGCTGGTGCATGCAAGAGTCAAATCTGAGGTCACGCCAAGTGAAGCTTCTTGGGGGTACTCCCTAACTGGACTACACAAACCACATAGAATGTGTGGTCTGACCTTGGAGTGCATGTAATGGGACTAGGCCTCCTTAGGTGCTGATACTTGTACAGTGGACAACAAGCCCAGATGCACACAGGGGACATTATGGCCACTGGGGGATGTCAACTGCCTCATCAGAGGATGGAAAACAGAACAGGTTGGACAATTCTGACCAAGCTTTGCAGCATGTTGCTGACCCTGGAAAGATTTTCTCAACCTTGGAGTAATGAAACTGACAAAATCTCAGGGCAACCAAAACCATTCAAGTAACACTCTTCTCCACAGGAGGGTCTCTAAGATGTCATCGAAGGACCATTCCTCATCCAGGGGTGGTGATGTACTTGGCCAGCAAACAGCAGCCCTCTCCTCTTCCTCTCCCATAGAACAGGAGAAAGAGAAAAAAAAAAAAAAGACTGAAATATGGGTCCCTCCATCTTCCTCCATACTTCATCTTTCCCACCCTCATGAGAGACCCACATGGGCAGGCTTCCCTCTCAACTATGTAAACAATATTAAAATTAAATGAAATTAAAAGAAAAAGATTAAATGAGCAAACCAAGCAGACACCAGCGGCTTCATGCTGGGAGCAGACAGACCCCATAGAACTCATCTCTGGCAGGTCACTTAGACAACCAGCCAAGCAACAAACAAAAACCCTAGGCCAGGACAACCCTCCTGGGGGTGGTGAGTCAGAATGCAGAATTGCTACAATGTATAATCTAAAATGCCCGGTTTTCAACAAAATTCAAAACAGGCCTATAAACAGAAGAGCTTCATCTATTCAGGAAGGGAAAAACAGCTGAGAGAAATAGTTTCTGAGTGTCTAGATGTTGCATGTGGCAAAAATGCCCAGAGCAGCTTCTATAAATGGGTTGGAGGAACTAACAGTCTGTGCACTAATAATTAGGAGGCTATCAATAAAGAGACAGCAGGTAGAAATTTTCAAAAAGAATAAGAAATTCTGGAGTTGGAAACTCCAGTAACTCAATAAAAAACTTGCTAGAGGGATCCGAGAGCAGCTTTGAGCTGGAAGCACAGAGAATCAGCCAACCTAATTATTAATGTGTATTACTCTCATCTGAAGAATAGAAGGGGAAAAAAAGCAAAATTAATAGAGGCCCAAAGAGCTGGAATTTCATCAATTGTATCAAACTGCATACTTCACTATTTCAGAGCAATAAGAAAGGTAGAAAGAAGGAGGAAAAATGTTAGAAGAAATAATAGCACCAGGTCCACAGGTATGATGAAAAGCATAAACTTATACATTCCAAGTTATGCTGGATAAACACAAAAACTCCATAAACATGATAATAAAACTGTTGAAAGCAGAGACTTGAGACTGAATGACTTATAAAGAGGTTCCTTTTGGCTCACAGTTTTGGGGCTGCCCACTCATGCTAAGCACACTATTCCCATGAGGAAAGGAGCCCTCCAATCATGGGGGTTCTACCCTCCCCTGGGAGCTTAACATCTTTCAGCAGTGGCACATTGAAGACCAAGCCTCAACAGGAGTTATGGCAGGGAACAACCAGAGACACAGCACACCCTGTAAGCAGCCAGAAAACAGCGACAGGCTCCATGCAAGGAAACCACACGGGACAGCTGATGTACCATCAGAAACAGTGATAGCCAGAAGAAAGTGAGACGTCCCAGTCAGTGCTCGGGTAAAAATACCAATTAGCCACTCTAGAGCCTGTAAAAGCAGCTGAAGCTGGGAAGCTGATATAACAGACATTCCCAGGTTAGTTCACCAGCATGGATTTTACTCCGGAGAGTGTTGTGATCAATGACGATGCGTATTATGGTCCATAGGGCAAGAACAAAGACAAACTCAAATATCCACTCGCAAAACACCAAAAAAAGTACACTCGATCAATATTGACTTAGGACAAAAGAGGGCAGTGAAGTGAGAATTTGTTTTTAATCGTGATGCTTTTGCAAGATTACTACAGGAAATTATTCAAGCAAAATGGAAATGATGCCAGACAGCACCTCAAATCCACAGAAAGAAACAAAGAGCACCCAAAAAGATAATCACGTAGGTATATAAAAAAAGACACTATCCAGATAGATTCTTCTTCTAACTAATTTCAAAGACAACTGCATAAAGCAATAATTATAAGACTGTGTAACCAGACTTATACAAGGATTGCTACACATGATAATAGCATTACAGAAGGGAGGGCATAGGGCTATCTTGAAGCAAAGAAACGACACCTCAGGGTAACTCTAATTCACAGGAGCCAATGAAGAGTTCCAAAAATGGGAAGTATGTGGTTTAACATAAAATATTACATAGAAATACATCTTCTCATTTTATTTTTAAAATTCTTTGTGACAAAAAATGCTATAAAGTCAACCCCGTATTGTTGGGTTCAGTAATGATAATGACACAAAGGATGGGCCAGGGAATGAAGTGGTAGTGGCACACAAGTTCCTGGAATTGACTGAAATCTAGTTAACTTTAACATGAAGTGGATTGTTTGAAATGACAATGCATAGTATAATCCATAGGACAAGAACAAAGATGACTGAAATACACAATAGAGAAATAAAAAAAAGTACACTAGACAAATACTTATTTAACACATAAGAAGACCATAAAGGAAGCACAGAGGGGGCAAAAGACAATAAACACACAGAAAAAAAAAAACCACCAAGATCACAGCAATATTAACAAATACATGACGCTAAATTTGAATGACCTAAACACTCCAAGCAAAAGTTAGATGATCAAAGTGGACCACCAGGGCTGGTGTTGTGGTGTAGTATGTAAAACCACCATCTGAGGTGCTGGAATCTCATGTGGACACCAATTCGAGTTCCAGCTGCTCCACTTTCATTCCAGCTCCCTACTAATGTGCCTGAGAAAGCAGCAGAGGATGATCCCAGTCCTTGGACCCCTGCACCCAGGCAGAGACCTAGAAGATTCTGGCTCCTGGCTTTGGACTGGCCCAGCTCCAGCTGTTGTAGCCATTTGGAGAGTGAACCAGTGAACGGAAGTTCTCTCTGTCTCTCTCTGTCTTTTCTTCTCTTTCTGTAACTCTGCTTTTCAACTAAATAAATATTTTTTGAAAAAAAAAAGTTATATTATCAAATCAAATCTCATTTATGGTATCTTTATACCCAAAGACACAGCTTAAAAGTAAAAGAATATAAACACTTATACAATGCAGAAACATATAGTATAAGAAAAACAGAGTAGCCATACTAATGGTAGACAAAACAGACTTCAAGGCAGAAATATAATCCAGGTAACAAAACTAAGCATTTTGTAAAAGTATCACTTCATCAGAAAGACATCATACACATAAACACACGAGCACCTAGCACCAGGCCCCACGTTGCTGAGTGAAAGGAAGAAACACAGAATTCCACAAGGCTAGTGATCCCGTTGCCTCGTTCTCAGCCATCTATAGCACCAGGCAGAACACGGCAAAGATACTCAGGCTTAACCAACACTGTCAACCCATTTAAACTGCCATCTGTAGAGCACTCTGCACCCCCAGAACAGCAGGAATACACACTTTCCAAGTGCAGGACAAGGGTTCAGCAGTACAGACCACACGCTGGGTCATAAACCAAGTGGCAATAAATTGAATTAAAACCATACAGAAGATGTTCTGCAACTGAATTCAACAGAACTCAAGGGGCAGATGGCAAGCCTGGCACTTGCGATGGTGGTTCGATCTCCCAACCTTACGGAAGGGCCTGGGCTTAGGGCTCAGGCTCAGCCGCTGGTCTCAGCTTCTGCAGCACAGACGCGTCCAGGAACTAGGTGCTTCCTAGCCATGTGGGCGACCTGGATGCAGCTGCCAGCTCCTGGCTTCAACCCAGTCAGATGCTGGCTATTGTGGACATGTGGAGAGTGAACCAGTAGAAGCATGCTCTGTCCTCTCTCTCTCTTTATGTTTCTCAAATAAACAATTTTTAGAAATTAAAAAATTGAATAAATTTTAAAAATAATTTTAAAAAGTTTTTAAATTTTTGATTTTTTAAAGTCCTTCTGTTTCTTCAACAACAGAAGAGAACTTTGGAAATTCCCAAAAATGTGGATATTAAGCATCACATTTTAAAACAATTTTAGGGTCAAAAGAGAAATCACAAGCCAAATCTAAAAGCATTTTGAACTGAAAAAACAGAAAACCATAGAAAATCAGGATACACATGGGAGACCTATATGGACGGAGGTCCAGGCTCCTGGCTTCAGCCTGGTGCAGTCCTGGCCATTGTTATCTGGGGAAGTGAAGCAGCAGGTGAAAGGTGTTCTCTCTCTCTCTCTCTCTCTTTCTCTCTCTCTCTTTCTTACAAATAAGCAAGTAATAATTTTTAAAAACCACAGGAGGGAACATCATTGCTAACCTCACAGAAATTAAACGGATGAATATGAACAGCTTTATGCCTACAAATGAAACAATTGGGTGCTTAACCTCACGCTACATCAGAGTGGTGTAAATTGAAACCACAGTGGAACTAACCACTTTGTCCCCATAGGATGATGATCACCAAAAAGACAAGCGATGACAAGTGCTGCTGAGGACACCCAGCAGCAGGGTGACTCACGTATCACTGCTGGGAGCTGATAGGGTGCAACCACCTTTGGAGATACTTTGTTCATTTCTCAAAAAATTAAACACAATCGGGCCCGGCGGCGTGGTCTAGCGGCTAAAGTCCTCGCCTTGAAAGCCCAGGGATCCCATATGGGCGCCGGTTCTAATCCCGGCAGCTCCACTTCCCATCCAGCTCCCTGCTTGTGGCCTGGGAAAGCAGGAGAGGACGGCCCAATGCTTTGGGACCCAGCACCCGCGTGGGAGACCTGGAAGAGGTTCCTGGTCCCTGCATCGGTTTGGCGTGTACCGGCCCGTTGCGGCTCACTTGGGGAGTGAAACATCGGATGGAAGATCTTCCTCTCTGTCTCTCCTCCTCTCTGTATATCCGGCTTTTCAGTAATAATAAAATCTTTAAAAAAAAAATTAAACACAATGTACCCTACAGTGCAATAATTCCATTCCTAAGTATATACCCAAGAGGAATTAAATCATACATTCTCATAAGAATTCATGAAGGTTCATCATTGCTCACAACTTCAGAGTGGACGCCACCAAAACAACCATCAAATGTGGTAAATCCACACACAGGAATACTATACAACCATAACAACGAATCAAACGCTCACACATCTGATAATAGAAATGAACCTTAGAAACATTATGCTACGTTAAAAAAGCCAGAAGCAAAATCCCAGATTGTGTCATTCCATTGCTGGAAAACATCCAGGAGAGGCAAATCCCTAGAGACAGAGAAGTCAGTCAGTCGCCTGGAGATTGGGGCAGGGAGGAGGCTTGACTGGTAAGTGGGCAGAGAAGATCGCTTTGATATAAATATTCCCAAATTAAATTGTGGTTATGACGGCACTACTCCATACGCTTACTAAAATTCACCGAATTGCACACTTTAATGGGTGAATTATATGGTATCAGAGTAACACTCAGTCAATTCCTTCTAAAAATGACATACTGAGGTCAACAGGACAGCAGAACTGAGTTACCGACGGCTTGTCCTTCTCCAGCAAATGGACCACAAAAAAGGGATAAAAAAATGTCATCTGTCGGACCAGCCTGAGGTCAAGAGTGGCAAGGGACGGATCTCCAGGATGGGGCAGAGAGGACATGGAGGCACCTGCCTCTCCCCCGGGGTGGGGCAGAGCTCGGAGAGATGGGGCAACCACACAAGGATGTTGGGGAGACATTGAAGAACAAGGGACTGGGCAAAGGTTTTTTAGATGGGAACCCAAAAAGATGGGCACAGCAGTGAAAACTGAAAATGGGGATTATACCCAACTAAATAAAAGGCTCCTGTCCATCAAAAGAAAACACTCCACAGAGTGAGGCCACCTACTGAATGGGGGAGAATTAATAAACTATTTATCCCGCAGAGATTAATACCCAGACTCCAGGAAGGACTCGATGACTCAACAGAAAAAATATAAACCATCTGACTTGAAGCTGGTCGAACAATCTAAATAGACATTTCTCAAAGGAAGACATAAAAATGGCTAATGAGCATATAAAAATGCTCAACATTACGAATCATTAGGGAAAAGCAAATAAAAAACACAATGAAGTATCAGCTCTTATTGGGATCAGTGAGTGAGGTGATTCAACAGGCTAATCCTTCACCTTGCAGTATAGCATCCTATATGGGCACTGGTTCAGGTCCCAACAGCTTCACTTCCCATCCAGCTCCCTGTTTATGATCTGAGAAAGCAGTGTACAATGACCCAAAGTGTTAGGAATCTGCACCCATTTGGGAGGTTGGAAGAAGCTCCTGGCTCCTGGCTTCAGGATCAGTTCAGCTCCATTTGGGGAGTGAACCAGCAGCTAGCAGATCCTCTCTCTGTGTGTCTCTCCTTCTCTCTGTAAAAATGGCTCTTATCAAGAAACAACAACACATGCTGGTGAGGACATGGAGAGAAGGGGGACTCTTATATGCTGATTAGGGAGTGTAAATGAGTACAACTATTCTGAATAAGTGCAGGCTCCTCAAAAGACTACAACTACCAAGTGACCTAGCAATTCCACTAACTGATAAATAGCCAAAGGGAAAGAAATCAGCACACCCATGGTACATTTCTTTTCTCATGTTTCTCAGCAGATTGCAAGTTAGAGTGATCAATCCGAGTGTCCATGGACAGATGAAGGAGGAAGGTAACACGGGAGGTATACCCACAGGGGAACATTCTTCAGCCACAAGCAAGATTGGAGTCCTGTTCTGTGTGGCCACACAGGCACAGAAGGTCCAGCCCCTCATGCGCTCACTCCCAGGTGGAAGTGGGAGCAAGTGATCTCATGAAGATGGGTTAGGGAGGGTGGGACAAAGAGAGGATGCTCGCGGGACACATTGGCAAAAAGAACTCGGGTTCTGCAGCATTGCTTGAACTGAAGACTGTATTTATCTGAAAGAGAATTTCACTCTCTGGTTTACTCTAAAATGACTGCAACAAGCAGGTCTGGACCAGGCTGAAGCCAGGGGCCTGGGATTCCAACCGGGTCTCTCATGTAAGGTGGCAGGGGTCCAGGCACTTGGGTCATCTCCCGATGTCTTCCAAGAATATTAGCAGGGGGCTTGACCAAAGAGAAGCTGTGGAACTTGAACAGGTGCTCCCATATGGGATTGGGATGCTGGGTGTTAATGTGCTATGCCAGAACCCTCTCCCTGATTGACACCGTTGAGAGAAACGGTTAGGAGAAAGGATTTTGAGTATTCGCAACACAGAGAACTGACACATGCCTGAGGAGGTGCATGTACCAATTACATTGATCTTAACCTTACTCACTGTATATCCATGTGTTGAAATGCCACACTGCACTTCATCCATACCTACAATCAGTATATGCCAATTAAAGTTTTCATTTTAAAAGTGACCTATGAGTACTATACAAAGGTACTTTAGTATGTTTGCCCCAAAACAGATAATTGAAAGACCGAAATAAAGCAAATATAACTGAATTTCTGTTGGTTTCCTTCTGAATCTTTTGGAGTTAGGACTTACGGGTCCCAGAGCCAGTTGCAGGGAAGCAATAGACTGCCAGGCTCACCAACCCTCACCAGAAAATGCCTACTGTGTGCCCAGAGCCTGGGCGCTGCGCTCTCACACAAGGCACCCATGGAGCCACGGTCTCAGCCTCGCGGGGATTTTGCGCCCTGATGCGGGATGGGAAAGTGAGGAGTACAGAAGGGATCCGAGCACTTTGCAGTTCTGGGCAGCGAGGGAAGGAACCGGGCGGGCAGCGAGGAAGAGCCGCCAAGGGCGGCTGATGGAGCCGCGACGGCTGCACTACGCTGGCCAGCGGCGGGGCGCAGGGCGGGGAGGGCGTGCGAGCCGGAGCCCGGCGCCAGCGTCCAGCGGATCACGTCGTCGCGGGCACCCGGCAGGGGTGTCCCGCCACCCCCACCCCCTGGTCCCCGGCCCATCCAACCCGCTGGGCCTGAGAGGATGTTGCCAAACACGAGGTCATTGACCCCGGCTGAGGGCTGGGCAGCCGCGGGGACGGGGCAGTGAGGGAGCGGACGGGCGTTTGCCCGGGCCTGTTCCTACCGACTCCTGAACGTGGAGACGTGACCGGTGCCTCCGCGCACCGCGTGCCGCGAGGTCTGGAGCCTCACCTTGCGGCGGTACCCCCAGGGCCTCGGCGTCCCGCATCTGTCCATCCCAGCTGCAGCGCCCTCTCCAGGGAGCATTCGCCTTTGCACCATCACTGTCGCCCCAAACAGACTTCTGGGGTTCGCGGGGAGAGGGGGAAGGGGAGGGGGAGGCGGGCGGGAGGAGGGGGAACCCCAGCCACTCACTCCCCCAACTGTTAGGGTTCTCACCAGACTTTAGGCTTCTCCCTTCCCCTACCCCTGGCCCAGTAGGCCCTACCTGCCATCCTCATCTCCTCCCTTCTTGCTCAGCTCCTGGGTGGGCTAGGCCAGAGCAGGGCAGGGAGTCCTGAGCACCTACAGCCTTGTTTTTATTGCTCTCCCTGGCCTCAGGGCCCTTGTACAGGCTGCTCCCTCTGCCTGTGCTGTTCTTCCCAGCTCCCCTCCTTCCCAATCTTGACCACTTTCCAGGGCTAATCTGCTGTCCCATCTCAACATTCCTCCCTGACTCCATACCCGCTCCACTGCAGGAACAATGCTTTGCAATCTTTATCCACAAAGGTGGTGAGGCTCCAGGAAGAGACCAAGTGCTAGCTGTTCCACACAGCTTAGAACTTAGAACACAGGAGGTGCTTGAGAAATATTTGCTGAAAGGAGTGAATAAACTACTCAATTGGAAGTAAAGGAGATGCTTTTAAGTCCAGTGGGAAGGGCTACGTTGGGAGACGGCGCCTGGGCTAAAGGCAGGAATCCAAGTCCCCTGTCCCTGTCCTTATGTGCGGTGTCATCCAGGAGCCTCCATTTCTTCTTCTGTAGGATGGGAAAATAAGACCCGTAATGACAACCGCGTGCTTGGCCTAGACCCAAGGTTGCTATGCAATTAGATGCAACAATGGACTTGGGAAACTTCCACGAACTGTCCGCCGAATCTGCACATGGCTGACAATTAGCTTGGGTTCAGATCCCAGCCCTGCTGCCGCCTATGGGTTGGGTCTGCTGGGCCAAGTCGGTTACTCAATGGCCATGAGTGAGTGCAGGGCTGTGGGAGGGCCCAGGGAGCAGCACCCTGAGGAGTCTGCCCGAAGCTCAGTGGGTGGCCACCACTGGGACTCTTGGCTTCGATTGTGAATGCATTTTTCACGGGAGCTCCTTGAGAATCTGAAGCCTGATCTCATAGCGTGTGTTTTGACAGGAAGTCCAGGCTGGGAGGGTGGGTCAAGGGTATAGGGCGAGGCCTCCCTGAGCGGCTTTGCTGGGCCTAGGCATTGTGCTGGCCGCAAGCAGGGTGCAGCCATCCAAGTCTGCCTGCTAAAGTGGCTGCTGCCCGCAGGGTTCGCTCTAGAAGCAGGGTGAGGTCAGCTTGGCCTGCAGCATTGCAGGGAGGGAGGAGGAGGTGGGGCAGTCCCCTGTGGGACTGGGGAAGCAGCCTGTAGGATGGTGACACAAAGTGGCTGAGCAAGAGCAGGCTGCCACTGCTCAGCTGAACTCCTGGTGGCGGGGAACCAGGACCTCGCCCAGGGCTGGTACAGATTGGGGCGTGAGGTGGGGCAAAATCATTCGAGGTTGTGCCCAGCACCTGGTTGAGGGCTCAGGGGAGAGAGATACTCCTTTCTGAGCCCCTTCTAGACACCACTGTGATGGCATCAGAACAATCCTACCAAATAGATACTACTAAGCCACTTTGCAATGGCGCACACTGAGGCTCGGAGATGTGAGGCAAAGTACCCAGGGCACATAGCCGGAGTCCTCACCCAGGGTACATAGTCTCAGTCTCACCAACAGGAGCCTGGGCCACTGTGGAGGAAAAGGAAGCCACAAGGCCCCCTGTCTGTCATGTCTACTGCTTCTCAGGGATGCTGGGTACCTCTGTGTGCCTCTAGCAGAATAAGGTGAGGAAGAAGAAGAGACACAGAGAGGTCTTTCATCTGCTAGTTTACTCCCCAAATGGCCACAGTGACCAGAGTTGAGCTGATCCAAAGTCAGGAGCCAAGAGCTTCTCATGGATCTCCCATGTCGGTACAGAGCCATTCTTTGCTGTTTTCTGAGGTGCTTTAGTAGGGAGCTGGATCAAAAGTGGAACAACCAGGATTTGAACCAGTGCCATGCTGGCACTCCAGCTGGTGGCTTTACATACTATACCACAGGACCGATACCTATTGGCCGGGATTCAGTGAGAGATTATTATGTGCTGGCGAACTTTTGTGAATTCATCTCCTCCTAGCCATAGTCTGGGAGGTTAGCTCAATCATTAGCCTCATGTAGCCAGCCACAGATGAGCTAGCATGGAGTCCTGTGCCATTTCTTGCATTTTCTTGCATGAGGGGGAAAAATGTGTCATTAGGGTATTTGAGAGCATCAGCTCAGAATCAGAAGAGGTATGTATCTGTTGGGAAGTCCCCCCTTGTGTCCACCCTGACTCCACCAGACTACAGCCAGAGCTCCACATTCCATAGCTTCCCTGGGCCAGACGGCAGCCACCCCGACCCTGTGGCCTTGGCCCCTCCTCCACTGGGGGTTTCAAGGTGGAGGGTCCCTGCTTTGTTCCCCAGGCCTGGGGGAGCCTCCTTTTCCCCAGAGAGGCTGCCTGAGGTCATGGATCCGCGCCCCTGCCCCAGGCCAGCCAGGCGGCGCTGGCAGCATGGCCGTCAATCAAGAGACAGCCAACTCAGCGGCTGGCCTTTTATTTCCCTAAATTAAAAGGGCTTGTGATTCCTGATTGAATTAAAGGCAGGCAGGGCAGCTCTGAGACCAGCAGGAAGATTTCAATCACAGGACACAGCCAGGGTGGGTTGGGGCGGGGGGCGCGGTAGAGGTAGGGGATGGGGGAGTTGGTGTGTGGCGAGACAGAGGACAGACATCTGGAGGCAAATGTGGGGACCAGGATACCAATGCTTGTTGCTCAGGTTAGCCCTGGTCCCAGTGTTAACCCCCACCTACCTAGTCTACAGTGCTCCCACACACAGACACACCCTTGGAGAATGCGTGCTTACTTACATAAGAGGAACTTCAGTCTTCTCCTTGCCCATTGCGCAGTAGACAACCAGCACCGCTGGACTAGGCAGCCTTGCTCCTAGCTGTTAGTCCAAACACCCCCAGGAGAGTGAACTCCACATTGCTTTTCCTTCTTCCAACACCTGGTTCTTTCTGACTTCTCCCTCCAGGGGACAAGGTTGGACCTTCAGGGGACAAGGAGGCAGCTGCCCACGTAATTGAGGACAGTTGGACAGCCTGATTCCCCAGGGGCCTTCCCCAGGACTGCCTAGAAGATAGCGTGGCAGTGAACACCACATGATTTCAAATCTCTGGGTTATGTGCTTGGGGGAAAGCATACTTCCTGCCCTTTGCCTTGCTTTCTGTATCTGTGTAATGGGCAGCACACCCCCTGCACAGCTCCCTGGAGACTTGACCTTCTATGGACAGCCAGTCTGGCACCGAGCCCAGCTTGTGTAACTTTGGGGCCCTGTGCCAGGAGGCAGGCCACAAACAGCAAGGACTCCAGAGCCTCCTCTGCAGGGTAGGTCTGGAGCCCTTAGAAAATGTTTCATCTTCTAAGAAGAAACAAGACTTATTTATGCACAGGGGTCCAAGGTTATGTATCAGGATGAACTGACTTCTTGAGCAAGTGTGGCTTCTGAAAACAGATCCCACACAAGCCATCTCCCCTCTTTCCACACCCCGCTTCTCCCTCAGCACCTGAGAGGGCTCCATCAGGGCAGCCTCAGATATCAGGGTCATCCAGTAGCTGGAGGCACTGAGAGCAAACATGAGAAAGGACTTTCTAACAGTGGAAGAGATAAGGTGATGACATCAGGGGAGGGGTGGCCGTGGTGCATGTTGAAGGAAATCAGGCGCCTTGAGCACTGCCCCAAGAGTCATGAATGCAAGCTCCGGGCCTGCATCCAGAGACCTGGGCTCTCTAACCTGGCTGGGCTTGTCAAGTCCTTCCTCTCTGCGTCAGAGGCAGGTGAGAATGCCATCTCAGCAGACAAGGTCATGGCAGGTTAACACGGGGGACAGGTAGCAAGGTGGCTTCACCCTGCACACAGGCAGCCCTCTGCACCTGCAGGTTCCGTGTGCATGGACCTTTTGTCTGATAAACGGTATCATAGAACTTCACTTACATAATATTGGCTCTAAATGAAGCTTTGTAGCGACCTAGAGGTGAGGGGGAGAACGGTTATGGGGGAAGATGATGGTGGACAGTGATGGGTTATGTGCCAACATTACGCCATTTCCAATGAGACTGGAGTATCACGGGATCTAGGTATCCTCAGGGGTCCTGGAGGGACCATGAGGAACCACACGTTGGGATGTTGTGTTTCCTTCCAAAGAGAGAACTTTTAAAATGTATTTGAGAAATTGAGAGAGAGAGAGAGCAGTTCTATTTTCTGATTCGCTCCCCAAATACCCATAACAGCCACATAGAATGGGCCAGAACCAAAGCCAGGAACTGGGAAAGCAATTCAGATGTCCCACGTCAGTACCAGGAATCCACCATCCCCTCTGCCTCCCAGGGTCTGCAATAGCAGGAAGCTAGGACAGGAGGTGGAAACCAAACCCAGGCATACCAGTACACCCCGCAGGCATGTAACACCAAGCTAAGCCCCCACAATATTGTCTCATGTTTAATACCTTGGTATGGGCCATGCCTTTCTCCATCAGCAGACTGACAAGCCGTTTGTCGCAGGACTGACTTTGTGGCACAGCAAGTTAAGCAACACTTGTGATACCAGTATCCCAGTGTCAGAGGCTGTTTCAAGCCACAGATGCTCTACGTCCAATCCAGCTCCCTGCTGATGCACTTGGGAAGACTGGCCCCTGCCACCCATTGTGGGAGACCAAGATGGAATTTCTGGCTTCTGTTGGCAAACGGTCAGACAGCTGGCTGTTGCAGCCATTTGGGGAGAAAGAGAGGAAGCTTTTTGCATATACCAAGTGCTGTTGCAAGTACTTCTCAATCATGATTGTGATCCCTGGAGAGGTCCAGTGTAGCCTGTGCTTAGTGGTGGCAGAGCAGCAACAGGAGGCCAGCAGCCAGGCCATGTAGTGATGGCGACACCAGTGCTGGGACACCCTATGACGTCCATTCAAGTGCTCTGTATCTGTCCTGTCCAGGCAGCCGCCACAGGCCTGTGTGGCTTTGCAGCACCTAACACGTGACTCATACAACCCAAGGCCTGGGTTTCACTCTGACATCATTGTCATGTAAACAGTGGCGTCTGTCCTGCAGAACCATTAGGCAGGACAAGGTCATTGCTGAAGATCGGCTAGTTTTGTCCTCATCCTCCATCTAACCCGCCTCCTGGCCTTCCGGGAGAGCTTGCTCATGCTCTCCCACACTCCCCTGCAGGGGCTTCTGCACCATCTGCCCCTTGGTGATGACAAGCTCACCTGGAGGTGGAGCACAAGGACAGCCTCTGTCCAGGGCTTGGGTCTGCTCTTTGTAGTGTCTGGGTCAGCTCCCTGGAGGTGTCAGCCATGCTGCGAGTCTCAGCTACATCAAGAAGAGGGTGCCTCTTCTCTATCAGAGGTAGACGCCTGGACAGCCTCATGGCCTGTGGCTGGGAGGACCCCTCCTCCTCCGGGCACACCCACTTCCCCCAGGCCTAAAGCCCTGGAAGCCTTTGGATGCTGCTACCGTTGCAACCCTAGATGCTGGAACAAGTCCTGGGAGAGACACCAGCTCCATGAGGCTTTGGAGCCTGCCAGGAGAGGCGGAGCTCCTAGCAGGCCTTGAAGCAGGTAAAGCCATTGGCCAGGTAGGCAGGTAGGAAGAGGACACACCATACAGAGAGCAGAGCAATGGCAGGGGCTTAGAAGCATCGAGATTTGGCTGCATCATACTAGTGCCCATGCATGTGGAACGTTCCCTTCTGTTATCACCTGTGGTCCTCGAAACTGCCCTGGGTGGAAGTTGAAGCTACGGAGGCTCCACTTGGGGAAAGCCAGCAGGTATACACCCAGCAGGCTGGCTTCACCTCCACGCCTGGACTTGATCCTGCAAACAGATATGTGCAGGACAGTCAATGCCCTCCAAAGCTCCCTTGAGGGACTGCTGAGAGGACCATGAACAGAAACGGCAAAGGCAGGAAACGTGGAGAGCGGGGATAGGGAGCCATGGCGGTAACTATGCAGAGGAAGTGAAGGCAGTGAGGAGAAGTGGAAGGTTCCAGAAGGTGGTACCGCTGGTGTGGGGGTCGTTACTGCTGGCTGGGTCAGACTGCAGAAGCACAAGTCAGAGATAGTGATGAGTTGAGCTGCCATTATGGTGTTTTGAGAGTGGGTAGGCCATGAGAACCTCACAGAATGTTCTGTCCCATTCACAGCTCAGGAAAGCAAGTGTAAGCTAGAGGGGTGGATTTGGATACAGCCACAGGGGGTCTTGAGTATGTCAAGGAGAGGAGGACTTCAGCAGAGCATTGGGAAACCTGGGAGAAGGGGTGTCCTGGGAATGGGAGAAGTTGAATTGGGGTGGGAGGTGGGAGCTCAACTGGGCCTTTGGGGTTCAGTGCCCAGGGAGTGCTAGTGGGGAGGGCTGCAGAGGGAGGGACCAAGGTCAGGCTGTGGGGTGAAGAGAGCATGGAAGGGAAGCCAGGCAGAGGGGCAATTCCCTAGAAGAGGATGATGGCCAGTGGCTCCAGGAGTGGGACAGCAGCTGTAGGGTTCGCAGGTAAGCCCCCAAAACTTTAGATTTGCCTGTGTGGGCGCCCTCATACCCAGGGTAGCCTCTTTGACCTTCCCCAAACTGTTCAGAAAAGTGCTGTGTCTACTGCAGTCCCCAGGAACGGCTTGCTGATTCACGAGGCAGGAAGCCAGAGCCCCCGCCCTGTCCCGGGGAGGACGGGCAGCTGAGAGACGAGGCATGGCACAGCCACCATTCTGCTCACGCATGTTCCATGTGGGGCTAGAGGTGAGCGAGGACCAGCCCCAAGAGCCACAGAGAGAGACTTCTCCATGGGACACGCCCTGAGGCAGAGGGAGCAGCTTGGACTGTGGGCATCAGTTTCCCAGGAGAGGGCACTGTCCCTGCCAGCTGGGGAAGCAGAAAGGGCTCCTTGGAGGAGGTGGTGGTGGTGGAGACAGAAGGGGAAAGACACTCCAGAAAGCAAGCACACAAGCAGGAAATGGAGGGCATGTCAGCATCTGGCAAGGCGCCTGGGCTGGCTGGCTCTGCAGGCAGGCCATGAGGTATGGTCAGAGCCAAGGCCAAGAGGAGGCTGGGATTCAGGTCAGGGAGGGCCTTCAGGATCCGGGGAGGAGAGTTTGAACCTTATCCTGTAGGCAGGTAACACCAGCCCTCACAGGTTTTGCAGCAGAGAGAGCCTCAGAGGGTGTCTCCTCCCAGCTGGGGCAGCCTGGGGGGTAACAGGGTGGGGCAAGGGGAAACCAGTGAGGGTTTCCATGAACCCCAGCTCTGCAATCCAGCTCTCCCTCAAGCCAATCCAGTTGAAGAAAATTTTAAAAAGAGGAGGATTAATTCCAGTAGGATAAAATTAGCAACGGGTAGGGAACTTACCAGTGCACAGGTAGGAAAAGTAGGTCACAGGCTCTGGGCCACCTGGAAGGTGAGTGGGCGGGAGCTGGAGCTGCCCTTGGGCCTGCCACTTCCTCCTTCCCACCCGGGAGATGCAGGGCAGATGTCAGCAAGGGCTGCTGACCAGGAGGGTCTGGAGCCTCCTGGCCTCACACCCACAGGCCGCCCTGCACCCAGTGGGTGCGGGGGGGCATCTTTGTGCTCGCAGCCTTGGCCGTAGCAATATACTCCTTCGGGAGAATCCGGTGCTGGGCTTGTTGGCTCTGTGGTTTCCTGGAGTCACTGGGTTCATACTTCATGAGGCTCCTTATTGCTACTGTTTATTTATTGAGCATTTATTAGGTTCTGTACTGTGCAGCAATAGCCTTTCTGAAATACGAGTCTGCACTCTGACAGCCAAGTGTCTCTCTCTTAAACCCCTTGTCAACACTGCTTAATTTTTGAAATGATCACACAGTAAACATTTCCTTTTTGTTCCTCATGGCACACAAGCCTTTTGAATCGCAATGCATGTGTGTAACCCCTGCCACCATCAGAATGTACAACAATTCATCCCGTCATCTCCGAAAATTGTCTTCCAACAACGCCCTCACCCCGCCCGTAACCCTGGCAACCACTGAGATGTTTTTATTCCACGACAGTTTTGTCTTTTTGAGACTGGGAAGTCAATGAAGTTCTGCAGCAGGTCACCTCTCCAACAGCCTCTCTCATGTAGGATGAAAGTCTTTGAAATGCATCCAGGCAGATGCATGCACCAATACTGTTCTCTTTTTTTCTTACCCTTCAGTAGTATTCCATTGTTGAAGGATAGCACACTTGGTCTACCCATTCATTCATGGAAGGATGGCTGGCTCTGGCAAAGCTTGGGGTGTTCGGCTCAACTTTCTCTGAGATGACCACAGGTCTTCATTGCCCCAGGGTAACGCCATTGGCGTGGGATTTCTGGATCATAGAGTTGGTGCATGCTTTATGTACAGGACACTGACACGCTACACTGTGTGCTAGGGTGTCTGTACCCCACCTGCAGGGAGCGAGGGTTGGAGTTTTCCATGTTCCCATCAGCACTTGCCTCTGCAGGACTTCCTAATGACACCTTTTCTCAAAGATGTGTGGTGGCTTCCATTTGCATCTTCCTGCAGGATCATAATGTTCCAGTTGTGTGTTTTCTGATGCTAGAACTCAGGGACTGAGTTGTTCCTAGAGAAAAGAAGTTTATTTGGCTCCTGGTTCTGGAAGCTGACAAGTTCAAGAGCAAACAGGCACTCAGGAGGCGTTATAACAGACCTGAAGAAAGCAGAAAGGCAAGAAGGGGTCGGCAAAAAAGAGCCAGAAACTTCTCTCCCCAAATCTATGTCCAAGAGTTCGTGGAAAGTTTATTTTTGGTGCAAAAGGAAAAACAATTTTTTTTAATCTAAAAGTTCATGGAAAAATGGAAGTAGAAGGCAAGTTTGTTTTGGAGGCAAAAAATATTTTTTTAATCTATACATAATAAAAAGGCCTTTAAAAAGTTCATGGAAAAGGTGCATGATGAAAAAACCAAGCATCACTTCAAGGAAAACCCTGATACACTGGCAGGGTCTCCACCTCCTGTGACCCAAGCCTGTCCCACTGGGCCTCGCCTCCCAACGCTGCCACACCCAGGACGAAGCCTCCCTGGACTTGGGCGGGGACCAAGCACAGCAGGTGAAAGTGTGGGTGTCGTCCTTGCTGTCCTTTTTGGAAAAGTTTGTTCCAGGCCTTCACTCATCTTCTAATGAGTACAAAAGCATCAAGTGAACTCAACTAAATCAAACTTACTTGAACACAAATAGCAGTTGCTTTTCTTGTCCTCAAACTTGGAAAGTTCTTTCTCAGATACATACTTCATAGATATTTCCCCCAGCCTGTACGTTTGTCTTTCCACTCAGTTTTTTAAGGTTTTGATGAAGTTCAACTTACCAGCTTTTCCTTTCAGGCATTATACTTTTGCTGTCATTGACAAAGCTCTGAAACCCGCCCAGGTCATGAGGATTTCCACAAATGCTGTCGTCTTCTTCTTCCTCCTCCTCCTCCTCCTTCTTTTTCTCCTCCTTCTGCTTCTTCTTCTTTTCTAATGCTAAAACTAGTAATATTTTTAAAGATTTACTTATTTTTATTGGGAAGGTAGAATTACAGAGAAAAGGAGAGACAGAAAGATCTTCAGTCCTCAAATGCCTGCAACTGCCAGAGCTGAACAGATCCTGAAAGCCAGGAGCCAGGAACTTCTCCTGGGTCTCCCATGTGAGTGCAGGATCCCAAGGCTTTGGGCCATCCTTCTCTGCTTTCCCAGGCCACAAGCAGGGGAAGTGGGGCAGCTGGGACACAAACTGGGACACAAACTGGTGCCTATGATATGGCAGATGAGGATTAGTCAACTGAGCCATTGCGCCACCACCCTGCTCTTTTTTCAAATGCTGCTTTCTAGCAGTCTTCTAGGTCTCCAATGTGACCTGTGATACTCCTGGAGTTGATCTGTGTATCCAGGTCCAGATTCATTGGGAGGATGGGGCAGAGGCAGGTGTTTGGTGCAGTGGCTAAGATGCTGCTTTAAGCAGCCAGCCTCCCGTATCCGTGTGCCTCGGCTTGTGTCTCTGTTCCATTGCTGACTCGAGTTCCCTCCTAATGCACACCCTGGGAGGTAGCAAGTGATGACTCAAGTGTTTGGATCCCTGTCACCTGTGGCCCAGATTGAAGTCTGCTCCCCTGGCTTCAGCATAGTGCAGCCCTAGCTATTAGGGAGGCATTTAGGGAGTGAACCAATGGGAAGAAGATTTCTCTTTCAAATAAATGTTTACAAATTTTATTAATGTTCATCTTTTTCTAGTGGATGACCAATTATTCTAACAACATTTGTTGAAAAGACTATCCCCTTTTCCATTTAATTACTTTTGCACATTAATGCATAATCATCACTTTGCATGGCTTCATTTCTGATCATTTTAGTGTGTTTAATTGATCTGTGTGTCTATCCCTCTGCCAAAACACAGAGATATACAAGCTCCAAAATTGGGTGGTGTGATTCCTCCCACTTGGTTGTTTTGTTTTGTTTTTTCTTAAGTTGCTTCCAGTGTTCTAGTTCCTTTGTCTTTCCATAGTTTCAGAATTCACTAGCTATTTACCCAAGGGAACTACTGACTGGGGATTTGATTGATATTGTGTGAAATCTGTGGCTCACTTTGAGAGAGCTGACATCTTAAATCACGTTGAGTCTTGCAAAGACAAATATGGTCTACCCTTCCATTTGCTTAGTTCTGTCTCAATGTGTGATTTCTTGAAAGAGTATTTTAGAGTTGTAACGTGTATCCCACACAGCTTCTTGCTCCTGCATCAGAGTGTCAGCTTCAGGAAGGCAGGAAGTGGGTTTGGGTTGTACCCCACTGCCTCATCCAGCTGCCAAAGGGCTGCCTGGCAGCCCATGGCCCTCCCTGAGTGCCTGAATGAATGACAGTGTTCTGCACTCTCATCTGCTTTCATCAACCCATGTGCCCCCCATGTACAGTTCATTCTCCTTTCTCACTGGAGGAGAAAATCCAGGCTGGAAGGAGGTGTGACCGGCATGATTCTACAGGTGCCTCTGAGAGTCCCTGGGCCCTGGTGTACCCAACTCACGCCAACTCCTCCCTTTAATGGCAGGAAGAGGTGTCATGCCCGCAGCAGGGCATATGATACAATCCAGGTGATGAGATTTTGCAGGTGTCATTCCGGTCCCTAAACAGTGGATTCCGACTTCATCCCCAGGGTGGGGCCTGAATGTATTACATGTATAGATTAGGCCATTGGTGTAACTTGTCCAACACTCAGGGCATTCTTCGCCTTGACAAAGCCAGATGCTGTGTTGCGGAGAGGGTCATGTGGCAGGCAACAGTAGAATCTTCTAGGAGACAAAACCTGTGTCCTATAGCTGCAAGGACCTGGAAAAAGAACCCAAAGACTCCCGTGAGGTCACAGCCCAGCCAACACTTGTAAACTAAGCCTGGTAAGACCCTGATAGAAGGACCAGTGCCATGGCTCAACTGCCTAATCTTCCACCTTCAAGCACAACATCCCATAAAGGCACCAGTTCGTGTCCCATCTGTACCACTTCCCATCCAGCTCCCTGCCTGTGGCCTGAGTATGTAGTAGAGGATGGTCCAAAGCCTTGAGATCCTTCCCCTATGTGGGGGACCCTGAGATCATGGTTCCTGGCTTCGGATTGGCTCATCTCCAGCTATTGCAGTCATTTACAGAGTAAACCAGCAGATGGAAGATGTTTCTGTCTCTCTTTTTCTCTGTAGTTCTTCCTTTTTTTAATAAAATAAACAAATCTTGGGGGAAAAAAAGACCCTCACAGAGATCCAACTTATCCGAAAGGCTGCAGAAAATGTGAGCCAAAAGACAAACATGGGATGATCTGTTACACAACAATGACAAATGAACATGGGGTCGGGAGCTGTTTTCCCAGGGCCTGAGAGCAGAGACCCCAGACCCCTCCGGCCCCCAGCTGACAAGCCCCTGCTCTCCACGGATGATGCCTTTGCCTTACTGCAGGGTGGGGCTGGGGGCTGGAGTGGAGCATGAGGTCATCCTAGGTCAGGCCTTTTGTTTTGTTCAGTTTTTCTGTTTGGCTCTCAGCCTTACAGAAGCCTCGATCCATGACCGTCTTAGTAATGGTCTGTGCACCACTCTGTCTTTATTTTTACTTGCTGGTTGGTTTTGCTAATGCAATAAGCATCCGTAGACCCACCACCCAAAACAATAGCTTGTGCTTGACAATCACCCATGCCTAACCGCTGCCCCCTCACCCTTGGCCAGCCAGAGGTAACTGACATCTGAGCATCGTGGAGTTCATCATTCGCTAGCTTAGCACTTTATGTAACTTCGTGGCCCCCCACATGGAGCCCATAAAACTATTATTCTTAATGTGAATGGTGTTAACTTTATTTCAAAGGGCATCATGCAGGACCTCATCTCCTGGAACTTTCTTGGTCTCCATTTTATGTGACCCAGACACCCCCGTAGGGTTTCGTGTTGAGTGGAGTGGCCCATTCATTTTGATGGGTGTGTACCACTTCACCATGTGACCACACGGTCACATCTCATTCATCCATTCTGCTCTTGCTGCCGCCACCGCCACCGCTACTGCTGGGCAGTTTGGATGCTTTCCAGGGCTTTGCTGTTCTCCACATTCTCGCGCAAGCCTCCTGCTCCAGTCGTTTACATCTCAAACTCTAAATAAACCAGAGGGGAAGGCTTCTGTTTCCTTGACACAAGACAGGCAGGAACCTAACCCAACATCTTGCTAGCGGGCCTGCCCTTGCCTGCACTGTCCCTGAACCAATGCCCCCGACAGATCCACCCAAATCTGGCAGTCCAAGACACTGGAGCTCTGAGCCCCAGACACACACACACACACACACACGTACACATGCCGCCTCCCACCCAGGGGTGGGGGGCACAGGAGGAGCATCACCAGCACGCAAGCATTTCCAGCCCAGCCCAGGTTTCAACATCAAGACTGGCCTCAGGGGAAGCTTACAGACCACAGGGCCGGCTCACCCAGCGCTGTAGGCAGGGCTGGGGCCCTGAAGATATGTCTCTCTGTGAACTGGGGACATGTTATCTAGGACACCTCCTCCCCTTCACCCCCACTCAGCACAGACCACAACAGAGTATGTGATGATCGTGAACGTGGCGGCCACAAGTCACCCAAGTGGGAACTGAAAGGCAGCCCCCGTTAGCCGGCCCCTATTCTGGCCTTACTGGAGACCCTGGCTGAGTCACTCAGGCCAAAGTGTCTTCGCAGAGCCCAGGGGAGACGCACACCCAGTGAGATAAGAGGCTCAGCTGCCTGGTGAGAGGTCAAGTGTGAAGGGGAGGGAGACAACCCAGAGCACCGCCAAGAGAACCCTGCCTAGGGTGGGCGGGGAGGGCTGCTCCCCGCCAGGGCCATCCAGTCAGCAGGAGCTGCCCACGCCCACACAAGGAGGGTGGGCAGGGGAGTCCCGGGCTACAGGGCTGGGGAGCACAGCCCTTACATACCCCAGTCCAGCCCTCGCCAGTTCCTCCTCTGAAAAGCCAGATTGCTAGAGTGCACTGCACCTAGCGACTCACATGGGTGTTTAGCCCAGTAGTTTAGATGCCTTGTCCCACATGGGAGTGCCTGAGTTCAGTTCCTGTCCCAGACTCCAGCTTCCTACTCATGCTGACTGGGAAAAAGCCATAGGCAGCTCAAGGAGGTGGGTCCCTGCCACCCACGTGGGAACCTTGCATTGAGTTCCAAGCCTCCTGGCGTGGACCCAGCTCAGGGCCACTGTGGGCGTTTGCAGAGTAAACCAGTGGATGGGAACTCTCTCTTTCCCTCCCTTTCTCACTGCCTCTCAAAGTAGAAAGAAAATAATAATAATAACAATAACAATAATGTCAGCTCTGCCACTTAACCAGTTGTGTGGCCTTGGCCAAGTTATTTAACCTCCTGTGCTTCAGCTCCCTCCCAGCTGTGACTTGGAGTTGAAATGCTGTTAAGAACAAAGGCTAAGTGAGTCAGCTTTTGTGGAGAGTCCAGTCGCACGGTGCCTGGCATGCTGTAAATGCTCAATGATGGTGACCCTAGGAGGATCAAGGTTTCCAGCCACTGTAATGGGCTTAAGGAGGAAGGCAGTTGTCGATGCTGTACCAGGTCCTGTGTCTGCAGCTTTGGGGGAAGCACAGGAGAAAGACAGCCCTTGATGCTGCAGAAGTCACCATCTGACAGGAGCGAAAGGCAAGCCCAGGCCCTGAGCACTCTGGGGTGGGGCTGAAGGGCTGGAGCTGTCAGCATGCTGAGCACTCTGCCAGGGAGAAATCAGAGAGGCTTCATGGGGGAGGTGGCGTTTGGAGGACCACACTTTCAGGAGGCTGTGATGGGCAGTGGGCACGCTGTGCAGATTTCTGTTTCACAGAGGGTACAGCTGGTCTGGTCCTTTGATTGTACAGAGGGAGAGCTAGATGCCTGGAGTTGGGTGAGGATTAGTGATGGAAGGATGTCCGGATTCCAGTCTGGTGGCCTTTCCATCCACATCCCTCCCCCACCAACAGGTTTCCATCGCCCAGCCTGGGTGTCGCCTGCTGAGTAAGGGATCACCCCAAAACGAGCCATGTTCTGACCTCTCATACACACAGAATGGGGGGATGGGCATGGGAGTCTGGCTGGAGTCAGCTGTGTGTCCCTCCCTTGTTCTGGGTTACCAGGGCCCAACATGAGAGTTCACTGGGCTTCCCTGGTGGTCTTGGAGCTCTGGAAGGCGTGTTCTAGTTGGCAAGGGACGCTGTGTCATCTTTCTGGGGCAGGGTGAGTCATGCACAGTCCTCTGCTGTGTTCTGTGGGTTACGAGCGAATCGCAAACCCACCCAGATTCAAGGGGCTAGTGGTTAGACTCACCAGGGCAAGGTTCCAGAAGAGTGAGTAGGATGGGAGACTTTTGTTGCAGCGACTTTCACTTCACAGGGTGGCCCCCACGTGCCCTGCAGGGTCCCCACACCTTGCTCCGGGCCCTGCTGTTATCCTTCACTGGGACTGCAGAAACTGGACTAAGGCCAGAGCAATGACAAGACCTTCAGGAACCCCCAGACACACACAGAAGGGAGGACAAGCCTGAGACAGGGTGACCCAGACAGGATGGACAGCAGAGAAGGTTAACAGAGGACATGAACACCAGGGCTGTCCCACCCCACCCCAGCTGGACAAGCAGAGGGATTGGGCTGGGAACCAGAGATGATGCATCTGACCCCAGAACTACCAGGGCTTCTGGCATGGACCAGGTCCCAGAGTGTACACACCTGGACCTGTCCCACCCCCTCACCCCAAAAGAGGCATCCAGTCAGGTGATAATGGGCAGAAAAGGAAGTCAGACATGGGGGAGGCTGTTCCTACAGGGGACGGTGAAGCAGCCCAGCCACAACATCACGGTGCCTCTGCAGCTACATGACAGGTGATGGCCTTGCCAGGCCACGACAGTGAGGACAGCAAGTGAAGGTACTTCTTGCCTGAGACGCTGTTCCTGAGGCACACACCAAGCAGGCAGTGGGGTGAGAAGCTGGATGCCCTACCCCTGGGGGAGGGGCAGGGGCACAGACAGGAAAGGGAACGGGAACCCATGGTGTACATAGAGAGGTTGAAGGCCAATCCACTCCAGCTCCAGCCAGAAGCTGAACACATAGGAAATGGGGTCCCTTGAAGAAGGAGGCTGTGCTGGTGGGTAGAGCAAATCAGGATTGCCTCACACCCACAGTGATCAGAGCAGACGTGGGTCCAGGCAGTGCGGTCAGGACCAAGGCTGGGGTCAGGTCAGCTCTGCAGCCGCCCAACACTCTGTCTGCCCATCTAGGGCACAGGCTCAGCGGGTGCTGTGTCCCCACAGGTCAGCCCTGCTATTGTACCTGACTGTCCGCAGGGCCTGCTGGGGTGTTTTCCTCTGGCAGGGGCCCTATAGAAGTGCAGTTGCCTAGCTGGGCTGCAAGCAGGGCCACCTTGGTGCCAGAGCCCAGGCCCTGGCCTCCCCATGTGATGCAGCAGAGGCCATAGGAGATCTGAGTCAGGCTGCTTGTCACTGACCCCTCCTCAAGGCAGGTCCCCAGGCTGTGCATTTTGATTTTATAATACGTGTGACTCTTACGGGTGTACCGTAAAATGCACCACCTGGAGGGGATCTCCTGAGGCATCCAGGACCCAGCATCTGGTTCAGGTCACACCACTGTGGATTTCCGGTTAGTCACAGGCCCAGCCTGGAGCTGTGTATTCCAGTATTCTCCAGGGGTCTCCATCCGCAGTCCAGCCTTCCACTCACCTCTCACCTGTGGTCCCAGGTAGTGCCTCCGCTTTGCCTGGTTTCCCTTGCAAGTTGAGCCTGACTGGGCTTTGTGCATAGGTGCGGGGGAGCTGACTTAAAAAGGGAGCCAGTGTGAAAGCTGAGGATGGGGCCAGAGGGATCAGAAAGGAGAGCTAGCCATCCAGGGTTGGCTGTTCCTGTAGGTGACAGTGCTAACCTCACAGGTGCTATAGAAGAACCTCGTGGAGGGACCTGTGGCATCATGGTGCAGCAAGTTAAACTGGCGCTTGAGATGCTGGCATCTTATATCTGGGGGCTAGCTCAAGTCCTAGCTGCTCTGCTTCTGATCCAGCTCCTTGCTAACGTGTCCATGAAGGCAGCGGTGGATGGCTCCAGTGCTTGGGCGACTGACAGCCATGTAGGAGACCTCAATGTTGTTCTCAGCCTCTGATTTTGGCCTGGACAAGCTTCAGCCAAATGCAGTCGTCTTGAGAGACAGAGAGTGAATCAATAGGTAGATCTTCCTTTCTTTCTGTCACACTGCCCTTCAAATAAATAAATCTCAAAACAACAAAACAAGCCTTGTGAAATGTGTCTCAAAACACTGCTCAGAAGAACAAAAATATATCTTTGGCACCAATGCCCACAAAGACTGGTGCCCCCGTGGTCTCCCTTTCTGTGTATACATACCTGAGGGCTAAGCCATTCCCTGGGCAGCCACTACCAGAACTCCAGAGGAGTTGTAGATAGACCACCCAAACCCAGGCAAGGCACCCTCCTGCTGCGCTCTCCAGAGCCCAGGAAACTCTCCTGAAGCTGAAGCTGGCCCTGGTCTTGGGGCTGCAGCAAACAGGGGGAGCATGGAGTTGACTGTCTCATACAGGCACCCATCCGTGTGCCATGCCAAGCCAACAGCAGCAGCAGCCCCTGGCAGGCTCAGTTTTGCAGGTGAGGAAAATGCCTTTCCCAGTATCAGGGAAGGGCTTGGGTGTCAGCATGGAAAGAGGCTCAAGGCACCCGGCAAGGCCTCAGATCCCTGCCAGTTTTGTGCTGCAGGAACATCAACCTAGTTTCCCCTGGCCAGGAGGCCTGGCTAAAAAGAAGCCAACCCCAGCTGCTGGGAGCTACAGCCTGAAGCCCCCCAACCCCCACCACAGAACCCAACACGCTCCCCATCAGCCCCATTCCATTTCTCATGCAGCTACTTTAGCCTACCCCCTTCTCACCCTATTTTTCTCTTTGCACCCCTTTCACCCTCTGACACATCCCAGATATCAGCTTCATAGGCCCCCTGGTGCCTGGTGGTCTCCCAGCTTGGCCTAGCCCAAATCAGCAATCGCAGACACACTCTCCCTTCATGCTCACCCGAAGTGGTCGTTGTCGCCACTGTAGGGAGGATCACCCATGTTCATGTACCCACGGTTGGCAGAGGAGGCAGTCCAGAGGGGGTTGTGCTTGCTCTGGATCACATGGATGATTTCCCCTGGAGCCTTCGCTCAGACCCCAAGCAGGATAGGGCTGGCCCAGAGCAGTAGTTGCAAGGGTGTGAGTATGGCAAGGCACAACGTGATCTCATAAAATAACTTTTGGACGCACTTCCTCCCAGGCCAGTTGCCAGAATTTGGGGGTAGCCATGGCACCAGGGCTCAGGCTCAGGGTCCACGGCCAGTCTTCCCCAGACTTCCGAGGGGACACAGGGCTGCTGGTGGTCAGATTGGCGTTGTCCTGTCTGATGTCCAAGCTTCACAGCCTTCTCCACCCCAAGCAGGAGGCCGGGCATAGGCCAGGTGGCATCAGGAACTGGCTGTTTCCCCAGCAGCTGGACTTGGGGTGGCAAGGGGCTACCAGCTGTCCCACACACCTTTGTGGCTCTGCCTTCTACAGCTAGGCTCCAGGAGCCTGCACTGGGGCTAACGCCAGTGGGAACCTGTAAAGCCTACAGGTGAACCTGGAATAGGAGAGGGCCAGAAGGAGCTGAGAGGGGACCTGCCAGGGTCTACCCAGGAGTTCAGCTTCTAGAATGTGTGAAATCCTTCCGGGGAACACAGCATCCCTTCATGTGCCGTGGGAAACCGATTGCCAGCCACACTCCCAGAGACCCTGCAGGGTTGATGTCTAAAGACCTCTGAGATGAGCCCAGCATGGTGGCCTAGCAGCTGAAGTCCTTGCCTTGCACAGGCCCGGATCCCATATGGGCGCCGGTTCCAATCCCAGCAGCTCCACTTCCCATCCAGCTCCCTGCTTGTGACCTGGGAAAGCAGTCGAGGATGGCCCAGCGTCTTGGGACCCTGGACCCGTGTGGGAGACCTGGCTCCTTGCTCCGGATCTGCTCAGCACTGGCAGTTGCGGTCACTTGGGGAGTGAATCATCAGACGGAAGATCTTCCTCTGTCTCTCCTCCTCTCTGTATATCTAACTTTGCAATAAAAATAAACAAATCTTTATTTTTTAAAAAAAGACCCCTGAGACTACAGACTACTCCCACACTCCCTACCAGGCTTCTGGTGGCTGTCTAACAAGTCATTCCCCAACACAAGGTCTTCAGCTCTGAGTCCTTCCCGTGTATTCTGGGACCAGGCTCCTTACACAAGGAGGTCCTAGGCAGGGCCCCCCACCCCGACTCAGCATGCTGAGTCCTCTGTGTGTCATCCATGCCACTGTCCTCCTCCACTTAGTGGCCTGCCCTCAGGGCTTCCCATGCCAGCAGAGTAGCCTGGAATAACTCACAGCATGATGGCTGATCGGGCCAGGCGAAGGAGGAGCAGGGAGCAACCAGGCCTTCTAAGAGCTGAGCCTGGAATGGGGCAGTGTGTCCCTTCATTGCTTCAATGGCTGCAAGCCATGGGGCAGGACCAGGCTTGTGGGAGCAGGCAAGAGACCCCAGCTCTGGCTGGGGGGAGGGGCAAGAACCCTAAGGTCTCCATCAGTCACCGCAGAAGGACCCCCAGCAGGGGGGTGGTGGTGCTTGAGGGTGGAAGACGCAAGACAGAGACCTGGAGACCTAGGGATGCATAGGGTCTTATCCGTGTTCCAGAGTTCTCTACCACCACACCCCAGGCAGTGACTCTTGCCAGACCCCTCCTTCCAGCATCCTAAGGGTCTGGCATGTGGTGGGAAGGGTTGTGGTCAGAGCTGCCCAGGGAGATAGGAGGAAGTCAAGCCCTTCTTTGTACCAACTGTTGAGGCTTCCGAAGTGGGGCTGGGGCCAGGTTTTAAGCTGTGGTGGCTTCACACAGAGACCAGCTTTCACTCAGCCAAGTTCATCTGTTCTGTGGTGGTGGGAGGTGGTGCCAGAGGATCCCAGGCCCTCCTCTCCTTTTCTTCCAGGTGACCTCTCACCCAGTAGTGAATTCCCTTCACCCGTATCAGGCACAACTCTACAGTCATCCCTCAGCCCCCGTCATGGGCAGCCAGGCTGGACCCCCAAGACTGTACGTACCTCTTCTTGCATCCAATGGGCTCATGCTGCTTGGCAAATGAACCATCAGCACCTGCCGAATGCCAGGACGAACACCTGTCTGCTGGGAGCCCCGGGGTAAGAGCAGGGGGATGATGGAGAACCATACCACAGCTGCTCCTTGCCATGTGGCAGCTTCAGACACCGACTTACACTCCCTTGCTGAGCTGGACACCGGAGTTGGACCCGAGGGCATGAGCAAGGGGCTGCAGGGGCTCTCTCCCTGCCTCTCCCAGCAGCTGTGGCTCCCTGCAATGCTTGGAACTTTTGGAGTTCCAGCTACACCTCCTGCTAGTCCTGCTTCTCTGGGGAGCTCCCTCGGCCTTCTCTTCTTACGAAGACATGCATCCTTGGATGTGGGGTCCACTCTAAATCCAGGATGACTGCAGCTCAGAAGCCTCACGTTGCCAAGAGCCATTCTGTAGTCCCAGGTGCACATGCCTTTAAGGAGACTGGGCTGGGGTGGGAAAAACCCTGTTAAAGCTCCAGAGGTTAATGCAGGGATCCATATTCAGGGAGGCCAGGGCAAATACACTTCAAGAGTCAGAGATGGAGAGGAAAATGTCACAGGGCATCATGGAAGAGGAGAGTGGGTTGGAGCCTTAGGTGAGATGGGCAGGAAGGCTACATTGAGTAGGTGCTATCTCAACTGAGACCTCAATAGAGTGGATGTGAGAGCAGCTGGGTGTCTGGGGCAAGGGCATCCAGGCAGAGGGAATGGGCCGTGCAAAGGCCCTGGGGCTGGGGCAGCATGAGCAAGAACAGAGGGGTCGGGCGCGGCGGCATGGCCTAGCGGCTAAAGTCCTCGCCTTGAACGCCCGGGATCCCATATGGGTGCTGGTTCTAATCCCGGCAGCTCCACTTCCCATCTAGCTCCCTGCTTGTGGCCTGGGAAAGCAGTCGAGGACGGCCCAAAGCTTTGGGACCCTGCACCCATGTGGGAGACCTGGAAGAGGTTCTTGGTTCCCGGCTTCAGACCGGCACAGCACCGGCCGTTGCGCTCACTTGGGGAGTGAATCATCGGATGGAAGATCTTCCTCTCTGTCTCTCCTCTCTGTATATCTGACTTTGTAATAAAAATAAATAAATCTTTAAAAAAAAAAAGAGCAGAGGGGTCACAGGGGAACCTTGCAGGTCACAGTAAAGACTTTGGCCTTGACTAGAAGGGATTCAGGAGCTGAGGCAGAACAGAAACTGCCTTTGTTGTCACAACATCCCTCTGCCTACTGGGCTGGATTGACTAAAGCTGACTTAGTCACAGCGGGCGGCAGGGCCTCCAGGGCTCTGTGCTGGGGAGGCGCCTCTGAACTGCACCCAGGCCTCCCCTCCCGCCAACACGATGTGGGTTCCCTCCTCTGCGGTACTGATCAGAGTTGGAAAACTCAGCTTTGCAGAAAGATTTCATCACTTCCCAACTTGGGGTTGCTCCCCTAACCCTGCCCCACTACCCACTTCCTCCTTGGTTCCCAAGGCTGAGTGTGAAGCCCTGAGGGCTTGGAAGGAGTTCCCACCATGGGCTACCTGCAACCAGAATGGTTTGCCCCTGACCCCAGTTAGCCAGGCCTTCCCCGCCCCCAACTCTAAGGATGTGCCCGTGCCTGCTCCCCATAGTGTCCCCTCCTTCCCTGAGACTCCCCAAAGCATGGTTCTCTGTGGCCTGCTGAGAAGGAGAGGGCAGAAAGGGCACTGCAGAGAGAGCTGAGGGTGGGGAGCATGAGAAAGACTGGGGCTTCCTCCTTCTGGTCCACAGAGGCAAGCCATTCGCCTGCCTTCACCCTGCTGGGGGTGGGAGTTGATTTCCTTAGAGCCTCCCCTCCATGGTGTTGCTCACCTCCACTGCCACTAAGAGGCCCATCATTGCCCGTGCACCTGCTCAGCTCAGCAGAGCCCACTATGCAGGGGCCACTGAGTGTGTCTTGTGACAGAGCCTGGCGCCACTTGCTTCGTTTCTGTCCCTCCAGGAAACACCCATACACCCAGGGAGGGCCAGTTTCATTTTTCTCTACCACTGCTGCCCTCTCTCTCCTCCACCCTGAGGTTTCCCCAAGTATCCTTCAGCTAGTCTCCGAAAGCCCGGAAGCCCCTAACTGATCCTTCTACTCTCCAACGCACAGCAGGGGCAGGGAGCAATGGGTTCATTCTCTGTTCCAGTCCTGGAACGAGCCACAGTCGAGCCAAGGGTAAATAGACTGGACTTTGTCATTTCCTGGTGACAGGATCTTGGGGATCCCCTCATCTGTACCGTAAGAATCACCAAGGCCAAGCTACTTCTACAGGTGCCAGGGGCTGGGCCTGCTTCTTTCCCAATAAATCTCCAAGAGCTGATACAGGTGCCAGAAACCAAACTATAAGGGTCCAGGCAGGGTCAGTATGGAAACCTGTGACCTACAGGGCTCTTCGTTCATCCGCCCTCCTCCCACAGCCACACTTGGTGCAGCTTAGGAGTGAGCGGGGTCCGGAGGGAAGGAGGGTCTCTCATTGACCACAGTTGTCTGTGAAAGAGATGATATTCCAGTCTGGGGAGACCCAGGATGCTCTGGTATGTGTAGTAGGGGCTCTGGTGAAAGTAATCCAATACACAGGCAGGAATGAGCAGAGAAATAAGCACCCAGAGAGTGTAAGGCCGTTGTGGGGCACCCACTGCCTACTGGCCACAGAGTCTGCCTTCTCCATTGTATGTGCAATGTGGTGGAGCTGCCCTTCCCTTAGGACACCCCTAATCCCATCTCTGCAGCCATCTCCAGTCCAGGAGGGGAGGCCAATCAGCCGACCTGCCCAGCTCCTGTTCTGGCTGAGGCACGCTGGTGGGCTGTTGGGTTTGCAGTCATAGGGGTACAGAAGGGACCCTCAAAAGCAGGGACTCCTGGGTCTGAGGCCCCACTGCCCTGCCTAGGAGTCCTTGCTATGGTCTCCACATCCTCTCTCAGGTCCCTGGGGATCCCCACCCTATCCTGTGGTTCCTCATCCCTCAACATTCCCCTCCCCCAGACAGCTTCATTCCCCCAACTTACACAGGGCCCTGTTAACTTTGTGTCTGTGTTCTTGTTCCCACAAAGGGAAAGAGCAAGAAGTGTTGTGTCCCAATGGGGAAACAGGTGAGCCACAGCTGGAAAAGACCTACCCAGGCTCCTCCCACCCTCTGATTGGGTGCAGGGTGGTAGAGTGATGTGAACCCAGGGTTTAGGGCCATCCATTGAACCTGAGTTTGGGCCAGATGACAGCAGGAAAGAGTTTTGGGATTGGCATGAAAATGGTTTATGTAGCAAATGATGGTGGCTTTTTGGGGGGGAGGATGGTGGTAGAGTGCTGCATTGTAAAGTGGCTAGAGTGGCATGTCACGATGTCTACAGTTTAGATGAAGATATTCCAGTACACAAAACAAAGCAAAAACAGAAGCCGCAAAATGTGCCTGGACCTGAGGGTGAGATCCCTACAGGTTGGTGGTCCTGTTCCATTTTTCTGAATGTCTCATGCTTTCAAAAAGCAAAAATAAGTTTAAAAAAGAAAACAAAAGAAAATGGCAAGTGCTGTTCTAACCTGGATTTCCAGGTCAGCTCCTCTTCTTTGCTGTGTGACCCCAGAGAATCCAGGACACCTCTCTGGGCCTCTGTCCTCCTACATTTGAACACTGAAGACATGAGCCTCTCAATAGGAAGTTGTGCAGCTTCAACATAAGACTAAGTACTATTATTGATAGCTTTTTTTTATTAGAAAGGCAGATTTACAAGGAGAAACAGAGAGAAAGATCCTCCATCCGCTGGTTTATTCCCAAAGTGGCCACAATAGCCAGAGCTGACCTGATCTGAAGCCAGAAGCCAGGAGCTTCTTCCAAGTCTCCCATGTGGCTGCAGGGTCCCAAGGCTTTGGGCCATCCTCTATTGCTTTCCCAGGCCACAGAAAGGGAGCTGGATGGGAAGTGGAACAGCCGGGATACAAGCCAGGCCCATATGGGATCCCGGTGTGTGCAAGACGACACTTGAACCACTAGGCTATCACACCCAGGTCCCCAACATAAGAATAAGTACCAGCACCTGTACATGTGATGGACACATGAAGTTGTCAGTTAACAAATACCTGTTGCAGGGCTGGCATTGTGTATCTGGTAAAGGCACTACCTACAGTCAACCTCCCCTATGGGTACCAGTGTCAGTGCCGGCTGCTCCACCTGCCATCCAGTCCCCTGTTAGTACACCTGGGAAAGCAACAGAGGAAGATCCTAGAGTTTCAGCTCCTGCAACACCATAACAAACTACGATGGAGTTCCAGACTCCTGGTTTAGTCCTGGCCCAGCCCCTGCTCTTGCAACCATTTGGGGGAGTGAACCAGTAAGTGGAATCTCAGTATCTCTCTTTCTCTATGACTCTGCCTTTCACATAAATAAATACATCTTTTTTTTTAAAGATTTAATAAAAATCGACCCACAGTTGTGTGATACTTGTGAAATGAACGCAAGGAAGCTGTGTGAGTGAGCTGTGTGACTGAGGACTCTGACCCTCAGTCATCAGTCAAGAGCTAGTTCTGGAGTCAAGAGCTGTGGCCCCAAGTTCTGCTCCCTGCCAGGGTTTGCATGGGTTGTGAGAAGTAGAGGGAAGCAGGTGGAAGGGTTCAGGGAACAGAGCTCTCTTACCAAGCCACTGAGACACCTTTTCCTTACAAGGAAGCCAGAGGCTGGCAGGTGCCTCCCGGATGATCTCCAGGCCCTGGGAACAGAAGCAGTTCCCATTGGTCACCAGCCCTGGGAACACGCAGTGCCTGGAGGCTGAGCCTTCAGCACCTCCTGCAGAGGAGCAGGGCAGAGGAGAGGGAGAGTAGGGAGGGCCTGGGGCCCAAGGACAAGGGCAGTGGGACATGTGGGCGGCAGTAACGGGAGAAGGCCAGGCTTTCCTATTTTGGGAGGCAGAAGACATGCAGCAGGTGGCTGGCTGGTGCTGGGACATGTGAACCCTCCTGTCAGGGACCATGTGGCCAGCAGCAGGGCAGCCTGGCACTGCCAGGCCCTGCATGAGCCCACCAGCTTCACGCACTTGGGGCCTGGGGGGTAGGGGGATGGGAAGATCTGGTTTCTATCTCACAAGGACACCTGGGACACCTCCGCCAGGAAGGCAGAGTCACCTGGCAGTGTCCCTAGAGAAACAGCTACCACCAGGGCCCTGGGTGGCCTGGGGAGCCTTGACCTTGACCTTCCCAGAGCACCCAAGGACAGAGGGAAGCACAGCCTCGGTCTGGGGTAACTTCCCTTCTGAGTGGGGAGGCAGGGACACAGGGGGCCCCAGGCCCTGGGAAGGCCAGGTTATTTTGGGTGGGCGGCAGGAGCAGGCGACTTCCCAGACTAAAATAGCTTTCCCTGGGTGTCACTCCTGAGGCGCGCTGGATCCCCACAGCATGCAGGTCACACGGCCCTAGGCCTCCTGCCCCGCCCAGGAGGAGTTCTTGGCTCTGGACAGAGGAGGGCACCGAACTGAGCCTGGCTTTCCTAATTGGGCCAAGGCAAGAATGCCACACCTGCCCCCAGCACCCAGTCCCCCCTTCCTCAAAGGGCTGCCAGTCCTTCCCTCAGCTCTCTGAGCGCCTTGGGCTCCACCTGCTTCCCCAGAAGTGGGGACAGGCAGCGATTTCCTGTGGACTGTGTCTCCCCCCTCAGACTGGGGCTCTCACCCTCTGACTCTCATGCAGCGGGGTGAATCTCAGGCCCCTAGGTTCCACTATGGCTCGTGGCATTATTTATAACCCAAGCCCTCCCCCTACCCTCCACAACCCCTTAGGGTCTATGCAGCTGAGTGACTTTCCCCATAGATTCCAGTTCCAACCTCAGTCTGGAACTCCATCAGTCAGACAGCCCACCCCACTCTACTACCCTGCATCTCCCCTCCTCCCTCCCAGGAAGCTAGAGCTTGAATGAGATGATATTTGTACGAAGCTTGGCCTGGTGCCCGTCCAGGGCAGTTAAAAGGTAAAGACCTGGGGAGCCAACTCTCAGGCTTCTACAGGTTGGACAGAGAGCCCTGGGCCCCATGATCCTAGAATCCCTGGAAGGCCACCAGGTGACCACTCAGTGTGCACTCGGGGGCCAAATTTGTGTCCCCCGCACTCCCTGTCTTTTCTGCAAACTACATCTTTTCTCTCTGGCTACCAGCTCCACCCTGGTCCTTGCCCCCTACCTTCCGCCCTACTCCCCTAGCCATGTGGAACAATCCAAATGCCTTGCATGTGTGACATCTGGCATGTTACGACCCTCCGGAGCTGGCCAGAGGACATGGGCCAGGCCCAGACCACAGAGGCAGATCCCCAGTGTTTACATTGTCAAGGCCAGGGAGTACACACCAGGCAACCGGCTACTACCCCTGTTGATCCCCTGCGGGTCCTGGCCATGGCCTGGCCACAACAGGATGGGGGTGGGGAGGAGGGGGGAGGGACTGCAGAGGGAATCTTCGGACATCGAGGAGCTTGTGGGTCCCATGTCCCTGCTGCCTCATCCCACACTAACTGCGCAAGCCTATGAAAGGGGAACCCCTCTCCTCCGGCACTGCCCTTGCCATGTTCCTTCATCTTGGCCTTGGCCCTGCCCCAGGAGTCCAGCTGAGACCTCAGTGCATTTCCTGAGGTCACAGCCACAAGCCAGCTGCCGCAGGACCTGGCTGGGGTTAATCATTATTAATGCTGTCCCCTATGTTGTCCCAGGGCACTTCTCATCTCTCAACATCCCTCCACCTCCAGGCAGCAGCCCCTGCCAGGATTGTCCATAGACTGCACTGGGAGGCTGAAAGCCAGAGGTCATAGCGTGACCCATTTGACAGGTGGGGAAAGGTGAGGCTCAAGGTGATAAAGAGACTCGCACATAGGTAAGTGCTCGGCTCTGGCTGGTGCTGGCATCCCTGTACAGCCTTTCTCCAGGGGGCAGAGGGCTGTTCCCAGCAGCAGGCAAGGAATTCTCTAATTCAGCCCTTCCTTTCCCTGACCCTGGAAAAGTCAGAGTGTCTCCCCAGGGGCGCTCAGTGGCACTTGTAGCAAAAAATCCTCTCCGACCCTGCCTGGAGGAAGGCCTGAGAGCAATAGGCACCTACGGCATGCCTGCTCTTTGCTAGGTGCTCCATGGCCACCGGAGGACTGAAAAAAAATGTGTATGGAAAATGGAATTAGAGCCTGCATATGTGCAGCTGTGGAAAGTGTTGAGATCCACACAATTGCTTGACAATACACATTTTCCATTGACTTTTTGGAAAGGGGAGTCCTTTCTGTATTCCAATAAAACCCAGTTAACAATTGGAAAGACGGAGGCACAAAGAAGCAAGGTGAGTTGTCCAGCATCACATAGCAAGTGTTCTGCATCAAGATTGGAACCCAGAGCCACTTAGCTGTGGGCAGGAGAAAAGAATGATAGCTGACTTTGGACACATGTGTATACCATGTGCACATGTGAGTGTGCACACATACATACACACACACAGTCACAGCAGGCAGTGAGAGACAGGAGCAGCTGACCTGCCACATCCCAGGACTAACAGAGGTAGCTCAAGCCAGGTTAAGGAGGGTTTTTAGCAGAGACAGAATCTGTGTCAAAGCTTAAAGGATGGAGACATATAGTCCATCCCCAAGAGTGTAGGGCCCTGGACTAACCTCCACTTACGTGTCCTTGAATTTGTCAGTGTTGAATAGTGTTGCTGAAATGATTGCATGGTGAGCACCAGGCGACAGTGCTGGTGGTAAAGGCATCGATGGAGGGGTAGTGAGCATGGTATGATGGGGCAGGGATGGACAACAGCAGCAGAGGTGACAATGATGGGGATGCAGCAAATGACAGAAGCCAGAACTCAAACTCACAAATCCACTGTGTGCAGCAGCCCTCACCCAGTCCTGGGGCCACAGCCACCTCACAGAGGGCACTGGTGTCTTTGTTTTGCAAATTAAGAGCCACAGACAAGTTAAATCCTGCTCACCCAAGGTCTCAAAGCCAGAAAGTAACAGAAACCTAGGCCCGGGCATGTGTCCTCTAGGGCAGTGGCTCCAAACCCCCTCTTCGCTCACCACCACCACCCTGGCACCGAGCATGTGGAAGGGAAGTGTGGTGAGGTGCCAAGGCCTTGCGGGTGATGCCGTGGACAAGGGACAAGGCAGAGGCCGTTCAGTGACAGTATGGCTGACCCGCTTAGGGGAGGCGGGGCAGAGGGCCAGAGGGCAGAAGCAGCAGCTCTGACCTGGGCCTGGACGCTGACAGCATGTTCTGTGCCCTCCTCTGGGAAGCGACCCAGGTGGATGTCAGCTGCCAGGTGACAGCGGTCCTGCCAGGCCCAGCCAGCAGGACCTGGCAGGAGCCAGGCACACCAACAGGATGAGGTCAGGGGTGGGAAATAATCCTGAAGTCGGAGGGAGCTTGCTTTGGGGCAACATTCCTGGAAAGTCCTGCTGTGATTGGCTTCGGGCTGAGGTTTCTCTGTCAGCCCTTCCAGTGCAGAGCCAGTGTATTAATAATCCCTGAGCCTGCCCTCTGCCCTCGCCTAGGGAAAAACAGGACTTCCTGGGGCTTCTGGCCCTGCGCCTGGTGGTGGATTGTCTCATGGAAATAAGGCCTTAGGTCTAGGTAGCAGGTGCAGCTGTCAGCAGCCTCCAGACCATCCTCCCAACTCCACAAGTTCCACAACACCCCTGCTTTATCTACAGACCCTGGGGGCTCCCAGGAAATGACAGCAGGGGTGGCAGCATGCCTGGGAATACACAGCAGGTGTCTGCATGCCTGGCCACAAGGTGGGAGAGTAAGTATGAATTCAAGAGGGTACATGGGTCCATGAGGGTTGACCAGAACAGCAAGTCTGTCTCAACTGCAAGTGCAAGTGCTGTCCTGGCACCCTCATGAACACCTGGGTGATGTGTGGGCAGCTGTCAGAGATCAATGAGTGAGGGGGTGCCAAGGCTGTAGCCTGCCCCAACACTTCCCTCTGCAACTCATTAGCACCTGAAGTCTAAATATACCGCCTCTGCCTCCCCAACCTGCCGCCTGAGGTCTCCTACCCCTTCCTGGGACAAGGGGAGGAGGGAGAATTGTGGGGGTGGGGGAGGAGGCACACAGGGTACAGAACTTATTATAGGCACAGGCACACTGGAAGCATGTCAGCTCCCATTACACCTGCCACCTCAGCCCATCATATGACCCAGCTCCTGCTGGCGAGGGATGGGCAGGGCAAGAAGCACCTGCCACCTGCACTCTGCCCTTGCACACAGCCTCACATGGAGCCCCTCTCCCAAATGACCTTCCCAGGAAGGACAGGATCCAGCCAACCCCCTGACCTTGGTATGGCCATGGTATGGCCCAACTTGGCAATCTAGATGCTGGTGGCACAGGTAGGAAGATGGGTGAGGGGTGCAGACCTCCTCACCACGGGTCCCGGCACCACCTCCTCCCTATCCCAAACCATAGCACATTGGTGGGCATAGCCCTAGGCTCAGCATCGAAGTGACAGCCCAGGTGAAAAGGCACTCCAGGGAAACTCCTCAAGCCCACTCAGAGGGACAGACACAGCCGTGTTGTCAGGGAGCCCCACTCTGCCCCTGCCACTTCCCCTCTGCTAAGCATCCTCATGCAACCTCCCTAGAGGTTGACCTCCAAGTTCCTGAGCCTTGGTTTTCTTTCCATGCATGGTAAGACATTGCTACACACCCCCGGGGGGGTGCTTTAGTCCATGCCTGTGAGATCATAGAGCAGGAGAAATGGTAGCTGTCCTTTCTCAGTTGGGGTTCTCTTGAGGAACACATCATCACATCCGGTCGACCTGTCGTTCACTGGAGAAGCGGAGGGCAGTGGGCTCCTGGCCCATCTGGAAAGCTAGGGCTGCCCTGGCACGCTCATCTCCCCCAGCTCCAGGCTGGACACTCAGGACTGAGACATGAGGGCAGCATGGAAGGGACAAGGCAGGCCCCGCAGCAAGGCCATTTCACTGCAGCAAGGCTTTGGACAGAGGCTGGAGGAAGCAGGGAGGTGCTTCTTTACAGCCACTTGCCATTCCTGGCTGTCCATCTGGGCGCCTTCCACAGCCTCAGGCTTGACATCTCAGCACTGGAGGGTCTGAACCGCCCCAGCCTGGGAACAACAGTAGGAACCAGTTCAGTCCCAGCTGAAAAGTATAATTCTCCCCTAAGCTGCTAAGTGACACCATGTCTGTCCTGGGAGTCTAGATTACCTTCAGAAAATCCCGTCCAGTGACTTCTGGATCCTGGCCTTCTGGAAGCCAACACTCTGGAAAAGGTACTGATATTGAGGTGTCAACTATGTACATCCAGCTGCTTGGCTCTTAGTGTTCAGGCTTGGAGGGTTTTTCCACATCTGTGCCCTTATGGCCACCATCCAGAGCAGGCACTGACTAGTTCCAGCACCCCAGGAGCTGCCCTCAGGCTCCTCCCCCTGAATTCCATACCCCAGAGGTAACCATATTCTGGCTTTTTATTTAAGATGTATTTTTTTTCTTTATTGGAAAGTCAGATATATAGAGAGGAGAAACAGAGAGGAAGATCTTCTGTGTGATAATTCATTCCCCAGTGGCTGCAATGGACAAAGTTGTGCTGATCTGAAACCAGGAGCCAGGAACCTCTTCCAGATCTCCCATGTGGGTGCAGTGTTCCAAGGCTCTGGGCCATCCTCGACTGCCTTCCAAGGCCACAAGGAGGGAGTTGGATGGGAAGCGGGGCTGCCGGGACATGAACTGGTGCCCATATAGGATCCTGGTACGTGCAAGACAAGGACTTTAGCTGCTAGGCTACTGCGCCCAGCTCCATATTCTGACTTTTGTCACTGCAGATCTACTTGGCCTATTCCTGAACTTTATAAAAACAGATTCAGTGTCTGCACCCTTTGGCATCTGCCTCCTGGTGTTCGGTATTGTGTTCATGAGGCTCACACGCTGCCTGCATCCCCAGGGGAAATGCCACCACTAACGGATTTATTCAGCTGCTGATGGACAATTGAATCATTTCCAATTTTTAATGAATAGGATGAAAATGGCCACCGAATTCCTGTCCATGTCATTTGGCTCACTTGGACATGACAACCCCTTCCTGAGAGCAGGTTTTTTTTTTTTTAAGATTTATTCATTTTTATTTGAAAGGCAAGATTTACAGAGAAAGAAGGAGAGACAAAGAAAGAGAGATCTTCATCCATTGGTTTACTCCTCAAATGGCCGTAACAGCCAGAACTGGGCCAGTCCAAAGTAAAGAGCCAGGAGCCTCTTCCAGGTCTCTATGTGAGTGCAGGAGTCCAAGTTCTTGGGCCATCTTTTGCTGCTTCCTTAGGAGCGTTAGCAGGGAGCTGGATCAGAAGTGGAGCAGCCAGATACAATCCAACACCCCTGTGGGATTCTGGTACTGCAGTGAGAGACTTAATTTACTGTGCTATAGCGCCACTCTCTGAGAGCAGGTTTTGGAGGGCACATCTAGTTAAGAGCACCAGAAATGAAAGAATGGATTTTAAAAATATTGTTGAATTCCCACTTGGGGCTAGGGGTTGTTTTGGATCCCCTGGATCACTCACAAAGGAAGGAGGAAGACAGAGTCAGAGGAGCCCAAGAAAGAACTTTACCCATCTCCTCTTGAGCCTGAGGCCAGCTGAGTGTGTGTGTGTGTACATGCACGCATACATATGTGCAAAAAATTACATGCAACCTGCGGCTTACAGCAATGCATTCCTTAGCAGTCCAGGAAGTAGCAATCTAAAACCAAAATGTGGTCTGGGTCTATGCCTTTTGACGGCTCCGAGGGAGGGTCTGTTCTGTGAATGCTTCCTGGTTTCCAGGGGCTATCGGCAACCCTAGGCTTGTAGCCACATCATCGCCATCTCTGCCTCTTTCTTCATGCAGCCTTTGTTATGTAACTCCAAGTTTGCCAGTCACTGGCTAGAAGGCTCACTTGGAGCAGCAGGAGCCCAACTGCATGTAAGTCACAAAGAAACTTCCAGTGAAGGTCACATTCCAGGGTCAAGCCAGCCACCATGACCCTTACGCCATCCCTCAGACTGTGGGCGTGTTAGACTCAAGCCTGCCTGTGTATGCGTGCTCCAGTGTCCAGGGCTTGGAGACCTGTCGGGTAGTAGCATCCTGGTGTCACTAAGTTGATGGTGTTGTTTGGAGCCAACCAGAGAGGCAGATGGGGCCATGCTTCACCCATCTGGAGGGCTAACTGGCAGAGATGATGGAAACCACCAGGAAGCATGGTGATGGTGGAGCTGGGGGACTTCCTAGGGCACTGCCTGCTCCCAGGTCACCTTCCAGGAACATTCCTAGAAGGCCTTCTCCACTCCACCTCCTGTTCCGTGCACCCCATTTCCCTAAACAAGGAGGCTCTGGCTGATTCATCTGCTCTCAGGGCAGGCCGCTGACCCTCAGCTGCCTGTTGTGCCAGCCAGGGGCAGGGCAGGAAAGAGAGCAGGGGACAGGTAGCCAGCCTCTTCCAGGACCAATAGTAAGTAGCATCTGATGTCATTCCACCCCCCTCAACCTGTGCCCTCCACCCTCCACCACTGTGTCCCGGGAATGGACTCCAGGATCAAAGAAAGACAGCAGTGCACACTTGGCCAGCGGGAGCACGTGGTGAGAAGGCTGCTTCTTCCTTCCCCAGCGCTCCCTCTCAGGCCCACCCAGCCCCAAGCATATCTACCAGAAGGGTCCCCCAGCAAGAACTGTCTGCTGAGTCAGCTTATCCCCTTCTCACTTCATGTTTAGATGGTGCTGCCTCTATCCCCACCTTACAGATGCAATCACTGAGGCCCTCAGGGTACAGGGAGTGTCCTAAGATTTCACACATATGCTCATATTTGTGGAAATTTGAAAAATGCTTTCTGGGAAGCCACATCCTCCACCTCCACCTCCACCCCAGACGCAAACAAACCACAGCTTCCTTCTCCCTGGCCCACCGGCCCACCCCCACAGACCTCCCCTACCCCTTGTCCAGGAAGAACCACTCCCCCCACGCACACAGTTCATAGGGGTGGGGTCTTGGGGCGGGGAGAGAGTTTGCTGCCCTTCCTCCTGCCTCCTGGGTTCCCCTGCCCTGCCCTGCCGCTTAGCGTGGGCGTGGCAGTGAGCACGCTGCACCTGTCAGGAGGAGACAGGGTCTGGGCGCAGAGGTGTGTGCCTCCACGTGAACCTACTCACACACCAGAGACACACACAGCTACAGCGGCCGCGCAGCGGGCACAGGACTCACGAGGTGAGTACAGGAGACGCCAAGGCACAGGTGTGCGAGGTTCAGGAAGACTCCGCCCCCTCGGTGTCTGGAAAAGGGCAGAACCATTCCGCACGTGTTTCCTTCCCAAGTAACTGTCACCAGTGCCACTTCGTGGCCTCCTGGGCTCCAGGTAAGGGCTTGGCAAAAAAAAAAAAAAAAAAAAAAAAAAAAAAAAAAAAACTGCGACTGGAGACAGACACCTGAGCCTTAAGCGCCGCCTAGCCCAGCCTGGAGGCGGCCCCGCCCCGTCACCCAGGCTCTGGGATGGGGTGACCGTGAGGAGGCGGCGGCGCGGCTCGCAGCGCTCTCAATGGGAGGCTCATTTCACCAGATCTCGGAAGTTTGTGTGTGTGTTTGGGGGGGGCAGTGAGTGGGGGATGTTGCAGGGGTGCAAGCCAAGATTTGGCTCTGACTACAAAGGGTAGGGGGCACTCCCCCACTGCGCGCCCCGCAGCCAGCCACGGGGGAGGGGCCGTGACGCTCGGTGGCCTCATGCGGCCGGGAGGAAGTGGCTAATTGCTGACCTGATGACTGGGCGGCCTGAGGAGTGGGGTGATGATGCCACTTACGGAAGCAGGCGCTCGGGGCCCAAGAGGGGGCCCCCCGCCGCCACGGGGTGGGCCTGCACGCGGGAGGGTGAGGCCCAAGTGGCCGCAGCCCAGGGAGACAGGGTAGGGTGGTGTGGAGGCTGCGCGCACGGGAGCGCGCGGCCGTGGGAAAGAGCTTTTCCGGGGCTTCCCTGGCGTCAGCGGGGGGAGTTCAGAGGCCCCGAAGGGCTGAAGGGGACTGGGGGAGAGGGGCTGCAAGGGCGGGACGGAGGGAGGGAGTGCAAAGGTCCCTCTCCTGACTCCCCCTCTGGCCCCACTCTGCCTGGGCACTCCTGAAGCACGGAGCATCCAACATAAGCAATGAGCCCTTTGTGCCCAGGATGGAGAGGTTGGGGGGAGGGGAACATGGGCTGCCCTTCTCACCCACTGCAGAGGAGGTGAGAAGGGCATTCTGCATCCAGGGCCACGCTGTCCCATCCTGGCAGAAACCGTGGATACTCAGCATCTGGAGTTTCTCTCATGTGCCAGCCAGAGTCTGGTCCAGGTGGATGACCCTCCACCACTTAAGAAAGAATCCCCCACCTAACTACCCCAGAGAATAGAAGCCCCCCCCCCCCCCCAGTCCCAAAGAAGCAGGACCCAGCTGGCTGTAGAGCAGTCCACTGGGTCCCCAGCGCCCCCTGTGGGCCTGAAGTGACACTGGGGGAGGGGCAGAGAGGAGACACAGGTGCCCCCCTCAGTGTGATGGAGACACAGCACACACACACTTTGAGTGGGGCCTCTAGCTTGAGGGGTAAAATTCACTCATGTCCACCGGAAGTTCTAGTGTGATGGAGGAGACCCTGGCTGCTGGAAGCTCCCAGTCTTTGGAAAGAGCTGCAACTCCTGTCCTGGGGGAACTGTTAAAAGGAGAGGACAGGGCCCAGCATAGTAGCCTAGTGGCTAAACCCTCACCTTGCATCTGCCAGGATCCCATATGGGCACTGGTCCATGTCCCGAATGCTCCACTTTCCATCCAGCTCCCTGCCTGTGGCCTGGGAAAGCAGCAGAAGATGGCTCAAAGCCTTGGGACCCTGCACTTGCATGGGAGACCAGGAAGAAGCTCCTGGATCCTGGGTTCAAATCAGCTCAGCTATGGCCATTGCAGCCACTTGGGGAGTGAACCAGCGGATGGAAGATCTTTCTCATTAACTCTCATTCTCTCTGTAGCTCTGCTGTTCCAATAAAAATAAATCAATCTTTTAAAAACAACAAAAAAGGAGAGGACAGGTGGGGTTGTCAGGGTGGGATTGCCATCTACCTGGGCGCTGGCACTAAGACTGCAGGAAAAGAATGCCAAGTTGCCTGGACTAGCCTATTAGCAGCAATGTTTTAGTGTAAGTATGTATATCCCTAACACTGAAACACATTAAAGAAAAAATTGGTCTTTCTAACAAGCAACTGAGGCACCTGTAGTGGAAGGGGACATTGAGGACACCCCAGACCTGGACAGGCAGGTAAGCTGGGCTCTGGAGGCTGCGGTGCGCTGCAGTTTTAAATTCCTTTCAGGCCAGATACCTAATCCCTGCATGCACAATGGCCGCCTTTTCCCCGCCGCCGCCAGGGCCCACGCCCTCCCCCTAGGGCCGTGGCAGTGCCACCACGGGCCCCTTTAAGCCCCTTTGAAGCCTCAGAGTCCCGCGCCCCGGGAGGCCCCGCCGCTATGCCAGCTATGCCAGCTATGTCCCCACGGCCGCCGGCCACCACCGCTCCCCATTAATGCTGGCTAATCTGGCTAATAAATAAACTCCCCATCCCCCGACTGGTTGCTCCCCACCCCCCCCCCCCCCCACTCCCCAGAACTGATTGCAAAGCTAGACTAGACCCAACCACCTCGTCCCCCTCACTCCCCATCCCTTTTAGGGTCCTCTGACTTTTTCTGTCACTGCCCCAGGTTCTGTGTTTTTGGTTGCCTGGGACTTCGGGGATTTAGGAAGTGTCCGCCTCGCCCACCACACTTGCCTCGTTCATCACCTGGCGGGTCCTGGACTCCCACGGCCCTGCCGGTCATGTGGCCTGAGGGGCTCCCCCTGGAGGCGGGAGGAGGCCCGTCAGCAGCCGCGACAGGTGGCTGTGGCGCCTCCACCGGTGGCCGGCGGCTTCACCGCCGCTGCAGGCTGCGCCATCCCCACCAGGACTTGTGCAAGTCTGACTCACAGCTGAGCCGGCATCGCTTCACCTCCTCCAACGCACCCGCAGCGCGCGGAGAAATTACAGGATTGCCAGGGCACCACCAATGCGTTCTAATTACCCACCGCGCTGTCATCCGCGAGCGTTCTGCCAATGCACCCCAATTAGGCCGCCCCTTCCGGATCCTGCCTGCCCCCCAAGACACCCTCGGTTCCCAGGAGTCCTGCTCCATCCGGCCGCTGCCTTCCTCCTGCAACCATTCGGGACTGCTCCATCTGTCCCAAAAGAGAGGATTAGGGAAGGGTTGTTCCCCGGGCGCCCTAAAACTACAATGGTAACTATCGTGCTGGGAGATCCTGGCGGAATAGGGAGCGGCTGGGAATCCTCATATCCGTGGACGGAAGCACTAGGTTCTACTGGAGAGCTACCGGTGGTGAAGATGGGGCTCAGCGGTAGAGACTGGTATCCCAAGTTTGCAAGTGGGGTGCAGGTGCCCGAGGATGCTGCCCAGCCAGGGCTTCCGGCCAGCTCATTTAAGCAGGGCTCCTTGCCCTGGCAGGGTTGTGACTTTCCTGCCCCAAGAAGGATGCTGGTTCTTTCGCTGACCCAAGCCCCTGCCTGCTGGGACCTGGGAGGAGTGGGGGAGCACATGGCAGAAGTGCTAGTGTCAGCACCTTCCACCCAACCAGGCACAAGTCTCACTTGCTTCTCTGCCATTGCCTGTCTGGCCACACTGCATGTTCAGTGGGGTGCTGTGTGGCCCTTGTGCATCCATGGGCCGTGTGGCTCTCCCGCTGCCTTCCCCTGGATAAAGCGGGCCCCGACCCAGAGCAGCCCAGCCGTCCATGCTGCTGCCCTGCAGAGGGACTGGGGGCTCAGTCTGCGTCAGCATCAACCCCTTTGTAGTCTGCAAGTGTCCTGGAGTACTTCTTCTGTACCTCCAGGCTTCCAGAAACCCCTCGGGCATTCCCTTTTCTCTTCCTGAAGTCTAGTCGTATGTGTCTCAGGCCTACAGAATAGCCTGGTTCTCTGCCTTCAGAGAGGAGGCCCCCTGAGGACAGCCCCTTCAGACTACAGCCTGGGAACCTGGTGTGGGAGCCAGGCCTTCTCCATCGGACAGGATTCCGTTGGCAGGGCTGTATCTTCCCCCTCAGACTGGGGTGCCCTGAGATCAGGGCCGGGTCCCCACTCAACCGGGGCTGCCTGTGGGTGCTGTCTTCTCTCTTCAGACAAGACGTACCCCGTCTGCCTCTTAGAGCACCCAGGCATTCCTCCCAGGGCACCACATTTGTCACATTTTGATTAATGAAACCTGCTAAGAATAACTCAGCCCTGTAGTGGCCACAGGATAGCTGGGGCGGAAGGGGCTGGTGCCAACCTAGGGTGGTACATTCATTCAGTAGCCATTTGGACTCATTCCCCTGCACCCCTCCCACCCAGACCTGCACCTCTGCACCCTCTCCCCCAGATGAGGAGAGACTGTGCAGTCAGATGCTTAGGGCTACCCAGAGGGGGGGATCTGCCCTGGTCCCCTTCCTCCCTACAAGGTTTCCAGCCTCTGACCTGGGCCACTCATCTCCCAGGACTGTCACAGGGGCCCTGGAGAGCAGGGAGGCTGTGACCTTAAGGTCTCTGGACAGGGCCCTCCTGGCCCTGCCCCACCTGCTCCCTCCTGAGAGGTGACATTTCAGCCGGGCCTTGGCACCAACAGTGCAGCCGCAGGAGCCTGGCAGCCATCACTGGTCCCGGCTAGCTGCCCTGCCAGGGACACCAGTGCAACCTTGAGGAGTCGTTTGTTCCTCTGGGCCTCAGTTTACCCACCAAGTCTCAGGTTCCCATTTTCTTACATGTAAAACCAAATCCCTTTGTCTAACGGGTAACTTAGGTGGCACCTGTGTTTTCCGGGATACAGAGAACGGGGTTTGGGTATGATGAAAATAGGGATGAAAGCCCAGGCTTGGGTTTCATCCACACTACAGGGGGCACACGTGTGCACACGTCTGGGCACCAGGGCACTTCAAAGCCTGTTCCACAGACCTCCTACTCCAGATGCCCTGTTTGTTCTTGCTGCCACCCCTGCAGGGCTGGGAGCTCCAGGATAAGATACTAAGTGTTGACTCCTGCCAAGCTGGTAGTGAAGTAGGCAGGACCGAGAGTGAGTCCCCTCAGCAGGGTCCATCCTCATTGGGGAGTAGGCAGCAGGTGAGGGGAGCTTCATTCTAGGGTCCTCCTCATACGCCTAGGACAAGGACAGAGGTCTGCAAGGGCAGTGAGCTGGGGCGCAGGTTCCACCCCAGCAGTGGTTGTGGAAGAAATAAAGGCATAGGCACCCTCACCCACCAGGCTGCTATAGGGAACACAGGTGTGGGGGAGCCTGGTGACAGGGAGGCAGGCACGAGGAAAGCAGCAGGTGCAGCACAAGGAGAGTGGTGCCAATCAGAGGCCTGCCTGGGTCTGGAGCTCCCGCCCAGGGCACTGAGGCAGGACCTCTCCAAGGTGGGGAATTGGCATATGGGCTAGCCCAGGGGTGATGAGCCTGCCGCTTCCCTGTAGCCCCTGATCTCTGCATCCAGGGGGGATGTCCCTGCAAAGGACCCTGCTGTCTTCACTCCCTGCTTGGGGAGCTCAGACTGGCCAACTGGCCAGGGTATCCCTCATCACCCTCTGTCCCACAGGCATACCCACCTACTGGCATTGTTGCCAAGGTACCCCTTTCCCAGCCCTGGCATTGGAAATGCCTAGATGGTCGCTGTAACCGGAGGCCACAGGTAAAGGGCAAAGTGGCCAAGGTCTCCTCCCTGGCAGCTCTCAAACATTCTAGATCAGTCACCACATGGGAAGTAGGAAGGATCCCTGGCAGTGAAGCCAAAACTGACGGGGGCAGGGATGGCAAGGATTTTTTCCAGTCAGAGAAAGCAACCTGCACCTGGGCCCTGCTGGGCCCTGCAAGTGATCAGGATGTCCCAGCCTCAGTGCAGGGACTAGGGGCCTGCTGGGCTAATGAAATGTTTCCATTCCCAGCATACGTGTGTCATGATGGGATGATGAGCTGACACACAGCAGAACCAGGCACGGGGGGTTAGAAAGATGGTGATGACAGCAAGGAACACTGGTGAACACAAGTGAGGGACAGGTCCTGCCTGATAGTCTGAGTAGGTTGGGATGAGAACACTGCAGGAAGAAGGGCAGGTGGGCCAGCACCAGGTGAGAGGGGTCAAGGGTTACAGAGCATGGCATGGGCCTGGAGCTACTCCTTTTGGAGCCTGATGGCAGGTACCAGTCCCAGGCCCCCTTCTTGGTACATGAGCCTGAGACCTTTCCTGCCAGCACCATAGCCTGGAAGTGGAACCAGATGCTTGACACCATGCTGGCTGCATGACCAGGGAATTCAGGCCAGGCATCATGGGCCATAGCAAACTGCAGACTCGGGACAGCCCCTGCTGAGGCAGGGCCAATGGGGCCATAGCCCAGTGATGAGCAGTCGCAGGGCCAACACAGGCGCTTGAACTCAAGGTCACACGGCAGCTCAGACACAGCTTAGGGGAAGGGACAATTCCTGCCAACTCTCCTGGGAAGGACTTGTCACCTCAGAGGGGAGCAGGTAGGGGGACGGTGTCCAGCCAGAAAGAGGGGATGGCCCTTCTGCTGCAAGCTAGCCAGACCCTCCTGGAGCAGTCGCTGCAGAACCAGGAATCTCCCTGTCAAGAAGATGATGATAAAAGGATGGTAGGATGGGGGAGGGGAACAACCACAGGATGCTGTCTAGCCAGTGGGAAGAAAGATTACTTGGTGGTTATGTCCCATCTCCTTCAGCGTGGCATGACACCTGGGTTGAGCAGGGTCCCAGTCCTCAGTTACTGCCATGTCGGTTTGCTCTGTGATTCTTCCTGGTGAGACTGGGAACCCCATGAGACTGGACAGTACATGCACATTTGGTTACAATTGTGTTCCTAGTGCCTGGCGAGGACTAGAAGGGCAGTGAACGTCTCCAGAGGAAAAGGCAGGAAGGAAACTCGGGAGGGAGAGGGAGTGCACACCTTAAACTCTGGGGGCTGCCGTGCAGGGGAGGGTTGGAGGGCACCTGGTTCTCTCAGGGCAGAAAAAAACACCTGTGGGAGGTGCACTCAAGGAGCTGGCGCTGGCATCATGGCATAGCAGTCTGGGCTGCCACCATCGCAGGCAGCAGCCTACATGGGAACCAGTTTAAGTCCTGGCTTCTGACCCAGCTCCACTGCACCCAGAAAGGCGATGGTGGATAGACCAAGTGTAGTGCCATCCCTGCACCATGTGAGACCCAAATGAAGCTTCTGGCTCTTGTCTTCATCTGGCCCAGTACTGGGTGTTACAGCCACCTGGGGAGTGAACCAGTAGGTGGGGAGAGAGAGAAAGAGAGACAAAGACAAAGATTCTCCATCTGCTGGTTCATTCCCCAAATGACTACAATGGCTGAAGCTGGACCAATTTAAAGTCAGGATCCAGTAGCTTCTTCTGGGTCCCCCACTTAGTTGCAGAAGCCCAATCACTTGACATGTTCCAATGCTTTCCCAGAACATAGGCAGGGAACTGGATCAGAAGTGGCGCATCCAGGACTGGAACCAGCATCCATGTGGGATGCTAACACCACAGGTGGAGGCTGAACCTGATATGCCATTGCGCTAGTCCCAACAAATAGATTGAAAAAAAAAAAAAAAAAAACTCACAGCACAGAGTGTGAGACCAGAATCTAGAAGACGAAGTACCTCAAGAATGCATGTGAGGGGGCTCGGCAGCGTGGCCTAGTGGCTAAGGTCCTTGCCTTGATCCCATATGGCCTCTGGTTCTAATCCCGGCAGCTCCACTTCCTCTCTCTCTCTCCTCCTCTCAGTATATCTGACTTTGTAATGAAAATAAAGTAAATCTTTTAATGAAAAAAAAAAAGAATGCATGTGAGGGTGTGGCGTTGTAGCCTAGTGGCTAAAGTTCTTGCCTTGCATGCACTACATCTCGTATGGACACTGGTTCATGTCCGAGCTGCTCCGCTTCCCATCCAGCTCCCTGCTTGTGGCCTGGGAAAGGATCCAAGGACGGCCCAAAGCCTTGGGACTCTGAACCTGTGTGTGGGAGACCTGGAAGAAGCTCCTGGCTTCAGATTGACTCAGCTCTGGCCAGTGCACACCTTAAACTTTGGGGACTGAACCAGCGGATGGAAGATCTTTCTTTCTGTCTCTCATTCTTTGTAAATTTACCTTTCCAGCAAAAATAAATAAACCTTTTTTTTTTTTTTTTTAAGCATGCGTGTGAGCAGAACCTAGAACAGCACTCTTCAGAGGGAGGAGAAGGAAACCCATCAGCGATGAGTGAGGGAGTGAGGAGGCAGATGAAAACAGACCCGTGACTCCTACAGGGAATTTCACTTGCAGGTCACCAGCTGGAGACGTCTGACCTTTGCCTCAGCAATGCAGCAGTGAGCATGGCAGGATGCCAGCTCCCACGTAGAGGACCAGCCCTGCAGCGCTGTCCTCAGAGAGCTCAGAGGCACAAGCAGCACATGCACACATGCTGGCAAGCATCAGGCTCGTCCTGCTGGGTGACACCACAGCAGAGAGGGCACAGGGGCCTGGGGCAGCTCAGCCCTGGCTGTACCCCTCCAAGCTTTACCAAAGAGGCCACATTTGGAGCCTCCAGGCGGCCTCTTTTCCCAGAGTGTTCCCTTGGCATGAATCTGACTTGCAGTGGGTGCCCACCCCTCCAACCTTGGCCTCTGGTGGGTTGAGGTTGGGTGGTCACTTGGCAGTGGCCTTGTCCTGTAGGATGTCTCCACAACCCAAGCTCTGAGCATGTGGCAGATATCTTGGCTCTGAGTCCCACAGGTTGGTTTAGAAACCAGAGCCTAAGCCTGGAACCTTCCTGAGAACAAGGACCACACCTGAGCTGCCCTTGTCTCCCACTGCTGGGTGTTGAGAGGACAGAAGGGAACAAACACAGTGTACCAGACCAACTGAGCTGCTATGGCAATGGGGTGGCATGCAGTGGCATTGAAGCAGCCTCCCCCTAGAGCCCCCTGAAGCTGACATGGGTGAGCATGCCTCTGGGCATGCTCAGGGCCTGTTGCCTGCCTGCCTAGTTTCCAGTAGCCCGCTGTGGCTGGTGAGCCGGCGCTGACTCACAGGCAGCTGTGGACATGGGAAGGAGAAAGTGGCCCCCAGCTGAGCTCATGCGCTCCCAATTAGCCCCATTCGCCCCCTCACCATGGAGAGTCTCTGGCCTCCACGCACGCATGTCCCAGGCTGCCCTTTCCCGGCCACAGCAGGACTCTGGCTGTTTATTTTAGCCCATCGGCAAGGGATCACCCAGTTCAGCCCTTTCATTCAAGCTGGCTCTGAGAATAGAGGCTCCGAGAGAGGTGGGCGGTGTTTCAGATCACACAACAAATTGGTGGTGCAGCCAGGCAGTGACCACGGGCTCCGGGGGACCCAAAGCTGCTGTCCTGGCCTCCGCAGGCAATGAGCTCTGGACAGTCACTCACTGGATTGTTGCAGCCTGGTGAGTTCGTGGGCATGGCTGTGAATTCTAGGGTGATGGTCTTCAGCTGGCAGTCTGCAGGCAAGTGATCAGCCTCTCTGGGCCTCTGGGTCTCCAACTACAGGATGATGCTAGGGGTCCGTTCAGGTCTCAGCTGCTCCACTTCTGATTCAGCTCCCTGCTGATGCACCTGAGAAAGCAACAGAAGATAGCCCAAGTCCTTGGCCTCCTGTATCCACACAGGAAACCAGGAAGCTCCTGACTTCAGATTGGCCCAGCTCTAGCCTTAACAGTTATTCAGGGAGTGAAGCAGCAAATGGAAGATCCTGCTCTTCACTATAACTCTACTTTCAAATTTAAAAATACATATATAGATTTTTAATGAGACTGAGAGTGGTGCCTCCTCCCTGTTGGAGGACTTCATGCTTCTGTTTTTCTGAGATTCAAAGGCATGTGGCCAGTGCTCCGACCATGTCAGCCAATACCTGCAAAATGCTTGAAGAAATCACCCCAACTTGGGCCTTGGTCAAGTTCAAAAACCCAGTTTTATCCCTTTACCCGTGAGTAAGTGGACTGCAGGAAACCAGCCAGAGATCCAGACATCTGGAGAACAGCCCTGGCATTTCCCTGGGCACACAGTTTGCTGGCGGCAGAAGGACTACAGTGGGCACAGGCGCTGCTATGCTGCCCTGCGGCAGCTGTCATCCAAAAGCCAAAGATCACAGTCAGCATAGTCAGGGCAGGTGGAGACTCAGGACTAATGGAAGCTGGGTGAGCTAAGGAGAAGCCTTTCTGAACTTAGGAACTGGGCCTCAGTCTATTCATCTGTACAATGGGAGCCGGGGGCATGGAGGCTCATGATTTGGGAAGCGTCCACCCCTGCCTGACACACTCCTTCCCAGCTGCCTCCTCCCTCTGACCTGTCACCATTGGCTGCTCGAGGGCAGCTATCTCAATGCCGAGCAGCTTTCCTTGGCCGCAGCTGAATAGACATGGCCCCACAGCTGCCCTCCAAATTCCTCCTTCATCAGTCACTGAGGCTCTGACACTTCCCACTAGAGGAGTTACAGTCCCAGAACCCAGATAAGATCCTAGTGGGCTCCTTCCAGTTCCAGAGAAGCTTTTTGTGCATTCAGCCATTCCCAGAACCTCCCAGGGAGCTGGTCATTGGGCAAGAGTCTGATGTCCCTAGGCCCTGGCCGCAAGCCACCTACCTCTAAAGAGATGCTGCTCCACCGAGGTCTTCCCCGGCACCTTGTGCATTCTCACTTTGCTCCTAGCACACCTCCACCTGCCAGGCCCACAAGCAGGAGCTTCTAATCACACCACTGCTGGCTCACAGTGGAGTATAGGGGAGGAAAGTCTTGCTCTTTGTCACCCCACCCAACCTCATACAAAGCCCCTGGAGGAATAACTGATTGTCCTGGCTTGCTCTCCGAGTCCCATACTGTCTAATCCCACTGTAAGGGCCTCATTCCTACCAGGAGCATCACCTAAGGGTGCAGGTTCTGTCCATCAGGGCAGCCTGGAGATCCCGGAATGGGAAGGGCTGGGGTGGGCAGGGGAGCGTCTTTTGCAGGCTGAAAAGCTGGAGACCAGCTGTGTCCTCAGCTGCCATGACCAGCTGTGTCCAGTTGATTTCCAGCTTTTTCTTCATCATTCAGGCTTGTGCGTGTTTCTGGACCATCAGTGGGTGGTCCTTAACCCCCAACCAGAGAATGTCAACAGCATCTGATCAGGGAAGAGCTGGATTCTCCAGCCTGGTGGAAAGGGTCTTTAAGGTGTTTCCAAGCTGTGTTGGAGTCTTTGCTAACAGCAAAGTGATGAGGGATGCTCTGGCCTTGGGTGGTGAAATGTCCCATGATATATAAGGCCAGCAGTACACAGAGTGGCATCCCCACACGGACCAGCTCACAGTTTCACAGCAAACCCGCCACATAGGCTGGCTTGACAGGGGACACGAGGCTCTGATGCTTGAGGATTTCCTGGGTGTCTGTTCTCAAAATTCAGCTGTAGCCCCAGATGTGGGAATATTGGAAGTGAGAGGGATTAATGCAAGGCTTCTTGCAGAGGTCATTCCAGCCATCTTCAGGGGTAATTTGTCCACTTGCACCTGCTACAAGTGGATGAGGGCAGCATGGACAATGGTGGCACAGGAGGCTGCATGCCCAGGAGAGAAGTGGCTAAGAAGTGAGCCCAGGGTTCAGGGAGAAGATGGAGGGGAGAGGAGGAGAATTTCTAAAAGATAAACTGAAGTCAGACCACTGGGAACTTGGCATATTGGGCTGAGGACTGGGATGTTCTGCAGGCCACAGGGCAGCCATTGGAGAGAACATGGTGGATGCACATGAATTCATGGCAGAGCACAAGGTCAGGGGTGTGGGGTGAGAGAATGAGTTCCATCTCCAAGATGAGGGACATCACAGGAATCGGCGACACCCTTAAAAAGCAGAAGTGAGGAAGATGAAGGTTGCACAGTCTCCCTTACAGATGGGAGCTAAAATCACAAAACCAAAACTCTAGGGTCTATGCTGTGATGTAGAGAATGAAGCCACCATTTGCAGGGCCAGCATCCATATGGGCACAAGTTTGAGACCAGGCTGCTCCATTTCCATTGCAGCTCCCTGTTAGTATGTGAGGGAAAGCAACAGAGAATGGCCCAAGTGCTTGGGACCTTGCACCTACATGGGAGACCTGGAAGAAGAAATGCCCAGCTCTTACCTTTGCCCTGACCCAGCCCTGGTTGTTGCAGTCACCTGTACAGTGAATCAGCAGAAGACTCTCTCTCTCCACACACACACACACACACACACACACACACACACACACACACACACCTTTCTTTCAAATAAAATAAACCATTTCTAAAAATCAGAAAACTCAAACAAAAATAAATAAATAAATAAATGTTGGGCCCGGCGGCGTGGCCTAGCGGCTAAAGTCCTCACCTTGAAAGCCCCGGGATCCCATATGGGCGCCGGTTCTAATCCTGGCAGCTCCACTTCCCATCCAGCTCCCTACTTGTGGCCTGGGAAAGCAGTCGAGGACGGCCCAATGCTTTGGGACACTGCACCCGCGTGGGAGACCAGGAAGAGGTTCCTAATTCCCGGCATTGGATTGGCGCGCATCGGCCCGTTGCGGCTCACTTGGGGAGTGAAACATCGGACGGAAGATCTTCCTCTCTGTCTCTCCTCCTCTCTGTATATCCGGCTTTCCAATAACAATAAAATCTTTAAAATAAATAAATAAATGTTTCTGTCAGTTTTGCTGCAAATGCAGTGTTTTGTCATACATTGGTTTAAACCTTGCCCAAATTGTTAAGAATTATATACCACTATAGTTTTAATAATTTTGTGACTATTTTAGGATTTACTTTGCATGACTGACATGGAACAACTTTTTGTGTACTTCTTGCTTGCAGCCCTTACCTGTTTTTCTGCTGACCTCTGGTCTTTCTAGTTTGTTGAACTCTTTAGTGGAGTGTTAAGCCTTTGGCTACAGTGTAAATTCCAAATGTTGCCTCAAAAACAAACAAACAAACAAACAAACAATATTAACTTAAAGCAAAACCCAGGAGGTGTCGTCTTGGTTTGAATTGTCCTGGAAGCAGACCCTCCAGTAAGGATGTGCTGTAGTCTGCTTAGGAGGCATTCTCAAGAGAGAGAGAACAAATCAGCCAGGACAGAGGTGCTGGCCAACAAAGCAAGCTCGCTCAAACCAGCTACCACCATGGGAACCTGGAGCTCCATGTTGCCGGAGATCTCTAAAAGACACTGTGGAACACATGTCTCCAAGTCCTTGAAGAGCCAAGGATTTAGGGGTGTTTGTAAATTGGGATGTATTAGTCATGGTTTGAGGCTTGCTCTTAGAAGACGAACTGTTGGGCATTTCTACAATGCCTGTATGGAGGAGCAACTTCTGTATCCAGAAAAAAACAAAACAAAAACAAAAACAGAAAAGCACCCTCAGGGACTCAGCAACCAGAAGCTATTAGGAAGCTGTGCCACGAGAGAGAGTGCTGAGGGATAGGGCAAGGCACTGATAATGACCACAACAGGCATACTTCAAACACAGTGGAGTCGGTTCCTGCCTCTGTGACACCTCAGGAGAATCACACAGGCTGTTTCTAAGAGAGGAGCTGGACTGCTGACAAAGTTCCTGTGACCCCAGGAAGTCGGAGGACTCTGAAACTAAACTCTGTCTATTTTTGCTTTGTGTGTCTTGAGGGTAAGTTATCAAGGGCATACAAATGCTTAATCATTGCATCTTCATGGTGAATTGCATTTTGAATGTCTATGAAGCATATCTGTTTACATCTAGTAATGCCCTTTGCTTTAAAATTGATTTTGTCTGGAGCTGGCATTGTTTGGTGACTTAGCAACTTGTGACTCACTGCTTGAAAGGCTGACATCCCTTACGGTGCCGGTTCAAATGCTGACTGTTCTACTTCCGATCCAACTCCCTGCGGATGTGCTTGGGAAAGCAGTGGAAGATGGTCCAAGTGCCTGACTCCTGCCCCCTTGTGGAAGACCTGGCGGAAACTCCTGGCTCCTGGCTTGTGCTTGGCTAGCTCCAACCATTGTGGCCATCTGCAGAGTGAACCAGCAGATGAAGATCTCTCTTTTTCTCTCCTCCTCCTCTATCTCTGTAACTCTTTTAAACAAATATATACATATTTAAAATGACAATTTTATCTAATTTTTAATATAGCCATACTGTCTGCTTTTGTTAGTGACACATGTAATTTCTTTTCCTAATCCTACATCTTTATTTATCTCTATTTTGAGTATATCTAAGTAAATAATGTATAATTGGCCCTGGTTCTTATCCGAAATAAATCTGACAATTTAAAAAACTTTATTTTTAATGGGGAAATTTAGTTTGTGTATACATAATGCAATTATGCTTTTAAAAAGGATTTATTTGAAAGAACAAGAGAGAAAGAAACAGAGAGATCTTACCCCCACTGACTCACTCCCCAGATGGCTAAGCAGGCTGAAAACAGGAACCAAAGGCTTTAACGGGTCTTCCATGTAAGTGGCAGAGCCCAAGCTCATAGGCTATCTTCCATTGCTTTTCCCAGGTCATTAGCAGGGAGCTGGATTGGAAATGGATAAACAGGGATTTGAGCTGGCTCCCACATAGGATGTTGGCATTGCAAACAACAATTTTACCGGCTACACCACAACACTGGCCCTACTTTCACAGCTGAATTTAAACCTACGTTCTTACTAAGTGTTTTTTATGTCTGCTGCTTCCTTTTTTCTCTCCTAGCTTCACCTTTTGCTGAAATTATTCAACTATGTCCTTCTATTTTATTGGAAGCTATTTATCATTTTTATAATTCTTAGTATTTTTACTACACTTTTCCAGAGATAACAGCAAGCCCTTTTAACACAATCTAATATCAATTGATTTTTTTTAAAATTCTTTCTACAAAATTCATGTAAGGATCTCAAAACCTGGACCCCTCCCCCTCCCAACATCATCTCTTTTTTTCTCTTTTTATATATATATATATATATATTATTAATTACATTGCATTATGTGACATAGTTTTATAGGCTCTGGGATTCCCCCAACCCCTCCCCATACCCTCCCCCCACAGTGGATTCCTCCACCTTGTTGCTGTATTACAGTTCAAACTCAGTCAAGATTTTTTCATTGCAAGCATATACCAAGCATAGAGTCCAGCATCTTATTTTCCAGATAAATTCAACAGTTTCTTGGGGAGACCATTTCTGGCCTGAAGGCAGAGCTAACAGAATATCGTCCCGATCAATTTAAAGCCCCAACATAACATCAACGACAATTTACAACATTATGGAATTAATTGACATGGTATTGAGTAACCAATATGTTAAAAAAAAATGCAAGTTCTGAACCACATCCTGTGACTACTTCATTGACATTTCAATTTTAGTTTATATACTACCAGCTGCTATACACCTTAAAATGGCTATAGGGTACTATTCAGCTGTCTCGTGTCTATTTTCAATTTAGTATTTAGCAGTTTATAGTGTTGAAGCATAATTTTGCTGAACTTGGCAGATTTTAAGATAGTCTAACTGGGTTATAACTCTAACAAGGCATATGTCAACAATTGAAGTACAGAACAGTTTTAGGAGTGGTGTGCAGAGAAATCTTCAATACCCTTGTGAGGAGTAACTGATCTTTGTGTCCTACCTAGTAAGGTATGTGTGAGTCCACGCTGACCATTTCCTGTCTGGTTCTAAGCTTTCCTTGTTGTTCTCTGTCTATTCGTGTGTGTGTGTGTGTGTGTGTGTGTGTGTGTGTGTGTGTGTGTTTGGGGCGGGGGCTCCGTAGCAACCCTGATGTTCATTGCAAGAGAGGGTGGGGATCCAAAGTTGGAACTAAGTAAGGACCAGACAAAGCTCCTCTCCCTAGTCCTGAAGGAAGTTTACTATTCTGTTTCTGCGGACCGCTCAAGGTTCCTGGCTGTTGTTTCAACATCATCTTCAGCGATGCCACCTGCAGCCAGGATTATGGGCTGCTTATCCCATATTTACCAGCCTCACGACTCTTCATTCTTTCCTGCAACTCTGATAATTTAAGGTTAGCTCCTTATGCCTAAAAAACTTCCTACCAGTCTGAATCCATCAGTAGTTAATTCCCTCCGCTTTTATTTGCCCAAAAGTGTATTTATTTCACTTTCACTCTTGAATCATTTTTTCTGAGTATCAGATTAAAGACCGCTTATTATTTTCTTTCAGCCCTTGTAACGTTTTGATTTTTTAATAAGAAACATACATTTGGTCCTCATCCCAGTTTCCTGGCATGCAACTCCTAAAACCCTTGGAATAATAGTTGACTAATAAGTGCCCTTTTTGTATATTAATGACATGATTTGGCACCAGTGGTTCCTGGGGGCTGCTTGCAAGAAAACCAACCACAAGGCTCAAGAGTGGAGCTTCCAGCCCCACTCTCCACCTCCTGGGAGGGAAGAGAGGCTGAAGCTGATACCGGTGACCAATGAGATCATGAGTCCTGCCTACATAGGAAAACCTCTCTAGGCATCCCAATAGCTTGGGTCCCAGGGTTTCCCTGGGGTTCTTGTGTCTGTGAAGGCGTCTGAGGCAGTGGCTTCACAAAGATCGTGGAAATCAGGTGTTGCCCTGAGTCCCACAAACTTCTCTATCAAGTTAACCGCTACCAGGGAGTGTGGCTTCTGGGAATCTCCAACCAACAGCTGGCTAATCAGAAGCATAGGCTGCCGCCTGGGACTTGAAGTTGGCCTTTGAAGTAGAGAGCAGTCCTGTGGGATTGAACCCTTGACTTGTGGGAGGTCTGCATTAACTTCAGGGGGTGTCAGAATTGAGTTACACTGCAGGAAACCCAGTTGGTGTGTACGAAAGAACTGGCAATTGGAAGGAACAAATCCTCCTGGCTCCCTTCCCCCTACCTGCCCCCCACTATTAGAAGTCCTCGGGGTTAAAAGAAACACCTTGGTCTTCCCTGGCTCACACAGGCCTCTAAAAATTCCATCACCTCCACTGTTTCCACCAAGAAGTTGACTGTGTGACTAATTATTTCCCCCTTTAAAGGTGATCTGTTTTTTAAGATCTTTGGAGGGCCCGGTATGGTAGCCTAGCAGCTGAAATCCTTTCCTTGAATGCACCAGAATCCCATATGGACACCGGTTTGTATCCCGGCGGCCCTACTTCCCATCCAGCTCCCTGCTTGTGGCCTGGGAAAGCAGTCGAGGATGGCCCAAAGCTTTGGAACCCTGCACCTGCATGGGAGACCCGGAGGAGGCTCCTGGCTTTGGATTGGTTCAGCTTCGGCTATTGCGGCCACTTGGGAAGTGAATCAATGGATGGAAGATCTTCCTCTCTGTCTCTCCTCCTCTCTGTATATCTGACTTTCTAATAAAATTAAAATTAAAGTAATCTAATAAATCTAATAAATTAAAATAAATCTTCAAAGAAAAAGAGAAAGATCTTTGGGAGCCTGCACTGTGCCATAGGGAGTTAAGCTGCTGCCTGCAATACTGACATCCCATGTGAGTACTGATGTGTGTTCTGGTAGCCCCACTTCCAGTCCAGCTCCCTGCTAATGACCTCGGAAAAGCAACAAAAAAAATGGCCCAAGTACTTGGCCCCTGAACCCATGTCAGAGACTTGGAAGAAGCTCTTGGCTCCCAGTTTCAACCTGGTCCAGCCCTGGCCATTTCAGCCACCTGAGGAGTGAATCAGAGGATGAAAGATCTCTTTCTCACTTTCTGTGTAATTCTAACTTTTAAATAAATAAACGAATCTTTTTTTTTTTAAGGATTTATTTTTATTTTTATTACAAAGTCAGATATACTGAGAGGAGGAGAGATAGAGAGGAAGTGGAGCTGCCGGGATTAGAACCAGCAGCCATATGGGATCAAGGCAAGGACCTTAGCCACTAGGCCACGCTGCCGAGCCCATGAATCTTTTAAAAAAAAAAATAAATAAAGGCCTTTCATTTTTAGCTTTCACTTTGATAATAAAGACATACTCTTTTGTTTTATTCTGAGAGGTTAGATGTAGATTCCTTATTATTTGTCGGTTTATCCTGTTCCATGTTACTAGGGCTTCCTGAGCACACAGATCGATATCTTTTATCTGAGTTGGAAAGATGTCAGCCATTATCCTTTTGTACGTTAGTGTTAGCCCATTCTTTCAAACCCTCTCATTGCTGCCTGTATGTTCTTTAGGTTCTCTGTGGTAGTTTTCCATCATTTTCCCTTTTTGTGCTGAGTTCTGGGTATTCTTTCTGATATAGCTTCTTTTTTTAAGAAAATTTATTTGTTTATGTTGAAAAGTCAGACATACAGAGAGGAGAGACAGAAAGGAAGATCTTCCGTCCTATGATTCACTCCCCAAATGACCATATTGACACAGCTGTGCCAATCCAAAACCAGGAACCAGGAACCTCCTCCAGGTCTCCCATGCGAGTGCAGGGTCCCAAGGCTTTGGGCCATCTTCGACTGCTTTCCCAGGCTACAAGCAGGGAGCTGGATGGGAAACGGGGCTGCTGGAATACAAACTGGTGTCCATATGCGATTCTGGTGTGTTCAAGGTGAGGACTTCAGCTGTTTAGCCACCGCACCGGACCCTGATATAGCTTCTAATTCACTAATTCTTCCTTCAGCTGTGTCTAGTGTGCTGTTCATGCTTTGAATTATTATAGATATTGTAATTTTTAATTCCAGAATTTTTTTCTAAGTTTCCATTTTCTGCCAAAATTCTCAAGCATATCTTTTGTCTCCAGCCTATGCTTTTTCTCCTTGAGTATAATAAGCATTGGGGTTTAACATTTAAAATTTAATTAGAATGACATTTAAATTTTAATCAAAAATATTGGAAACTTGCCTATTTTGTCCAACATCCAGAGCCTGTTTTATATGCTTTCCTTTTGAACTTATTCCCGCTGTCTGGTTTCACCCCGTGTCTTCTGTTTTGCATCTGGTGTGCATGTTTTGCTGGCTGTGGCTTGTTTATGTTTTTGTTTGGCTTTGCTTTCTTGTGCCCTGGACATTGTAGCTGTAAAATTGTACAAGGGATGTGACATCCAGATGATATCTCCTTCCAGAGAGGATTCACAGGAGCCTTGGGGCACTAGGAACCCTGGATTGTCTTAATCCAATTGCAGAGACTGAGATGACTCAAAGCGGAGCAGCGGCCTCATGGCAACCTGTGTCTTTCCAGTCCCTCCCTCCTCCTACCCCAGGGATCAGGCCCAAGGGCTGCTGCCAAGGCTGCGTCCACCCTCTCCTCGGGGTGGGCCTAGTCTCCGCTGCCCCAGGAGACTTGCCAAAGCTCTGATCCACCCTTCTACCTCTGGACTGCTATCCCCAACCCTCTCTCCTGAAGGAGAAGCCTCTCCAAAGCCAGAGTCCCTCAGTGATTCCCTGCTGCCCCGTGTGGAGCGCCTTACTCACTCAGATGCCACCATGCTTCGCTGTTGTCCTAGTTTTGTTTTTGATGTGCAGCTTCTTTCTGTGCTCTGGGCAGGAAGATGGATTTCCCCTGATCTTGTGTGTTGAAAAAGCACAACGTGTGTTAGTGTCTGAGACATAACCATGTAAAAAAAAAAAAAAAAAAAAAAAAGCAGAGTTTAGGTTTGTTTTTAAAGTAAGCACTGTGTACAACGCAGATGAGCCTGGTACGCATTCCCGTCACAGAGTTTATTTTTCTGAGTGGGGGAAAGAAAAACAGTAAGATCCAAGACGAATATAATTTACTGGCTTTAATACCAAAAAGGATTAATCATGATCATAGACTTGAAAAGAACAAAGCTCAACGATGAGCTGATTTCTAGTTTGGGAAATAAAATTAGATATCCTGTTCAGCTTCAGTGGCCATGACCTAGGAAGATAGAAAGATTTATTGCTGGGGGGCGGGGAGTTAGAGATTTCCAGAAAGAAGAGAGGAATCAAGGACTTGCTCGGGATGCTGGGAGGGAACAGGGCAGGTAGATCTGGGGAGATCACAGTGCGTTCAGTCCCAACGGCCTTCATGTAACATTGGAGAGGACCCTGCCGTGTGGATGGCTAGGCACCCACCAGGATAGGGGTGTGTGTGGAGGGAGGAGCTTCCCAATGGGCAAGCCATTGACCTGGGCCAGCCTGGAGGTAGAAGCAAACGAGAGGGGAGGCTGCAGTAGTTCACTGGGCACGACCAGGCAAACAGGGGCAGGGCTTCAGGCTGGGTTTCCAAGGGGTGCAGACAGAACTCTGGGTGCCAGGGGCCTAAGGGCCCCAGGAAGAGGCTCTTTCAAAGCCTAGGGGACTACCACCCTCCCCTGCCAAAGCAGAGGTTGTAACTGATGTGGGGGAGGCCTCCGTGGCTTGGAGAAGTGAATGTTTCTGCAGTGTTGGGCAGCCAGAGGCTACTATGAGGGCCTGGGGAGCAGATGGGGGCGCCAAGGGGGCCAAGAGGTGAAGGTAATTTTAGAGTGTGTGGGGGATCAGGGGATGGAACTGAACCTGTGATTCCAGGAAGAGCTGCTGGGAGCTGCTGCAGGAAGTGAGTGGGCAGAGGGCTGGATCCTGGGTGAACAGAAGAACTGACGACCCCAGAGAGTAGGGCTCAGATCTTTAAACCCCACCAAGGGCCCTGAGCAGCCCCATCTTCCAGATGTAAGCAGTGAGACCCAGAGAGGCTGACTGGGCCAGAGAAGGGGCTGGGATGGGAAGCCAGGTGCATTGGTTATACAGATGTCCCTGCCCCCACCACCTCCATGCCCATCTTGGTTTCTGGGTTTTCCATGAGCTGACCACTACCTCCCTCCCCGTCACCACCACACACAGTCCCCATCATCACGCCCACCGTGGCCTCTACCGCTGTGACCACCTCCGTCACTGGCCATCCCAGCACAGCAATTACCCTCACCAATATGAGATTTCCCAAGCCAGACACATGCAGTTTTGTCTGCGGGGGTCTCCTATTCTGAGAAAGAGCCAACAACCACGTCAGTGGGCAGGGCTGAGCCCAGTCTACCCACCACACAGCTGCCTGGCTGGGGGCTGGCCCCAGGGCTGTGGCCAGGCCACTGCCTTTCCCGGCTACTTGCTGGGGAGGGAGGGGTCCTGACTGAAACTTGTCTTATTCATTTACCTATATTTTCCCATAACACAGCAGTCTCCCACCTCATCCATTCTTCCCCTGGCTCCAAATACTCCACGCGCTGTCTCTGAGCCGGGAAAATCAGATTTTTCAAGGGAAAAAAAAAGCCCTTTGGGAAGGGAGGAGGAGCAGAGAAACCAGGGTTGACCTGGGGCCATTCTCCATCCCCTGATCCTCACTTGGCTCCCCGCAGGAACCAGCTGACCCATGCCACCGCAACCACCATGCCTTCCCAGGATAACCAGGGATGGGGAGCCCAAGGCTGCAGCACCCCTGCCACAGGCCTTGTATTGTGGGACATAAAGGGAACCAAGATTCCAGGCTGGTAACACACAGAGGAAGCTTCCATGTTGAGCTGCTTGCTCTGAGTGGGACAGCAAATTGCCCTCATGGCTAATCCCAGGATTAGAGGAAGTGGAGTCCAGGAAGACGGAGCCATGGATGGCTGGGAAAGGGGTTCAGTGTGGGGAAGCCAAGCAGGCAAGGCTTGCTGTGGCACCCGACTCAGGCCTCACTCACACTTGGCTGCTGTCTGGTCTGCTCAGGCCCCTGACCTCTCTGAGCTCAGCTTCCTGGCTTGGCAGGATCTCTCAATGGCAGCCTGCTGGCTGCTGCTGTGGTTAGGTGCTCCCAAGTGCTGGAATGGGGCTGCCCTGGACAGCACCTGTGTGTTCCTGAGCCCTGAAAGGCCAAGTAGCTCAGGGTGGAGAGCACATTGTCAGCCTCAGCCAGGCTGGCCCAGATCTGCATGCACCTTACCCTGGCCGATGGATCCTGCTGATGCCCCAGGCCTACCCAGGGCCAGACTGAGAAACAGCATGGGCTGGGATTAGTACAGACTGTTGGTGTCTGTCCTGCTTCCCCTTGCCTCTATCTGACCCCTGGGACCCCCAATTCATCCATTCATTCCCTAGCCAGATGTGCAACCTGCAGATTTCCATCTCACCCAATGCTTGCCACCGCCCCCTCCCCACCCTTCTCCCCCAAAACTGTTTTCACCTGCTACTTCCCTTGCTTAGCAAGTTGCCATAGCTCCCTATTATTGACCACAGCCTTCTCACCTGGCCTTTGAGGTCACCCCAGCTTTAAGCCCTGTTTTCTTTCCCTGTCTCACCCACCTGCCTAGGTCTGCTTTGGTTCTGACTGAGCCCTGCTCCCCACCCGGTCCCCACATCCCTCATCTCTTGCTGTTCCTTCCTGCCTTCTCCCCAACCACCCTGGCACATCCATCTCCAAGCTCCTACGGATGCACGTCCCAAACAAACCAAATTTCAAGCAGTGGCTGAGAAGAGGAGGTCGATCAATAACAGCCTAACGCAGTTAGCAGCAGATCAGCTTTGGGCAAAAGGCGGCTCACCGAGTCTCCCTCCGGGTACCATCTGTCTCCATGGCCCCTGCCTTGCGCACTAGATGCCCACCTGCATCCGGCGGCCCGAGCAGTAATGCGATTACAGCACCATTCCATTAAATGGAATTTAAAGGGAGCTTGGTTCCTCCGGGGACAGGGGGGAGGACATGTCCTCAGGATGAGACCAGCTAGAAGCAGATGGGAAGCGGCCAGGAGTCCCAAGGTTTATTTGGACAGCAGTGTGGAAGGGACCTGCTGCCCTTGCTGTCCCTGTTCCCTGTGGACCTCTTCTATTCATTCCTTCCTTGCATGTCTCCAAGCAGGAAGGTCCCTAGCATGCAGGGTGCAGGGTGCAGGACGCAGGGCGGAGTACTGCCTAGGTCTTGGGCTGCTTATGCTGCAGTTAATTCAGGGAAAGCTTTAGGGCACAGCGTGGTCTCCGAGACTCCCCGCACCAGGTTAACTCTTGCAGCTGCCATGCCGGGTGTGCTGACTGCTGTTGGAGGCCAGCTTCTAGCCCTGGCCCAGGGATATGGCAGTGCATGGATGCCACCAAGGCCAGCCCCTCATCATGCCTCCCAGGGTGGGTGGACGAGGGCAGTGTCAGGGCCACCCTTAGCTCCAACCATTCCACCCCCGCCAAGAGCTCTTCAGCCTGCAGGTGTGTTGTGAGGTCCCAGCATTACTCCCCAGGTAAGGGGGACAAGCAGCAGAGGTGGGCCAGGGAGGCCAGTGTGAGTGCAGGGAGCCGACGGGAGAGGACACTGAGCACCCCAGGGCCTCTCCCTGGGAGCAAAGGATGGCACAGAACTGCTGGGCTGCCAGGGACCCGTTCATTTATTCCACTAATGGTTGCCAGCTGCCCTCTCTGTGCCGGGGCCTGAGTGAGCAGCCCCCACACAGGAGTGGAGGTCGGCTGCACCCCTTAGGCTGTGTGTTCCTGGAACTGGAGGGCAGCAGCAGAAAGCAGGGGGTGCTGGTGCTGTAGGCAGCTGCCACTGGGCACAGCCTACATGAGAGCTGGCTTCAGGCAGGAGCCATTCAGATGTCAGTATTTTTTGACAACACTAGGATTCTCCCAAGTATTCACTTATGATTTGGATTCTGTAGCAATAGCTTCCCGTCTTAACAAACAGCCGTCCACAATGTGACTTTTCAAGGCTGTTTTATATTGCGTAATGTGAACGTGTGACAATTTATCCCGCCATCCCTCTGCTTTGGGATTGTTTTTTCTTGGCTTCCCAGGCTGAAGCTAGGAGGGTTCCTTTTCCTCTTGTGATTGGAAGTGCAGAGGTAGCAGCAGCCCAAGACCCAGGAGCCATGCTTCCTACTGCTTTCCATCCCTCCAGTCTGAACTTTTGCCCTTGTGTTCCAAAGATGGCTGCTGGGCCTCCAGGCCTCCTAGCCATGTTCCTGGCAGCTAAAGGAGCAGGAGGGAAGTTCAGAGCACACTGTCCAGTTAATTCTACTGCATCTCCTGGCCTGCTCCATCTCACAAGATGGTCCCTAGCTGCAGAAAACCCCGAAGAGCCAGCCTTGAAAGGGTCGCAATTGCATGAACAACTAGCACAGAGTCAATCAGGAGCATACGGAGAAGAGGTGTGTTAGGCACCCTATAGCAGCCATGCCCCAATGCCTCACTCTGGATACCCAGCCAGGAGTACCTCCCAGGCCTGCAGCTTACCAGAGGCTAGTGCAGGACTTAAGGAAAGAGTCAAATAAAAGAGATATTAAAAGGCTACACAGCTCCCTGATTTGCTCTGGCCTTCGGGCTTTGGGAAGAGTCCCACACCCATAAGGCAGTTTTGTGTGAGTTTGACTTCATGGAGGAAACCTTGCTAAGTTAGAATTCCTAACTTCCAGCCCCAACTGTTCCTCTTACTATACAACTATGTGGGCCTAATCCCTAAATATTCCAAGTCTTAGTTTTTTCTATTACCTAATGGAAATAGGGTGGGCAATTCCACCTAGGGGTGAAGATGCCTATGTTCTCATCAGAGTACCCAGGTTTAGTGCCCACCTCCAGCTCCTGGCTCTAGCTTCCTGCAAATGGAGACCCTGGGAGGCAGCAGGATGCTTCACATACTTGGGCTGTTGCCATGAAAAGGGGAAGATTTGGACTGAGTTCCTGGCTCCTGGCTTTAGCCAAATCCAACCACAGGACCAGCAGGTAGGAACTCTGTCTCTACCTCTCTCCATCGCTTTGCCTCACTAATTAATTAACTTAATTTAATGAGAATAAGCCAGCTGGCAATTATTTGGTGATTAATATATGTGGGTCTTCTGCATCAATGAAGCTCATGCTGCTGAAATGCTGGTTCCCACAGCACCCATTTTGTAGGTGGCAAAGCTACACACACATCAGGAGGATGAACTGATGCAGGGTTGTTTGCCACTGCAGCACTGCCACCACCCCCACCAGAGTATCGCAAGGCTAAGTGAGACATGCATGGACAGAGGTCACAAAGATGGGGACCAGCCCAGGAAGTGGAGGAGGCCCTTCCAGACAAGTGGGGAGGGGAGGGGTGCTGGGAAAGGGGAGGGTAGTAGATGCCAATAGAAAGAAGCCAATGCAAATGATTTACCTGCAAGCACCCACAAATGCTGTCAAAAAATAATGTCCTGTAGCCAAAAAGTGTGCTTCAAAAATAGTTCTTGGGGTTCACATTGTGAAAGCTGCCACCTACAGCACCAGCATTCCATATGGGTGCTGGTTCAAGTCCCAGCAGCTCCACTTCTGATCCACCTCCATATTCATGACCTTAGAAAAGCAGTAGAAAATGATCCAAGAATTTGGGCCCCTATCATCTATGCAGGAGACCCAGAAGAAGCTTTGCTCCTGTGTTTGGCCTGACCCAGCCAGGGCCATTGTAGCCATCTGGGGAGTGAACCAGCAGATAGAAGATCTCTCTCTCTGTCTGTCTCTCCCTCCTTCTCTCTCTCTGCAATCCTGGCTTTCAAAATAAATCCTTAAAATACGGATATAGGGCCCGGCGGCGTGGCCTAGCAGCTAAAGTCCTCGCCTTGAAAGCCCCGGGATCCCATATGGGCGCCGGTTCTTATCCTGGCAGCTCCACTTCCCATCCAGCTCCCTGCCTGTGGCCTGGGAAAGCAGGAGAGGACGGCCCAAAGCTTTGGGACCCTGCACCCTCGTGCGAGACCCGGAAGAGGTTCCTGGTCCCGGCATCGGATTGGCGCGTACCGGCCCGTTGCGGCTCACTTGGGGAGTGAAACATCGGATGGAAGATCTTCCTCTCTGTCTCTCCTCCTCTCTGTATATCCGGCTTTTCAGTAATAATAATAAAATCTTTAAAAAAAAAATACGGATATAGATTCTAATATCCCAAGCTGTGCACAAAGGTCTGTGGCTAGAGATGTACTTGAGAAAGTGGTTCATAAGTGTGAAAAAACAGGAAGAAACCTAAATGTCTCACACCAGAGGTTGACCATACATCCCTGTGATGCCCTGTTGGTGTGAGACATTTAGGTTGTCTCACACAACAACAGGGGAGACCCATATGCCAGAAGCCATTTTAAGGATGGTAAATGGCCACTGGGTAGGTTTGTCTTCACCATCATTTATGAAAGGAAAACAGGCAAGCTATGATCTTTCGTCCACAGGGTTCCAGCATCAGCCCTCTGGGCACGTGGTAACCATGCTTGGGGGTTCTAACACGCAGGGATTTAGGACAGACAATAAGAGATCTAAAAGCTGGACAGAAGCTGGGTCAGGGACGTGGCAGACATCATGAGACAGCCACACCTCCAGTCCTCAAAGCAGAGAGCTTGCCTCAAGGTCTCCCCACAGCCAGCTGAAGCCCACACACCTGCCCACAGCACCCACGGGCACAGCACCATGAATTATGCTTCTCTGGCACCTGCCATATCCAATGGCCAGGCCTCTCATGAATGCTGAGAATTGTGGCTGCCTGGCCTCCCATGCCTGTGGAGCAAAGGGCCCTTGCCTGGGGGAAGGGAGTGGTACAGAGTTGCCAGCCTACTGCACACTCACTGCAAATATTCTCTTTGTGTATTTAAGGTACCCGAGATCCAGAGAGATAGACTCTCATCATCTGGCTCCCTCACCTAATACCAGCAATGGCCAAGGCTGCACCAGGCAGAAGCTGGGAGCCCAGGAAGCCAATGTGGCTCTCCCATGGGCATGGCAGGAACCCAAGTACTTGAGCCCTCACCTGCTACCTCCCAAAGTATGCAGTTGTAGAAAGATAGAATCAGGAGCAGAGCTAGGACTTGACCCAGGCACTCAGATACAGGATGTGGGCATCCTACAGACTGTCTTCACTAAATGCTTGCCCCTTTGGCCAGTTGGGAACCAGTGCTGGGTGTATCAGATCAAGCTACCATCTGCAGCACCAGCATCTTGAGTTTCTTCAAGATGTTCGAGTCCTGACTGCTCTTCCTGTCTAGCTCCCTGCTAATGCACCTGGGAAAGAAGATGGCCCAAGTTCTTGGGACCCTGCACCCATGTGAGAGACCCAGAAGAAGCTCCTGGCTCCTGACTTCCAGCTGGCCTAGCTCCTGCCATTGCAGCCATTTGGGGAGTAAATTGTAGATAAAAGATTCTCTCTCTCTAACTTCAGTTTTCAAATTTGAAAGTCTTAATAAAAGAAAAGACAGTATGGCTGGAGATAAGTTGGAAGATATAGACTCTGCAGTAAACCACACCCCCCTCCCTAGAGATGTCCACATTGTAACACCCAAAACCTGTGAATATGCCAGGCTCCTTGCCAAAGAGTCTTCACAATGGTAACTTTAACGGAGAGAGAACTGGGGCGGGCATCACGGCACGGCAGGTAAAACACTATCAGTGGTGTTGGCCTCACATATGGATGCCAGTTCATGTCCCAACTGCTCAGCTATTGGCCTGGGAAAGCAGCCAAGTCCTTGGGCACCTACACCTATGTGGGAGACCCATAAGAAGCTCCTGACATATGGCTTTGGATTAGCCCAGTTCTGGCCATTACAGCAATCTGTAGAGTGAACCAATCTCTCTCCTTCTCTTTCTCTTCCCCTTTCTCTCTCTACAACTCTGCCTTTCAAATAAATAAAATAAATCTTAACAACAAAAAAAGGCAGCGGGATCAGGAGAGGGTCCTGAGTTATCTAGGTGAGCACCATCTAACTGCAGCAGAGAACATTCTCTGATCCTCCTACCTGTCCCCTCTGCCTTCCTCTTTCAAATGCCTTTTCTCCAATTCCAGCACAGTTTGGACAGGATCCCTCTGGGCCTGAGGGTCTCTGGTCCTAGCTAGGAGAAAATGGGGGTGCTGATGGAGCAGTCCTGGTCTCCATAAGCATCTCCTCAATACTAGGAAACATCTATCCCAAGGAGGAGGCTTTTCTGGAGAAATTGCATTATTTTTCCAAAGAGCAGTCATCTCCCCATCCTGGCTCAGCCTCACCCTGCACATCTGGATTGCATTTACCAGAAAATTCCCCACCCCTCCCCCCATCCCTACCCTAGGCCTGGGTCTGCTGCAGAAATTGAGAAGACTGGAAGTGAGTAAGACTCATACCAAGGCACTTAAACAGGACCCACCAGTGGCACCTACTTTTCCACAGGAAGCTACATCAGTTGGGAACTCACTGTGAGTCCGCAAGCCCCTTGGATTGTAGGGAAACCTTCTTTGATGCTGATGGGTGAGGGCCGCCCCAGATCCCCCATTCCCAGTTTCAACCTGGCATCAAGCCTGGCTCCAAAGGCCCCCCCCACATTCAGCACCCAGGCCCTGCCTCTTTCAAGTCCCCGCCTGGCATGGCCATCCAGGTGCTGCTGGCTTCCCTGCAGCAAAGGGAGCAAGACGCTGGCACTGAGCCCCAGGATGAAGTCAGGAGCCCTTCTGGCTGACGGACCTCCCAGGCTGCTGTGGCTGGGAAATAGGGTCAGCTCCAGTTGGACCCAAAGTAGCAGGAAAGTCCTCAGAACCCTTGGAAGCTCACTGCAGCATCAGCAACCAAGGCCACTGCCCTTGGTCCCCTGGGTGTCTGAGCGGAGCTCCTTCTGCTCAATCACACTGACTGCCAGTTAGCGGCTCTGCCTGAAGCTGGTCTGCCCTGCACCTGTCCATGTGCCCTTGGCCTTCTCCCCCTGGAAGAGAGGGAGTGGTGTAGACATGTGCTATAGATATATTCCCAAAGTCTCCTCCTTTCCTTTTCAGTGATGTAGTCACTTGGGGACCAAATGGACATTATGGGCTTAGAACGCTACCATTGATCTCTGGCAGAGGGCTGGCCCCCCTTGGCCCTCAGGACTGATGGTAGCCGGATGGAGAAGCAGGCCATCTCTATGAAGACATACATAGGCCCTCGAATCTCCTGGCCTCCCAATCCCCGCACATCTGCTCTCTGGGTCCCCTTTGCCGCCACGATCCCCTGTACCTGTCACATCTGTGCTGGCAGTCTGCTCCTCCCACCACTCCTCTCTCCAGCAAACCCTGAGCACAGCAGCACCCACCCAAGTGTGATCAAGTCCACCAGAATCCTCAGGTCATGACCAGAGGCCCCCACCCCACAACCGTTTTAGGAACTGGAGGTCAGGATGATGAGAGTAGACACTGAAACAGAAGGGCAGCCTGAGGAACGCTGTGGGACCACGTGGCTGGGAACTGAGTGGGCCTGCTGGCAGAAACTGTTGCCTGCAACTTGGCAGCTATGTGCTGCCTTGGGGAGCAAGCCCAGCAGGGCTGGACACCTTCCCCAGCTCTCCCAGTTTCAGTACCCTTTTGTAACCTTTCCTGGGCATGACAAGTTCCATGCACCTGTATCTGCATCAATTCCATCAGCCTGAAAAGGCCCACGGCTCCAGATCATGCCTCCCTTCCCCCTCAAATAATAATAACAAGAGCTGGCATAGCATATTAACCCACTGACTATAGAGCCACATCCCATATAAGCACAGGTTCAAGACCTGGCTGCCCCACTTCTGATCCAGCTCCATACTAATGACCTGACTGCAGAAGTTGGCCCAGGGACTTGGGCCCCTGCACCTATGTGGGCGACCTGGAAGAAGTTCCTGACTCCTAGCTTCAGATCAGCTCAGCTCCAGCCACTATGGCCATTTGAGGAATAAACCAGCAGACAGAAGAACTTACTTCTTCTCTCTGTAAATCTGCCTTTTCAATAAAAATAAATAAATCATCTTTTTTAAAAATCAAGAATAAGAATGACTCTTTCTAGATGAACAAGGAAGCCAAACATTGGAGAACTCAACATAACCCACTCCATTAGCTGTTGAGAGAGATGATTTTCCCCAACATGTGTCTTAAGGGGCTGTTAGAGGTGGTTTAACAGAAACGTCAGCCATCACCACCAATGCTCACAGTCACTCTGTGGTTACCTGACTGCAGCTAGACAGCAGGATAAAATATGAGGTGTGCACATTGCAGGAAGAGAGCGTCATTGTTATCCTTGAACAATGTTCTTCTGAACTCGGGTATTCCAAGAGTCAGCTCAAGGATTTTCCATGCACATCAAAGAACTTAGCAAAATGACAAGTGTAAAACTAAAATTTGTTAAGGGCCCAGCATGATGGTTAATCCTTGCCTTGCACACACCGGAATCTCCGGTGGGTGCCAGTTTGTGTCCCGGTTGTTCCACTTCCCGTCCAGCTCTCTACTTGTGGCCTAGGAAAGCAGTCAAGGACGGCAGCTTTCAGACCCTGCACTCACATGGGAGATCCATCCAGAAAAAGCTCCTGGCTCCTGGCTTTTTGGATCGGCTCAGTTCTGGCCATTGTGGCCACTTGAGGTGTGAAGCAGCAGACAGAAGATCTTTCTCTCTATCTCTCCTTCTCTCTCTAAATCTGCCTTTCCAATGAAAATAAATCTTTAAAAAAAATAGAAAAAATAAAATTTGCTGAACTCAAGAAAGAATTAAAGAATATAGAGACAAGGCCCCATTCATAATTGCATTGAGAACGCTACAAAAGATGAGACTGGCATTGTGGCACAGAAGGTCAAGCCACTGCCTAGGACACTCACTTCCCAGTTGGGAGCTCATGGGAACCCTGCCTGCTCTACTTTCAATCCAGCTCCCTGCTAAAGCTCCTGGGACAGTGGAAGATGGCCCAGGTGCTTGGGTCCCTACCACCCACAGAGGAGATCCGGATGGAATTCCAGGCTCCGGGCTTTGGCCTGCCCCAGCTATTGCGGCCATTTTGGGGACTGTGTCCCTCTCTCTGCTTCTGTAATTCTGTCTTTCAAATAAAGTCAATCTTTAAAAGATTATACAGAGCAAAAGTTGACAAAGTCAATCACGTTGTGAGCCTGTCTGTGACAACTCAAAATAGTTACAAAGTCATCTGGAAAAATAACTACTAAAAAAAAGAAAAGAGAGAGAGAAAATTCTTGGAGAGGAAAAAGGAAGCCCATAAGGGAGTAGCCTCACCAACAAATTTTTAGAATATTAAACAGCTGCACTAATTAAAATTGCATGGGACTGGTTCCTGACAGATCAATTACAAAGGATAAAAAGATTTTTAAAGTAGATGTAAGTAAACACGAAAATTTAATTAATGAAGATATTAGCCAGATATTTGGACCAAAAATAAATAAATCTGGATTTTCTACCTCACTCCTAACGCTGAAATAAGTTCCAACAGGATCAGAGGTTTAAAGAAAGACATTTTTAAAACAAAGCCAAAAAAACGACAGGGAAAAATGTGAAGATGTTTTTATGATTCTAGGGTAGCAAGTTTCCAAGTCACAGAAAAAAATAGAAGCCAGAATATAGAAAACTAATAAATGTTGTACAAATACAGAAATTATAAGGGGGAAACAAGAAAAAACAACAAAAAAAATCTGTAAGATGTGTGAGGAAGGATTATCTCTCCTGATTTCGTGCAAGATGTAAAGGGCAGGCATTAACAGCACTGTGTCCCACTTCACAGAGCCCGGGGTTCAATTCCCGGCTCCAGCCCCTCACTCCAGCTTCCTGCTACTGCAGAACCACTCGGAGCAGTGGCAGTTCAAGTAACTGGGTGACTGTCTCCCAGTGGGGGAGCTGGACTGAATTCCTGGTTCCTGGCTTCAACCTCAGCCCAGTCCCAGTCACTGAGGACCTTTGGAAATGGAACAGTAAGTGGGAGCATTCTCTCTGTGTCCACTTCCTCTATCTCTCTCTGTCTCCCTCCTTTCTCTTCCCCTCTCTCACTGTGTGTGTTTGTGTGTGTGTATGTGTGGTGTGTGTGTGTGTGTGAATCTGCTCCATAACTAAGCTTTAAGATACATATCTTAAAAAAAATAATGAGGGCCCGGCGTGATGGCCTAACAGCTAAAGTTCTCACCTTGAAAGCACCAGGATCCCATATGGGTGCCAGTTCTAATCCCAGCTCCCTGCTTTTGGCCTGGAAAAGCAGTCGAGCATGGTCCAAAGCCTTTGGACCCTACACCTGTGTGGGAGACCCGGAAGAAGAGCCTGGTTCCTATCTTTTGGTTGGCTAGGCTCTGGCCATTGCAGGCACTTTGGGAGTGAATCAACAGATAGATGATCTTCGTCTCTGTTTCTCCTTCTCTCCATAAATCTGATCTTCCTTTCCAGTAAAAATAAATAAGTCTTCTTAAAAATAAGGAAAAATAAAATCCAATGGGAAGATATAGGCAAAGAATGTAAACCAAACATTCACTGAAAAATCACAACTAGCTAGTAAAAGTAACGTTGAAACATATTAATAATTTTAAACATGCAAAGCAGGATATGATTTTTCACTTGTTGAAACTCATTAATACTTTGAAACACGCAAAACAGGATATGATTTTTCACTTATCAGATTGGCAAAGAGAGACGATTAATCATACAGTGGAGTGGAAAGTATGATCACAAAGCCAGTCTCATGCAATGATACATTTGGGCGGGCAGCTGGGGATTACTGCTCCACTTTACGTGTTCGGACTCTTCGACCTGGTAATTTAAGTCACAGGATTTATCCATGCAAGCATCCATAATGCATGTAATAATATGACTATTAATTGTCATTTTCATCATTGTTTTATAAAAAGAAACTATCTAGAGCTTTACTTATAGGAAATCAGTTGGATAAAATAGAGTGAAGTGCTATGCAGCTGTTGAGAAGGATAACAAAGTTTTCTATTTACAAGGAGGCTAAAAAGTTCATGAAAGATGAATCCATGTACATGAGGGGCTTGGAAAGTGCGACCACAGATGTACATGATGAGGAAACTGCTACAGGATTTCTTTTTTATTTTTTTAGGATTTTATTTTTATTTTTTGTTGGAAAGTCAGAATTATAAAGAGAAGGAAAGACAGAGAGAAAGATCTTCCATCTGATGGTTCACTCCCAAGCGACCACAACAGCCAGAGCTGAGCCAATCCAAAGCCAGGAGCCAGGAACTTCTTCTGGATCTCCTACATGGGTGCAGGAACCCAAGGCTTTGGGCCATCCTCTGCTGCTTTCCCAGGCCACAAGCAGGGAGCTGGATGGGAAATGGAGCAATCAGGACACAAATCAGTGCCAATATGGGATCCCGGGGCGTTTAAGGTAAGGACAGCGCTGGGTCCTGCTGAAGGTTTTTATGAAAGATTTACTGATTATTTGAAAGGCAGAGGGACAGAGTAAGAGAGAGACTGTTGATTCTCCAGTTCACTTCTCAAATGCCCACAATAGGTGGGACTGGGTGAAACCAAAGTCAGGAGCCAGGAACTGCTCCCAGGGACTCCCACGTGGCAAGCAGGGGCCTAGGTATTTGGGCCATTGTCCACTGCCTTGCCAGACACAGTGTCAGGGAGCTGGTTTAGAAACCATGTAACCAGAAAGGACTCAAACTGGTACTGTAATAGGGGATGGAGGCTTCCCAACTGGTGGCTTAACCAACTGCACCACAATGCCTGTCACATTGATTTCTTTTTGTTTGTTTGCATAATTTTTTGTTTGTTTGTTTGCATAGATTTTTGGATTCTGTTTTGCCATAAACTTGATGAAGTGTTGTTATAGAACATTCTGGAAAGATGACAATTCAGATACTAAGTGGAAAAAAAAAGAAGCTGCTGGGCCTGGCACGATGGCTCAATTGCCTCATCCTCAGCCTCGAATTGCCGAGATCCCATATGGGCCCCAATTCGTATCCTGGCTGCTCCACTTCTCCATCCAGCTCATTACTTGTGGTCTAGGAAAGCAGCAGAGAATGGCCCAAAATCTTGGGATCCTGTACCCACATGGGAGAGCTGGGGGAAGCTCTTGGCACCAGACTTTGGATTAACTTAACTCTGGCTATTGCTGCCATCTGGGGAATGACCCAGAGGAAGCAGGATCTTTCTCCTTCTCTCCTTAAATGTGTAAAACAATTTTTTTAGATTTCTAAAATTTTATTCTTAATATTGTTTACATAGTTGAGAGGGATGCGTGCCCATATAAGCCTCTGACTAGCAAGGGGAGGGTCAGGTATGGAGGAAGGTGTGTGGGACTCAGGTTTCAATTTTTCACCTGCATCCACAGGGAAGTGGGGGACAGAGCCACTCCTTGCTGTCAAAGTACATCAGCACCTGGAGCTGGAGGACAGTCCTTTGATGATGCCCTAGATGTGAGGAAGAGTGTTCTGAGGGTGTTCCTTGAGTGGTTTTTTTGATAGTTCTGAGAAGTAGTTGGTTTTATTGATCCATGGTTGAGAAAATCTTTCCAAGGTCGATTGGTGAACAGAAATTCACCTTAGTGCATTCACACACTGAGGAACATGCTGCAAAGCTTGGCCACGAGATCGACCAACCTCTTCTGCTTTTGATGCCCTCTTCTGGCTTAGATGTACCGTCATGTCCCCTGTGTGTATCTGGCATGCTGTCCACTGCACAGATAGCAACTGAGGAGGCTCAGTCCTGATACATGCACTATATATACTGTGATTTTTCCTGTGGCCAGGGTTTGAGTCCAGTGATCCAGTTGAGGAGACTCCCAAGAAACCTCACCTAGGGAGACCTCCAACTTGACTGTTGTGTATGCCAGCTAGTGCAAGGTCAGGTTCGGTCTGTCACCTGCACCAGCCAATGCACCTACTAGTGGGTGCAGCTGCCTAGTCAGCCCTATATCTCATGCAAACCAAGCCAACAGGTACTGCAGCACAGCCCCCCCCCCCCGCCGGCAGTCTGCCAAGACCCAATCTTCACACATACCAGCAGGTGCTACAGTCTAGTAGGGGCAACCTCCAATATTCATACTCCCACCCTGGTTTTTGCACATGCCAGCCTCTGCCGCAACCTAGCCTGCTCTGTCCTACACCCCATCCAGCTCCCATGCACATATATGTGTGCAGCACTGCTCCAGTCCTGGCCCTCACGTATGCCAATAGGTACTGCCACCTTGTCCAGCCTGTCCTGGCCCCAGCACTGGTTCTTATTTTCACCAGCAGTAGGTACAATCCAGTAGATGAATTCCTATGGTTACCCTACCAGGTATGTTTCCAGTCCCAGATCTTGTACCTGCCAGAGAGTACTGCGGTCCAACCTGACATGACTCACACCCAGTCTTGGCACTGAACTTGCCAGAGGGTACTTTAGTTTAGCCTGGCTGGTCCTTACACATTTTGGCTCTTGGGTATGCCAGCACATACAACAGCCCAGACCAACCTGGCCCACTCCCAGTCCCAGCTTTCATGCTTACCCCTTGGAATCAACAGCCTAACAGAGAGTCTCAGAAGTTCCCCTATCAGCCTTGTCCCCATCCCTGGGTCTTGCACATGCCTGCAGGTGCTGTGACCCAGTCTGAGATGGCCTATCCTGTCTTGGTATTTGCCATCAGGTGCTGCAGACTAGACCAGCATGACCCACTCCCAGCTCCCACCCTCCTATGAACTGGTGAGTGTTGCAATACAATCTGGCCTGGCCTACACCCTGTTCTGGCTCTCACTCGTGCCAGTGTGTGCTGTAGACCAATCCTGCCCAGCCTGCCCCCAGACCTATCTCACACATGCCAACAAATGCTGTGACCCAGCCTGATCTGTCCTGCCCCCAGCCCATGTTTTTGCACTCTCCAGCGGGAGCTGTGCCTAGCAGGGGGATGATCCCCCAAGTTCCCCTATCATACCTATTCCCAGAAACAGATCTCACATATGCTGCTGCCCAAACTGACATGGCTGGTCCCCAGTTCTGGCACTCACCATTGGTTACTGCAGCCTAGCCTGAATGGCCCACACCCATTCTGGCTTTCACTGATGGGTACTATAGCCTAGCCCACCCTGGCCCACACCCAATCCTGACTCTCAGATGACCTGGCAGGTGGCATAGCCTAGCCTAGCCTCGTCCACATGCATGCTGGCTTTTGTGATCGTGAGCAGGTGGGAGAGCCTAGCATAATTGGACCTACTCCCAGATATAGTCTACACACATGTCAATATGTGCTGCAGCCTTGTCTAGCCTGTTCTGCTCACAGCTCCAGCCCTCACATTCACCAGTGGAAGCTACAGCCCAGCAGTGTTCCCCTACTAGGCCATTCCTAGTTCTAGGTCTTATGCATGCTGACGGGTGCTTCAACCCAGCCTGGTATGGCCCACCCATAGTCTCAGCTCTCACTGGCAAGTATTGCAACCTAGCCCAGCCAGACATGGCCCACACTCTGTCCTGGCTTTCACGCATGCCAGTAGATGCTGTAGTTGACCCAACCTGGCCTTCCCCCAGACCTGACCCACACAAATGGGGCCTTGCCTGACTTGACCCACCCCCAGCCCTGGCTCTTATGCTCCCCAACAGGAGCTACAGCCTAGTAGGGGACTTCTCCAAGTTCTCTTACCAGTTATGTTCCTAGCCCTGGATTCATGCATGCCAGCAGGGGCAGCACATTCTGTCCTCAGTCCTGGCCTTTGCATGTGTGTCAATAGGTGTTGTGACCTAGTCCCATCTGGCCTCTCCCTGACCATATCTCCACCAGTGTCAGTTGGTTCCTGTCAAGTGATTTCTGTGATCCAACCTGGCTTGGCTTGTCACCACCCCCGGCTCTCCACATGAATCAGTGGGTGTTGCAGTCCCACAGAGGTGAGCCCACAAGATCCCTACAGAATCTGCCCTGGATCCAGTTTTCACATTCTGGTGGGTGCTAGCTCAGCCTGACATGGCCCACCCTCTGTGGCCTGGGACAGCCAGGCATGCCCCCCATTCTCAGCTTTTGCATGCACCAGGCAATGCTATTTAGCCCAGCCCAGGTCTCCCATGTGGGCAGATATGTTGGGCTGACCCAGACATGCCCTCAGGTTACCCCCATCTAAACCACTCTATCTCAGCTTTCTTGTCTACCTACAAATGCAGTGACTCTGTCTGTGGAAGGCCCTAGAATTTATTCCTCTCCTATCAAACAAGCCCTCAGTCATTCCCATTCCAAAATGTCCCCAGATCTCCTTCTCTAGACAATCTGCAGCCCCCTGGCCTTGGGGGTAAGGGTGGTGGTCCCTGCCAGAGGTTCCCTGCCTTCCCCACATATCTTTAAAAAAGAAAAAAAGGAGGAAAAAGAAAGAAAAGAAAAGAAAAGGAAAGAAAAGAAAAGAAAGAATAAACAACTATGCTGGTATAATTAACACAAATTTGCATTAACCAGGCCCAGAATGCTGGCCAGCAACTGGCTGCTTTTCTCCCAGCAGTGTAACACTTGCCTAGGTACAAGGCAGCCTAGGCAGTTAAGATGGAATGTTAAACAATGTGTTTTCATCATGCCTTGGCCTAGCCACTCCTCTGCAAAGGACGCTAAGGGAGGATGCTAAGGAGGCTTCCAGTCCAGCAATGGTACAGCAGTTAAGTCACCACCCAGGACAGTTGGATTCCATGCCTGCTCCTCTGCTTCCCATCTGGCATCCTGCCTAATGTACCTGGGAAGCAGCAGATAACAGCTCAAGGACTAAGGTCCCAGCCAGCCACTAGGGAGACTGGATGGAGTTCCAGACTGCTGACTTTGCCAGGCCTAGCCCTGGCTATTGCAGACACAGATTAAACTAGTAAATGAAAGATCTCTCTCTCTCTTTCTCTCAAATAAAATTAAAATAAATAAATAAATAAATATTTACAAACTTAATATGAAATAACCATGGTAATATCACTTGACTACTAGCTAGGGCTCTGGCCTCAAACACTCCACTCCAGGCAGGCCTGCATGTGAAGAGCAGGGTATCCAGTGGTCCCTGGGGTGCTAGGTCCTACCCTGCCCCAGGGAGCCTTGGCCTCTGACCCTGAGTTGGGAAGAGCTTGCTCAGGAGACTCCCAGCCCCAGCATCTCTCCCTTTAGAGGGTAGAGGTTGACCCAAGCTTCTGGGGTCAGAGGTGGCAAGGCCTCTCGGATGCAGGGAATGGCCCAGAGCCAGGGATTGCGACAGCTGGCAAGGGACCCTGTGGGTGTACAGGCATCCGGCCCATTGCGGTGAGGAGGAGAAGGTTTGTGGACAGCGTGGTCAGCAGGAATAGCCAGAATGGTGTGCAGTGTGGCCCCTGGGGAGGGGAGCTGCCCCCAGCCAACTCCCGCCAGGTCCCTCTTGGGCACTGCCAGCCACCTGTCTGCCCCTGTTGACCTTGAGTCACTTCCTGTGTTTTCCTTTCTCTCCAGGTAGGCTCCTGACTCACAGCTTTCCTGCTTTGCTTCCTGTCCTTCCATGACTCAAGGCCATGGGCAGAGGTGGCAGGAGCCTGGCCTGGGATTAGGGCCCTTCACCTACGTGCCTGTGGTCCCTGGGCAGCCCACCACCAGCGCTAGGGGAAGCACAGTCCTCTACATCCAACCCTGCCAGGACAGGAACCCCATGAGTCCTCCTTATCCCTGGCTGTCTTCTCTCCCCAGTCTTGCTCCCTAACACGGCTCCTGCAGTCCCACATTGTAGCAATTACCCTCATTGGTTATATCAACTTATTCCCGCAACAAATACTGTATTTTTACATTTGTATTTCTTTAACTACGTTTGGAAGACAGACAAAGAGACATTTCCCAACCACTGGTTAACTCCCCAAATGCTTGCAACAGCTAAGGGTTGGGCCAAGCCAAAGTCAAATCCAGGAACTCTATCAGGGTCTCTGACATGGGTGGCAGGGGCCCAAGCACTTGACCCATCCTCTGCTACTTTCCCGAGCACATTAGCAGGGAGTTGGATCAGAAGCAGAGCAACTGAGAATGGAGGGCAGCTGCCAAAGGTGAAGGAGGAGGACTGGCCAGAAAGGGCAGCAGGAGGGAGGGACAGGCCACAGTTTTCAGAGCAAGTTCATGGCCATAAACGTAGGAAAGGCTCCAACGAGGCAAAAGGAGTGACACTGGAAGGAGGGAGACAAACCTGTCTCCACAAATGGTTTCTAATTAAGTGGGAGGCAAGCTAAGCCTCCAGGGTCAAATCAAGGGCCCAGCTGATTGAGAAGTCTGCACTTCAGGGTCTTTCTGATCTCAAAAGCAGACCCTCGGGAGGGAATGGCATCTCTTCCCCCTCCGGGTATGTCACGTCTGGATGTGGTATGCAGAATTTCAGCAGCCACCTTGCAACCATGATGGTAGTAACAAACGTGAGGAGCCACCCAGCACCCTGAGGAGCAGACAGACAGACAGACAGCAGCTAGATCCCTCAGCCTCCCACCTCACGATGATTTTTCCTTATGAAACAAAAACTTCCTATATTGCCTAATCTGCATCAGATTGGGCATTCTGTTACTTGGCAGGCCCTGACGACAGAGCCAGGATATTCAGGCTGTCTGGCTGAAGAAATCAACAAGGAGGAAGATCACATTGCCAAACCTCTGGCTCCTGCTTAGCCTCATGACACCACAGCTGGTCAGCTGGGAGCTGAGCGACACTGGAGGAATGTGGAGTGAGGTTGAGGGAAGACGTAAGAGGTGAGAGGAGGGCTCCGAGCATCCCCAAGCATGTGCAAAGCTGCTTAAGACCCCAGACAACCCAGCAGGATGCACCCCAGCATATCCCAAGAATGGGGGCAGGGCAGGAGGAGACACCTCAAGGGGCCAGGGCAGTACTTCTGACGGGATCCCTGATGGATTCCTATCTTGTCTTCCCTTGCATCACTCACTCCCATTTCCCGACTTCTGTCCTCCAATGGGGACACAGAGCTCGGGCGGGTGCTACCCCAGGCCCAGCGAAGCAGTCAGGCCTGATCACAAGGGTGCCCAGGAGGGCCAGGGCAGCTGCCAAAGGTGAGAGAGGAGGACTGGCCAGAAAGGGCAGCGGGAGGAAGGGAAGGGCCACAGTTTCCACAGCAGGTTCATGGCCATAAAAATAGGAAAGGCTCTGAGGAAGTGAAAGGAGTAACACTGGAGGGAGGGAGACAGAGCTGCAGGGGCAGCTGTACCCCAGAGGAGATGATAGCTCCAGGAGCCTGGGAGAGCAGGCAGTGGCCATCTATCCCCACACACTTCCCCACCCAGCCAGGACCCCCACACAGCTGAATGCAGAAACTGAGACATGTAAATCATACAATGGTCACTCTTATTCCACTGCCTATTTTGTTTCATTGTACTTAAAATTTATCTATTTATTTGAAAGTCAACATTACAGAATCTTCCATCTGCTGATTCACTTCCCAGGTAACCCCAACAGCTAGAACTGAACCAGGCTGAAGCCAGGATCCAGGAGCTTCCTTCAGGTCTCCAGTGTGGCTGGTAGAGAACCAAGAACTTGGGCCATATTCAATTGCTTTTCCCAAACCAGTCTCAGGGAGCTGGATCAGAAGCGGGACTGGAACTAGTACCCATATAGGATGCAGGAGCAGCAGGTGGCCACTTCACTCACTATGCCACAGGGCTGGCTCCACACTGCGTGTTTTTAAACTCTGGTCACAAGCTACTGGACTGATTTCTTGCCCAACCTGTAACTAAGAATTCTAACTGCTTGGCAGGAACCCTGAAGGGATGCTCTGACCCTTCCAATTTATGGTCTACTCATGGCCCAGGGCAAGAACCACAGACAGACCAAGGGCAGACACTGAGATGCTTTAACAGCAACTTAATTCAGTCATCTGATTTTTTATAAGAGTTATTTATTTTTGGAAAGGCAGAGTTACACAGAGAGTGAGGGAGAGACAGAGAGACATCTTCCACCTATTGGTTCACTCTCCAAGATGACCACAGTGGCTGGACCAAGCAGTCTGGAGCTCCTTCCAGGTCTCCCACATGGGGTGGCAGGGGCCTAAGCACTTGGACTATCTTCCACTGCTTTCCTAACACATTAGCAAGGAGCTGGAAAGTGGAGCAGACCAATATGGGATGCCGGCATTGCAGGTGACAGCTTCACATGCTATACCACATCAGTCTCTGATACAGTAACTTTCCGCTTGCTGAATCCAACAATAAAATGTAGAGTTTGGAACAGGCATTTAATCTAGTGGTTAAGACATTCATATACATGGGCCTGGCTCTATAGTCTAGTGGCTAAAGTCCTCGCTTTGCATGCGCCAGGATCCCATATGGGCGCTGGTTTGTATCCCAGCAGCCCCATCCAGCTCCCTGCTTGTGGCCTGGGAAAACAGTTGAGGATGGCCCAAAGCCTTGGGAACTTGAACCGGTACAAGAGACTCAGAAGAGGCCCTGGGTTCCTGGCTTCAGATCAGCTCAGCTCCAGCCATTGTGGCCACTTGGGGAGTGAATCAACGGATGGGAGATCTTCCTCTCTGTCTCTTCTCCTCTCTGTATATCTGACTTTCAAAAAAAAAAAGACATCCACATACCACAATTGGGTATCTGGGTGCAATTCCCAGCGCTGACTCTTGCCCTGTTTTCCTACTAGCGCAGATCCTGGTATTCAGCAACAATGGCTCAATTAATGGGGTTCCTGTGAGCCATGTGGGAGGCCTGGATTGAGTTCCTGGCTCCCAACTTTGCTCCCTGCCCAGGCTCGACCACTGTGAGCATCAGAAGAGTAAATCAGTGGAGGGGAGATCTCCCTGTGTCTTTCTCTCTCTCCTCTCTTCCTACCATCTCACAAACAAATATTTTTTAAATATAAGTTTATATTTTGCATACACTTTTTCCCCCTAACAATTTCCTTGCTTTATATTTTGTAATGTTATTGGCCAAAACAGATTGGAATTTAAAAAAAAAAAAGCTGGTAATTCCTGCAGGTGACTGGGGAAAGGCCAGCTGTAGAGGGTATAGGCTCCTCCCAGAAACTCACAGCCAATATGGAAAACACCTCTGAGCTTTCCACCCTGCAGAGCTGCCCCAGGCAGCCACCTCCCCACAGCATCTGGGCACTAACATCCCCTTCTCTGCCTGTCAGCGCCCCTCAAGGCACAGCTGCACATCCTCTCCCTACAGTCTCCCAAGCAGCATCCACCTGCACCCTTGGTTCTCCCTAGCCTCCCACAGAGTGTCTGAGTCCCCTCTCCCTTAGCTCATCTCACCTGATGGATGTGCCTGGGCCCACCCGCCATGGGTTCAGGTTCTACACTTGCACAGAACAGGTGAACCGCAGGTAAGAGCAATGAAAGGGAAAAGGAGCATAGTGATAGGGTGGAGGAAGGAAGGGGAGGAGGAGAATGGATCCAGGGGAAAGAAGGTAGTGTCCTAACCTCAGGGGCTGTAGGAAGCAGGATGCTTGGGACCAGACCCTAAGGTGGGAGTGAGCCCTGCGGGACACAGAGGCCGTCACAGGGAGTGGAAGGAGAGTCAACTAAACCCAGGCCAGTCCTTGGAAGGTCATTTCATCCATCCTCCTACCTCTGAAAGTGAGATCCCAACACTCCCAGAGGCTGAGACACCAACTCCTTTGGGAATGCTCTGGCAGCCCCTGCCAGCACTCACCTGTCATTCTAGAAGAGTCTTAGCTTTGGGGTGCTCCTGTGTGGCTGCAGGTAAGTTGGCTAATCTCTCAAGCCTCAGTTTACTAAGCTGTCAAACAAGTGGGTGGCAGTGAGTGTGTACACCTCCTCCTTGCCCCAGAATACAGACAGGTCAGATGGTAGGGAGGGGCATCAGGGCCACTCCCATGGCTGAGCAGGCTGCATAGCCCCGCACAGCTCAAGCCCGACTCTTGCTCCCTGCCCCCTGCCCTCTGCTGTCTTCCCCCTGTCCCCTTTCCCCAGCCTCCCAGCCAGGGACAAGAGGTAAGCAGAGGAGAACCCTGCTGGGCCAGGTGTGCAGCCCTGACTGCGAGCAAAGCTGCCAGCTCGCCACCAGGAACCGGCTGCCAGCTGGCAGGGCCAGGGCAAATGCCTGGGAGAGGAACAATGTGCTTTGTGTGCGCTGGCACTTGGTGGTTTTCCTAGAATGAGTGGGGGGGGGGGCAGGGCTGAACCATTCTCCACCCAGAGTGACAGAGCCCCCTCCCCCAAAACTCACCCTCCACTGCAGCTGAGGCCTCCATAGCCAGCTCCACTGTGGCCTATCAGCCAATAGCTGTTTGCCTCCACATCATATCCTTGCACCCTCACCTGTGCCTTGCATGTGTGCACTCATGTACACAGGGATAGGAATCAGCCAACACCCAGTGAATTTGTGGAAGGGTATCTTTCTTTATATGCCAGGTAATACAAAGCTGCTGTCATGGGAGGGCCGTGGAGGACCAGGAGAGCCATGGGAGAAGAAGGGGACAGATCCTAAGGTGGCAGGAAGAAGGTACCTGGACTTGGAACAGGATGCCACCCTGTAGGATTGGGGAGCAAGAGGGGTGGGTGGAGGTGATCTTTACACACAGCACTGCAGGACTCTAGCAACATCAATCATTCACCTGCCCCTGGCAGCTCACAGGCACGACCCTCAGGGCTCGCCTGCCACTTGAAGGAAAGCCTTTCCCACTAAAGACTTTGGCTTCTGGGCTTGGGCTTTCTGGGCTGGGGAACAAGCTCCTGCCCCCAGCCCGCACCCCACAGGCCCCACTCCTCCCTGGAAGTCCAAGTTCATCAGATCTCTTACTCACAGGAGTCCCCTCTCCCCAGCACTCAGCCACCAGGTTCCCATGTCCCTCCCACCAGGACGGCCTGCTCTGTTCTCTGGGCCAATCACTGCCACCTCAGGCCACTCCTCAAGGAGTTTGGCTTTCTCTGCATACCCAGTGCTTTCCCTCCCGGCCTCCTCCAGGTGCTCACAAAGGGGCCAGCCAACCAAGTGCCAGGGGAAGCCACAAGCTGGCAGGGATAGAGGCTGGCCAGGTGCCTCCCTCTGTTGCTGCTTCCTGACTCCCAACCAGGGAAGACACATCAGGTCCCCAGTGCCAGCCTCAGGCTGTGGTGGAGCCCCTTCAGCAGCCTTCACTGTCCCCCGGTACTTCCTGTTGTCTCATCTGTGTCTCTCTAACTGCATTCTCGCATGTCTTTTCGGGGGAAGATCGACCAGAGTGGGGAGGGGCAGTCTCTTCTCTCCATCCCCTGAAGATCCTGGCCTGCTCCTCCAGCCAGCACCTGTTCTTACTGGGGCCAGGCTGGGGCATGGGGTGAGCTCCAGGAGGCAGCTTCCCCTCCCAGCTCCAGGTTGGGCCTTCACCATGACCTTCAAGTATATCAGTGAGGCCTAAGGGGCAGGGATGGAATCCCAGACTATAGACTTCTGTCTTTGTCTCTAAGAAAGTTGTAGCAACTGCCTGAACCTTTGTTAGGAATTTATCAACAGACCTGGTGTGCAAGCCAGGCTGCCGAGAGGGGACGGGCCCCAAGTCTGCCCCCAGCCCTGGGCAAGAAAGAGACAGGCAAGGTGTCCCTGGCCAGGCTACCTGCAGTCCCACAGCTAGCTTCCTGTCCTCTCCCAACACTGCCACACCCAGGGCTGTCAGCCAATGACAGGAGTGGAGACCAAGACTTTGAGGGAAGGAGAGAGTGGAATGGAGACAAAAGGAGAACCAAAAAGAAGGAAGACAGAGAGAAAGGAGGGGAATGGGGAAAGAGATCAGGAGAGAGATGGGAGAAAGAGAAGTAAGAGTCAAGACAGAAACACAGCGGCTGACAAGGTGGTTTAACAGGCTAAGTTTCCACCTGCAGTCTCAGCATCCCATTTGGGCACTGGTTCGAGTCCCAGCTGCTCCACTTCCAATGCATCTCTCAGTTTATGGTCTGGGAAAGCAACAGAGAATGGCCCAAAGCCTTGGGCCCTTGAGCCCATGTGGGACACCTGGAAGAAGCTCACAGCTCCTGGCTCCAGACTGGCCTAACTCTGGTGGTTGTGGCCATTTGGGGAGTGACACAGTAGATAGAAGATCCATCTCTCCCTTCCTCTCTTTCTCTGTAACTCTTTCAAGTAAAATAAATAAAATTAAATTTTAAAGAGAGAGCGAGAGAGAGAGCCTGGGCATCTGTCCTTGCCCCTCAGGATTTGCTGATGTAACTGGAGATGAAGATAAAGGCTCAACCTGGGGTCAGAGAAAGAAGCCGCTACAATGGACTTCAGTGGCCCAACCCGGCAGCTGGGGCAGGGGCCAGCTGGGAAAGCTGACCAGGATCTTGAGGGTATAGGGAAGAGAGACAGGCCTGGTCCCACACCAACTCTGGTGCATCTGCCCCAGCAAAGGATGTGCAAAACTGCAGCAAGAGAGAATCAGAGTGGACAACTCAGTTAGGCCTAGGACTCCTTCCTCTTGGCAGCGGGTGGAAGAGGTTGCTGTCAGGGATGAAAGGAATCTGTGTCGGGGAGCAGACCACCCACCCCCAAAAGCCTGGAAATGAGGCTCCATCGGCCACCTCTCCCATCATGCTCCACCCCCAGCGGTGAGTCAGGGATTCCATGGAATTTGGAGTTCCTGTCTAGCTTTAGGCAATGATACTTGACACTGTGCTGGGTTTGTGCTGCCACCGCTGGCAGCCACAGAGCCACAAAAGTGAAACCTTCGGCCCGTCCTCAAAGCAGCCCTTCTCCACGGCTTCCTCCCAGAGCAGGCCCCTGCTTTCCTATGAGTCACACTGCCAGCTGCAAGCCCCTTCCTGCCTGGGCACAGGGCTGGCCTGCATCAGCTCCCAGCTCCTGCCTCTACATGTGCTGTCTGTCCCCCCTACCTCAAACTCCATTCTCCAGCCTTATGTTCCTTCCTCCACAGGAAGCGCCTGTCAATGCTTGCCCAGTCCACCAGAGCCTGGCCCAGTGATTGACATGGGCTAAGCCCCCTCTGGGTGACTGCAGATGAATGAATGAATGAATGAATGAATGCAGGGTGAATCACTGCCAGAGAGCCCCAGCTGGGACTAACTGTGGGCTCTCTCTGAAGCTCTTGGCTGGGCACCGAGTTCACACCTACTTCAAGGAAGGACTGATTCCAAGAAACATTTTGGGGTGTTGGGGACTGGAGAATGTGAAGTGTGTGTGACAGGTGTGGAAACAGAGTCAAGCTAAAGAGCTCCCAGGACCCCCACCCTCAGAACAAGGCTGCCTGTGGCCTCTGGACTCAACCAGAGGAGCCAAGTGGAAAGCAGGGACTTGGCAGGGGCAGCCAGTGCAGTCAGGAACATACCTGAGGGTTAGGAAGAACATAGCCTTCAGGTGGCCCTTCTGAATTGCAGTGGGAGCCTGAGCAGGATTAAAGGGGGGAGCCCCAAGGGATCTGAGCCTGGGGGACAGGGAGACCCTGGGGAGGGAGTGCAGAGCATTCTCTATGATCACCCCCACCCAGGGTAAGGCAGACTGCAGCAGCCCAGCTCTGGCATCCAGCAAGGTGTCAAGGCCATTGTCTCAGGAAAGCTGGTGAGGTCCCCCCGACTGAATATTCTCCATTCTCAATCCAGAACCCAAGTCCTCAGTCACCACCCCAATCCCCAGGGCAGGGCTGCCCCTTCCTCCCAGGAGGAAACAGGGAGAGAGCCAATGCAGAGACACCGCATGGAGCACCCTGTCCCCTCTCAGGTCCAAGAAGACAGATCTGCATGCCAGACGCTCTCCAGATCTGCGCCCCCCACACACACACCTGGGCCCCAGGATCTAATGGCATGTCCCCAGCCCCAGAAGTGAGGGGCTAAAAGTGGGGGTGGGGGAAGCAAAAAGTCAGAGACTTCTTGGGCCTACATTGAGCAGGAGGCAACTCAGGTGGTCCAGCTGTCCCTTAGCCCTCGGGATGGAAGTGATCCTGTCACCCAGTCAGCATAGACATCGTTAGGTCCAGCACAAGGTGTCACAAATGCAAACCTACAAAGGCAGTCCTGGCGTGGCCCCCAGAAGCAGACAAAGAAACTGGGGCCCACAGCTGGGAAGTGGTTGAATTATGATTTAGACCCAGGGTTTCATGGTGCCCCAAAGGAGCCCAGTTGTTGCCTCCACCTCAGGGCACAAAGAAGGTCAGAGGTCTGGGGGCCAAGGTCAGAGATGGCATCCCTTCTTCCGGTTAAGCCTGGTGTCTCCCGGCCAGAGCTGGAGCCTGCATAGGGCTCAGTTGCTGTAATTGCTCCAGCCGTGGGGAGGGGGGAACGGACGATTGGCCAGGGAGCAAGGGGGTGTGTCTGTAATGACAGGAAACTCAGCCAATGGCAGCGCCCCAGCCTCCCCGCTGCTAGCCAGAGAGAAAAGCAAGGCCTCCGGGTATTTCTATTATCTACAGGAGAAAGTCCAGTGAAAGCTGTGGTGGGGAGAAAAGTTGGCTAGAAAGCACCTTGCACTTGCAGATTGGTTTAATAACTGAAGCCCAGCACTCCCTGAAGGCCAGGCCTCCCCCACCTCCAGTCTCCTTGGGAAATCCAGGCCAGGCTGAGGCTGGGAACTGCAGAGCCCTGGCCCACGGTGCCCAGCCTCCAGTGGCCTCCCTGGGGTGAGATGCCAGCTCCTTCCTGGGGCCTAGCTGGTCACATGAGCTTCCAGACAAGAATGAGGCTCCTGAGTTGGGGTGGGGGTGAGGGCTGCATTTTCCTCCCAGAAAGCAAAGCTGGATGGGTGGGAAAAATAAACAGGTGCAGTGCAGGACCGGGGCTGGCCATGTTTTGGGCAGAATGACAGGGGTGCAGGCAGCAAAGCAAGCATGGCCTTTGACCCTTCAGCACCTCCCTGTCACTTGCCCACGTACACACTCATGTTCATTCACACATGAGTGACACTCACCTGTGTTTGTACAGCCTCACACACGTCTTGCACTCTCAGACACACTGCATGTCAGCACACATTCATTCCACAGCCACCTATGGAGACACACTCCCAGGCTCACACTTACAGATGTATACTCCCACATGCCTATTTCCTGCACGTGCGCACACACACACAAACACACTCACGTGTTAGCAGTGGACTGGGAAGGACAGGGACCTTCTGGGAGCATGGCACACCGGGCAGCTGCCAAGGGGTGGGCAGAAGCCTGGGACTGGGCAGGGAGCCCAAGGCAGAGGCCAGGACTGTGAATGAAGTGGGCACTGCTCCTGCCCCCTCCCAGGCTGCTTCTGGGTCTCCAGCCTCCCCCACCATTGTCTCAGGCACTGCAGGCACAGTTCCCAGAGCTGGCGGAACCAGGGGCCTGGCTCTCCGCTGCCCTCTCAGTACCCTCATCCCCAGGAGGGCGGGCTGTGGGGAGGGTAAAGAAAAGGAAATGTCCCCGAGTCACCAGTATCCCCTTGCTAGTCAGATACAGGAGGCTTTCAGAGGAGCTCAGAAGCCAGGCGTGGCCCTCAAGGCCCCAAGCTGCACCACCTGCTCCCACCCTTCCCTGGGCAAGCTGGCTCAAGCATCAGCTCACCTGCACCTGTCCTTGGCCATGACTTTCACCCACCTCGACTGCTAGGGTCTCATCTGCCCTCCTCCCAGACCGTTGCTGTCTAGGGTAGGTTTCTCCCTCCTCAACATCATGCACACACTACCCTCCCCACCCAAGCAATCGGAACCACAGGCGTTCTAGACTTAAAGGCAACGGGATGAGCAACCGCCTGAGGCGCTGGCATCCCACGTGGGCAGCAGCTCCAGTTCCAGCTGCTCCATTTCTGATCCAGCTCCCTGCTAATGTGTCTGAACAAGCTGTGGAAAGATGGTCCAAGAGCGTGGGTTCCTGCACCAATGTGGGAGACCCACATGAAGCTCCTGGCTCCTAGACTCAGCCTGATCCATTCCCTGGTTGTTGTGGTCATTTGAAAGAGGCAATAGATGGAAGATCTCTCTCTCGTTTTTTCACTCTCTAATTCTACCTTTCAAATAAATAAATAAATCTTTAAAATGGAAAAGAAAACCCTCCCAAGGCTCCCAGTGGCCCCTAGCTGGCTCTCTGATGTAGCAGTGATGAGCAGTCAGCCATAGCACCCTGCTCCACACCTCCAAGTCAGTCTTTATCCCCTGTAAGGAACCTGCTAACCCCAATACTGGGCTCTCTGCTCTCCTCCCATTTGCCCAGCACCCTGAAAGTCTGAGCCCCACCCTCCCCAGATCTAACCCCCACTTTAGCCAATGCCCCCAATCCCCTCCCAGCCCCCACATCTCTGCCCTCCTGGCACTAACCCCAAAAGCCTGATCATTCATTGCCCTTCCCTTCTCAACCAGGAGCTCCAGGAGAAAAGGCTCTTAGCCATGCCTGAGTCTCTAGCTCCAGACACAGAGCAGGTGCCATGAGCTTCCAGATAAACGCCAATTAGTCAGTAGTCAACGGCCACACCATGCAGAACTGAGGGCTGTGAGGAGACACTGCCCAGCCCCCCTCTGCCCAGGATGAGGGGAAATTAGGCTGCAGGTGCCAGGGGAAAACCAGGACTGTGCCATCTGCTTTCTTGGCCCCCAGCTCTGCTGCAGAATTCCAGGTCCTGGGAAACTCACAGCAGAGGCGGAAGGCACCTCTGTCAGAAGCAAGAAGGAGCAGAGCCCAGGAGAGGAGAGAGGCATGCCTAGGAAGCCAGACTCCCTGAGCTGGTGCAGGGAGGGAGAGAGGGGAGGAGGGAGGAGCCAGCGGATGGGGGTACCTCCCTACCCATCTCAGCTCTGCTCAGCGTCTTGGGAGGTGAAAGGACCCCTTTCCCCACCTCCCCGCTCAGCCCTCAGCACCAGCACGTCAGCTTCCTCACTATGTGACTCCATCATCCACTCTGTCAGCAGCAGCCAGACCCTGACCCAGTGGCTCACCTGACCTAAGGACTCCCTGTACTAAATCCCACCCACACCCCTACATACTTTCTCTCTCTCTCTCTCTTTCCAGGTCACCAAGTCCTTAGTGGAGAAGATGTCACGTGGTAGGTGAGAACATTTACAGTGAGTCTATGCTAAAAGGACCCCAGCTCTAGGGGCAGCCACCTCATGGGATCTGTGGCTGCCACTCGCACTGGGCCAGGCCATCTGCAATGACATCACTAGGGCCGCCAGGTCAGCCCCTGCCCTGCTCTCCACCTGCCTAGTGGCCTTGGGGAAGCATCATCCTCCTGCCTGGAAGGTGTGAACAGTTGTCCCTCTCAGCTTACCTTGCTGGTGGCTGTGATGATAACCGACAGACTCTTGTCTACAGAATGAAAGCTTTCTGAGTAAGTTCTCTGCAGCTGCTGTCATTACCTAGGGAGACTGATGCTCCCACATCATCTACAATACAGCAGTGATAGCTCCCTGCAGGACACTCCTTGCTCAACAACCAGCAGTGACTCCCTGATCACCTCACACACACACACACACACACACACACACACACAGAGTCCATTTCCTGTCTCCAGGCTTTTGTCTACTCCAGTCCCTCCTTCTGGACCACCTGACCTCTTGCCTCTTCTTAGATTTGCCTCCATCCTTCAAGCCACACTATGGCTGGCACCAACTCTCCTCCCACCTCTCACCACCACCACCCCTGCCCCGGGGCCCAGGGCCACAATCTGGGCCAGAGTGAGTGATCCGTCTTGTCCCTGTGCCCTGGTCATGCTCAGCAAATGACAGTTGTGAAGGGCTGCACCCTGACCTGTCTACAACCACTGCCCCGTACTCCTCACTGCAACCCACGGCTGGAGGCCGCTCAGCAGCCTCATTTTGCAAATGGAAACATCAAGACACCCCAAAAAACACTTCACCCAAGCAAACTTCATCTTAGGTTTGAACCTGCCAACCTGACCTTGTCGCCTGCACATGTGCCTCTGAGTGCCCTAAGAAACCGCTGTTGCTGAGTTCTGCACGGCCCAGGCCCTGACTCCCAGCAGGTACTCACCAAATGTCCTCAGGTTGCAGCACCTGAAAGGAGGCCTCAGCTTCTGAGGCACCCACCTGGCTGTGTCAGGAGCCTACCCCAAGCAAGGCCCTCACTGGCAGCTCTGCAGGGCCCAGGACCTGTGCCCAAACGTCTCCCTCTGCTCACTCGGAGGTCCATAAATGACCACATGCTGCCAAGTCTGACACAGGAGAAGATGGGGCAGCATGCCCACCTGCTGTTGAACCATGTTAGTGATGACCACTCCTCCCACCACAGATGCAAGAGACAGGGTGGGTGGGGACTGAAATCAGCAGAACAATCTGTGTTGGAGTGAGGGTATACACAACTGCTGTTCCCATTAAACAGATGGAGAAAGAGACCCAGGCCACCAAGGACTATATCCCAACTGTCCCGGAGATCACAGGGAATTGGAGTGCCTTCGTAGGCCGAGAACTCCAAGGTCAACCATTCCCTATCGGATCTCCAGCACAGGATAGAAGAAGCCCAGATCCTTCCTCACAATATCTAATGACATTGGAACAACAGCCAGGAACCCTGAATAGTCTGCAGAAACAGAAGAACAGCAAACTTCCTTCAGGAATCGGGGGAGGAGCTTTCTTTGGTCCTAACTTAGTTCCAGCTTCAGCTCCTCACCCCGCTCTCTCGCAATAACCATCAGGGTTGCTCCGGAGCCATAAAAAAAAAAAAAAAAAACAAACAAAAAACAAAAAAAAAAAAAACAAGATCAGATAGAAACCAATAAGGAAAGCTTAGAACAGACAAGAAACCATCAGCTTGGACTCCCATATACCTTACTAGGTAGGACACAAACTTACTCCTCGCTAAGGAATTGAAGATTTCTCTGCACACCCCTTCTAAAACTGTTCTGCTCCCCAATTGTTAACATAGGACTTGTTAGAGTTATAAGCCTGCTTGGACTACCCTAATTTTTGTGTAGTTCTGTAGAAATCACACTTGACTACTATAAACTCCTAAGTATAAGAATGAAAATAGACACAAGACAGCTGAATAGTACCCTATAACTATTTTAAGGTATATACCAGCCACTTGTGTATAAACTAATCGAGATGTCAATGAAGTAGCTACAGGATGTAGTTAAGAACTTGAATATTCTAACATATTGGTCACTCAATATCATATCAATTAATGTCATGATGTTGTAAATTGTTATTGAAGTTGTGTAGTGGCTTTTCATTGGAGAAGATGATACTCTGCCAGCTCTACTTTCGGACCGGGGATGGTCTCCCAATGAAACTGTTCAATTTGTCTGGACATGAGATGCTGGACTCTATGCATGGTCCATGCCCGCAATGAAGGAATCATGACTGGTTATGATCTGTGCTAATGTGAAAATATGAAGAAATTCAACATAGGGGGAGAGCTTGGGGAGGGGTCGGGGAAATCCCAGAACCTATGAAACTATGTCATAAAATGAAATAAGAAGAAGAAGAAGAAATTGAGGCCCAGGTGCTAGGAGCGGAGGCGCATCATCAAAGCTTGCCAAAGGCTCTGGCTTTTCTGGGCCTTTCCTCCTCACCCCGGGTGAAGGCCTGGGCCACCTTGCCTTTCCCCATCCAGCCTACTATGCTCCAGAAACCCAGGCTCCTCTAGAGAACTGGGCAGCCCCAGACAGCTACACCAGGCCTCTGTGCCCGACCAGCCGCAGGCCCTTCAAAGAGAACAGGGAGAGAAGCTGGGAGAAGGCCAGCTGTTAATTGTGGAAAATCAAGCAGGGACATCTAAACCACACAGCTGAAGAGCAGCCAGGGGTGCAGAGAAAAACTTCCTTTGGTTACCAAAGAAAGATTTGAAAAATCACCCCAGGGGGCTGAGTGACCCTGGGGGTGGGTGGGGAGGGGGTCTCAGCAAAGCAGACAAAAAGGGGAGGGCGCTGATCCCAGGAGGCAGCAAGGACCAAATTGGCATGGGACAGCTCCCAGATCTGTAGACATGTGACTTGTGGGGGGTGTAGAGCAAGGGCTGTGCATTTAACTTGCTGAGTCCTGACAAAACCAAATGGAAATTCAAGAGGGGTGTCTTGATGCACATTTCTCAGCTTAATAATGAGATGAAATCCACATCTTTGACTTAGTGCTGCTAAGGGCCGGGGTTGTGTCTCTCCTCTCTGGGGCTCCCGAGGACGGGGCTGTGTCCTCCCTCAGATTAAATTCAAGCTTCCTCTACTCAAATGGGGGCCGTGGTGCGGGGGTGGTAACTTCTGCAGGCAGGTGTATGGGTTCCTGGTGAAATTAGTGTCACTCCCCAACACGCATGCGTGCACACACACATACACACACATACACACACACACACACACACACACACACCAGCCTGCATTGAGGAAGCAGTGCTGCCCAGGGCAGAGAGGGTGCCTAGACATACATGGTGACAGACTGGGAAGGGTTAAAGGCAACCCTGGGAAGGGCTTCCCACACCCCAACCTCTGCCCACTGCCAGGCCAGGCTTTGGCCTCCAATGGCTTCCAGCTGGTGGCTGGGCCGCCTCCATCCTGACCCTCGGGCATCAGTGTCCTGTAGTGACCCCAGCTGGGGAGGGCTGGCCCTGGGGTGGGACACAGGGAGGGCTGGGCAGTCTCGTCTTGGGAAGAGAACAGAGAAGGAGCTGGAGGAGGGGACTTGGGGTGCCAGTGACTCTTTCTGGCCGCTTGCCCCTGTTGCCTAGAGGCAAAGGCTGGAGGACCGGGACCAACCTGGGCCACATGGGCTGGTTGCTCCTACTGCCCCCTGCCTGGGGTGGAGAGGTTGGAGGAGGTAGGGGAGAAGGGAGGAAGACTCCACACAGTCTCCCAGCTGGGCCACAGCTAGTGGCTCCTTCAAGTGCCTCCTCGGCCATGAGTCACTGCTGGCAGCAAGACACAACCAACAGCCCGTGGAGGGCAGGGACAGGCTGCAGGCCCAGCCAGAGGCAGGTGCCTGGTCTAGCTGCAGGAGGGACACAGACCCTTAGTGTGATGCCTCCATCAGGGTGCTCCCCACCAAGGGCTCTCTAGGCAGCTCTCTTGAGCTTCTGGCCACCTGCCTTCACATTGAACCACAGCATCCCCAGGCCCTGCAGGACCCTGGGTACCCAACCTGGGTAGAACATTTGTTCCTCCTTTTTTTTTTTTAAGATTTATTTATTTTTATTGGAAAGGCAGATTTAGAGAGAGAAAGAGAGACAGAGAAGAAGATTATCCACCTGCTGGTTCACTTCTCAAGTGGCTGCAACAGCTGGAGTTAAGTTGACCTGAAGCCAGGAACCAGAGCTTCTTCTGAGTCTCCCACTCCAGTGCAGAGGCCCAAGGACTTGAACCATCGTCTGCTGTTTTCCCAGGTCATAAACAGGAAGCTAGATGGGAAGTGGAGCAGTTAGGAGACTCAGGCAGGCGTCTGTCATCTGTGTTCCACATCTCTTCCTTTGCAGGTGACAAGGCCCAAAGTATAGCCACAAGGTTTTCCTACACTGGGCTGGCACAAAGCAAGCACTGGAGGCCAAGTGTTCAGATGAATCCAGGCCCTGGGGTCAAGTGCAATCTTTCCAACCTCAATACTTGATGTTTGCTGCTCCAAGCCCCACCAACTGTTCCTGGATGGGACTTGAAAGTTCTCAGCAGGTGCTGTCCTGGAGATACACACACATATACACACACCAGCTCAGCCCCCTTCCCCCATAACCCAGTTGTGATAGGGGACTGGAGGGTCTCCAGAACATTTGGTCCCGAGTCTATGTGCCAGGCCCTCCCTGCTGGCTTCTGACTCTATAGCAAGTGTTACTTCCCTCTACAAAGAACAGCCCTCTGCCCTTCCCAGGGATGCTTGAGTGACACCCAGTGCTCTGTGCTCTACTATCCAAGTCTATCAGACAGCCAACTCAAAGAGACAGCAGGAGGGGATCATCAGACTCAGAGTGCTGGGACCAGCTAGCGATGCCTGCCTCAGGTGCAGTAGTCGATGTCTGCCTTGTATGTTGTGTGATTGCTCACATATTCAGGGGAGAGGTGAACAGAAGATGTTTCCTGCTTTGGGCAGCTGGAGTTTATCCAGCTGTATCCTCCCTCAGACAGTTCTCAGGCCGCCCTGCCGGTTCCTGACCCCACTCACAGATTTTCCTGACTCAGCGTCTGTTCCCCATCGTGCCCTGATTTCTTTTTCCCAGCTTGAGCCTCGACCCAGCACCCCAGCATGCACACCCGTTCACCCTCAGTAGTTTTGTGATCTCATGAGTTGACCTCAGAGACCACTGAAGTTAACACAGGCTGACTTCTGCAACTGAAGACGATGCCCACCTTCTCCAGGAAATACACACATGCACACAAACACTCACCCCAGGCTCCCCAGAACTCACCCTCTGGCAGCCTTGGTGATGCCAATTAATGCCGGGCAGCAGTCTGTGCTGACTAAACCCATGGATCAGCACAAGATTCCCTGGATTGCATGCTGTGACTTCAGCCACCAATGGTTTCCCTCTTCCCTTCCTTACCACCTTGCCTGTTCCCGTACCCAGTTCCCCTGTGAGCACCAACATCTGCCTCCCAAATCCCCAGAAAGCCTGCACACAATGGGACTCCCTGCAGCCCAAGTGAGTCACGAGGAGCCCAAACCCAGTCCGCTGCTGCAGCAACTAAAGCTGGCTGCCCGGTTGGACAGGACAGGGCACCCCCTCGGGGATTCCCAGGCTCCCCTTGGAAGGCAGGGAGCTGCTGGCTGAGGTGGAGAGGGAAATCCTGTTCCCCTGTGCCCACCTCAGTCCCTCCAGACTAGGCCCTGGCTCCCCCCACCGCCACCGCCACGGGGTTTCCACTAAGGGGAAACAGATGGTGTGGTCTGCTGGGGTACCACGGCCAAGGGCGGGGATAGCAAGTGATTTACTGTTTCCTAAGCAGCCACCGCACAGGGGGGCAGGTGCTCTGGGGCTCACGGCCCCCCATGCTGAGGCTGGAGGGAGCGGAGAGGCCACTGCGGCTGGGATGAGGCCCAGCAGGAGCCTTTGAGCCTGCCCCTGGCAGCAAGCCCAGCTGCAGCTCCCTGGGGGGTCCAGATGCTCCCAGCTGAAGAAAGTGAAGGCAGATATCAACGCTCAAAGGAGAAGCCCAGGAGAGGGCAGGCAGGCCTGCTGGAGGCCACCAGGGGCCCCTGGGAGCCTGCCTGGACTCCCAGCCCCCAGCCTGCATGGTCAGACAGATGCACAGGGAAGGCACAGCCAAAGACAGGCAACAGTGAAGAGTCAGGTCACCTGCGTTCAGGCTCCCCGTGGGACCCATCTGTACCTCGGATTCCCTATCTGTAAAACGGAACAATTCTGGAGAACCACATTCGCTGCTGAACTCACATAGTGCCAAACCCTTACAGCCATGTGTCTGATGTGGGTTAGTTTTTTTTTTTAAAGATTAATTTTGTTTTTATTGGAAAGGCAGAATTATAGAAAGAGGGAAGGAAAGACAGAAAGATCTTCCACCCACTGGTTCACTCCCCAAATGGTCACAATGGCAGAAGCTGAGCCAATTTGAAGCCAGAAGTCAGAACTTCTTCTGGGTTTCCCACACAGGTGCAGGGTCCCAAGGCTTTGGGGCTGTCCTCCTCTGCTTTCCCATGTCACAAGCAGGGAGCTGCATGGGAAGTGGAGTAGCAGGACACGAACTGGCACCCATATGTGATGCAGTGCTAGCAGGGGGAGGATTAGACAATTGAGACAACGTGCCAGCCCCATGAGTTTTAACTTTTTTGAAAGGTAGAGTGACAGAGAGAGGGAGAGAGAGATCTGGCTCACTTCCCAGGATCTTGCAATAGCCAAGGACTGGGTCAGGCCAAAATGAGGAACCAGGAACTCTATCTGAGTCTCTTACTTGGATGGCAGGGACTCAAGCCCTTGAGCCATCACCTGCTGACTCCCAGGTGCATTAGCAGGGAGGTGGATCAGAAGTGGGGCAGCTGAGACTCAAACTGGACCTCCAATATGGGAATGTGGTGTTGTAAGTGGCAGCTCAACCCATTGTACTATAAGACCCACCCCGTTTGTTTTTGGGCTTTTTTAGATTTTATTTATTTATCTGAAAGGAAGAGTTACAGATAGGAAAAAACAGAGAGAGAGAGAGGATCCTCCATCTGCTGGTTTACTCCCCAAATGACCACAATGGCAGGAGCTAGATTCATCCAAAGCTGGGAGCCAAAAGCCTCTTCCAGTTCTCCCATGTCAGTGTGAGAACCTAGGACTTAAGTCATCTTTCACTATTTTCCCAAGTGCACTAGCAGGGAACTGTATGGGAAGTAGAACAGCCCGAGGCCTAACTGGTGCCCATACAGGATGCCAGTACTGCAACTGGTAGCTTTCCATACTACACCAGAACCAGCTCCCCTGGTTTGGTTTGAAGACGGAAGTTCCCTGCCTACCAGTTGAAGTTGAGAGGCTGGGGTGAAGAAGAATTTCTCGTGTGAGCAGTAATGACATCTGGGGTGCCTCTCCTTACATACGACCTCCCTCACCCGACCAGGATCCCCCACGTGGTGGGCAGAACCAGAAGTTCCAAGGCTGCTCAGCGAGCCAATGGGCCAGCTACACATCAAGGGCAGTCACTACCAGGCATGTCCTGTGTGCCGTGCCAGATGCTGCTGCTTTAGCCACACTTGACCCACTGAGTCTCCCAAGTGGGCACCACTGTCCCATTGCTCAGATGAGGAGGTTGAGGCCCTGCACTCAGTGAAGCAGAGAAGCTGGGGTGAGAGCGCCTGACTCCCTGTCTCCAGCACCTGAGCTCTTTCCTTTGCATCCAGGGCAACCTTGGCCATGAACGCCATGGACACTTACTAATGAGGGGCTCAGAGTCCCCTGCGACCTGAGAAATCAGCCTAATGTGACTGCAACCCTTTAGGGCCACATAGGGCAAAACAGGCCAAGGTGATGTCTTGACCTTGGGGATGGGTACAAGCAGCCCAGCACCAGTAGTGTCCCTCCTCTCTCTCTCTTTTGGGAAGGAAATGCAAGTGAGGTGCAGGGGACCCCGTACCCGGATTGGTGCTCCATCACCTAAGCATGGAAGGGGATAAAGGAGAAAGTCTTCAACTGGCCTCTCTGTCCACGTCCCTCCAACCTCTGGACGGGAAGGAAATGCGTCCCAGCTCCCTAGGCTATGGGGACAGCAGCTGCCAGGCCCCAGAGAGGAAAGGAACAGGATCAGCACACCTCACATCATGCCTGGCACGGCCCCATGGGTGACGGTGTGCCACACATTGGTGTGCTGTCTCCCTACAGAGCCTTCACCAAAGGAGGAGGGGCTTCCAAGGTGCCTTGCCTGGGCCTGGCTGGAGTTGGAAGAAAGAGAGAAGTGGAGATGAAGCCAGGTGGGGCGGGAGGTGCTGGGGCTCTTGGTGTAGAGCAGGGAGTGACCCAGAGTCAGTCTGCCTAGCCAGAGGAGACACCAGACCTTGCAGGGTAGACACTCTCCCTACCTCCAACCCTGCCTGGCCCTTGCCGGACAGAGCCCTAACTTTCCTGTCTTCCCTGTGTTCCCAGGCAGGCCTGGCTCTCCTACTGTGCCTTCCACCATAACCACAGTCCTTCTAGGCCAAGTCACTGCCTTGTTCACCCTCAGAGCCTTCCTAAACCACTACATAATACTGAACCCCCACCCCAGCTCCTAGGTACCCCCATGGTGCCATGGCATGCTGGGCATCATCCAGGCACCACTGGACACCTGGTGACAGGACCCAACCTTGCAAACAAGAGCTAAAGTCCAGTCACGCAGGGAGCTTCGGACTCAGTGGTGTTGGCAGGGAGAGGGCAGCATTGTGGTGCAGCACGTCAAGTGCCTGCTTGTGATGCTAGTATCTCCTGTCAGAGTGCCAGTTCAAGTCCTGGATACTCGACTTCCAATCCAACTCCCTGCTAATGTACCTGGGAAAGCAGCTGAAGATGGCCCAAGCGTTTGGGCTCCTGCACCCATTAAACATCAGGCCACAACCTCCTCTCAACTCAGTTTCTGGAATATTCCTTCACAACTCCCCCATAATTTTTCTTCCAAGAATATATCACAGTTAATTAATTTATTTTTTTAATGGCAAGTCAGAGACAGAATACTTCTGTCTACTGGTTCATATCCAAGCACCCTCTATGGCCAGGGCTGGGCAAGAGTCAAAGCTGGGAATTCAACCTAGATCTCCCCCATAGCTGACAGGAACTCAACTGCTTAGTTGAGTTCACCACCGGAATCAGGAGCCAGAGCCAAGAAGCAGGCCCCGCCTCCCCTGTGGGACATGGTTGTCTCTGCCGGCCCTAGGCCAAACACTGCCCCTCCAAGTCTGTCTTGTTTGTGCGACTCTTTGCTTCAAGTGCCTCCTTCTCTTCTTTGAGAACAGGACGGAATCCTGACCAGCTGGCTCATTTGCTGAATACATGAATGACTTGAAAAATAAGTGCCACATTCTTGCTGCACCTTTGCCCCTAGCACGGAACCTGTGGGTGCTCTGTGCCCAGTCTTGGCAGGATAGCAAAGCTAAAAAAAAAAGGAACCCATCTTGCCAGAGCCAAGAACCAAAGGTCAACTGCAGAGCAGCCTCAAGGCGAGTAATCAAGGGGTGCCTTCCTGCTGTGGGGGTTTGGTAGGTGACTCCAACCTCACACAGTTGTTCCTGCTCATCGTTGGTTTCCGGCTGGGACTCCTGAGAGCATGGGCTCCATCGCAGAGTCCTGGGCCATCCCCAGCAGACCCCGCTGTAGGCGAGCAGCTGTGACTCACTCCACATGAGCATTTCCTCATGGCCACAAACTGTGAGCAGATATTACAGCAACACTGCTAACCACAACGATGTGCACAGCAGTGACCGCGCTTATGCTCCGAGCCCCCCACCCTGAGGCCAGAGCCATGACCTCACCCTCTGGGGTCAGTGGCAAACAAGGACAGTCCTATCCAGAGGCAGGCAGAGGGCCCTGGCCTTCCGTTAAGGCACAGTGTCTTCCCTGCCCCTGAAAGCCAGCTGCACCTGCTATCTCTCCCTTTGCCCACGCAGCAGGTGGGCTAAGAGAGGGGTTCTCCTGCTGCCCCTCTCTCAGTTGAAGAAAGCAAGAGAAAGGAGAAGTCAAAGAGTTCACTTGCCCCATCCCAGCGCTCACTCACTGCTGGTCCAGGAGGATCTGACTGAGGAAAGTAGCAGCTGAGGATGTGACGGCCGCAGTGGCCAGCTCCTGGCGCCAGCAGAAATCCCCACGCCATCAGTCAACCCTGTTCAGACGCGCACACTGACCATGACACTGAGTAAGCACTGAGGAGGCACCTGTGGGCAGAGGCTACACCCCTGGCTGCCCCAACCTCCCAGACAGGCCACTCCTGGGACCACTTTCTCCCTCCAAGCATCCATCCCAGTGGGGAAGGCTCTATGGCAAAAAACAAACAAACAAAAAAACCCAAAAAACAACAACAACAAAAAAAAAACACATGCAAGCTGGGGTCAGAGCCTAGTACCTAGCTGGTGCTTTTAGACAGATTATCCAATGTCTCTGGGCCTCAACCTAGCAGCTGTCCTGGATCTGCAGAAGGTGGACACTAGCCAATGGCAGTCACACTTGACCTCACATTGCTGCCATTAACAGCTCCAGGCAGCAAAGGATAAGCAAAGTTTAAGTTTAAACCAGAGAAGGGAGGGAAGGAGGATTGTTTGAAGCAGACCCTACCCACCCTCTGCCAACTGCAAATGAAAGAGAACAAAGGACTGTCTCCTAACAGCCTCTCTTCCCGTTTGCCCAGTTTTCAGTGGGGACCCCATTCAACAAAGGCTATAGTACCTGGCTCCCTTTGCAGCCAGGTGTAGCTAGAGGGTGGGCTCCCAACCAACGGGTGTATAACTCCTGGGACATTTCCCTAGAGGGAAGTACCATGCCCTGCTACAGACTTTCCTCCTCCTTCCTGCCTGCCAGGGCTCCAACAGCCGTCCTGGGCCATGAGGCGAGCTTGGAGATGGAAACCACACCCAGGAGATCAATAATGCAGACATGGCATGGTCTCTAGTGGATCTTTAGCAACCAAACCAAATCATCCCAGGAATGTTCATCTTCAGAGTTTAAGTACATGAGCAGCAAAGGCACATCTGTCTTATGTAAACTGAACATTAGCTGATGCAGGATGCTTGTCTGGTAGAATCACCACAAGACACGCAAATGGCTGAGTGGGATGGTGTGGAGGAGGGTACCTGGAAAAGAAGAATCGGGCTCGGCAGCGTGGCCTAGTCGCTAAGGTCCTCGCCTTGATCCCATATGGCCGCTGGTTCTAATCCCGGCAGCTCCACTTCCTCTCTGTCTCTCCTCCTCTCAGTACATCTGACTTTGTAATAAAAATAAAATAAATCTTAAAAAAAAAAAAAAAGAAAAGAAAAGAAGAATCACCAAGGATGTGGCAGACCTGGGAGGAGGGCTTCCTTTGACATACCCTGTGAGAGCAGGGGAAGATAGGGAGACGTGGGCGGGGGGAGGAAGAAAAAGGATGGACAGTTGGATAGATGCAAAGAATGAAGGGATGTATGGATGGATAGATACCTAGAAAGGAACAAAGAGAAAGAGGGAAGAAAAGGAAAAAAGAAAGGAGGGAAGGATGGATAGAGGGAGGGAAGGATGGATAGAGGGAGGGAAGGATGGATAGAGGGAGGGAAGGATGGATAGAGGGAGGAAAGGATGGATAGAGGGAGGGAAGGAGGAAGGGAGGGAGGAAGAAGATATGGGTGGGAGTGGCCACTATGTTACTTGCAGTCCCCCGCCCAGGACTCCTGTGAAGGGGCAACTATGTCAGGTCAGGGCCACCTCCAGTCCTAAGTAGCTAACAAGAGACCAGGCAGGGATGCAAGAGGGTCCATAAGGGCCTTGGGGGAAGAGGGAATGGGAGAGGGGATCGGCAGGCTTGTTCCGCCAGGGAAAAGCAAGCCCTGGTGGCCTCGATGGTGTGGTGGGCAGTTCTATGACCTCCTGTGCAGAGCCACTCTTCCTGAGAGGCCCCTCCAAGAGGCTGCTGTGGGATCCTTGGTGTGACTGCTACCATGGCTACCAGCACAGAGCCGGGCTGTGGGGGGATGCCCCGGGGCTGCCACGGCTCATGATCTGACATCACAGTGAAGACAAGGAACAGGCGTCTGGCTGAGCAGTTACACTGCCCCTAAGGATGCTGCAGCCCACATGGGAGTGCCTGGATTGGCTTCCCAGCTCTGACTTCAGCCTCTTGACGTGAAATACAGACCTTGGGAGGCAGCAGTGACGGCTCAAGTAGTTGTGTCCCTGATGCCCAGGTAGGAGACCTGAGTTGTTTCCAGCTCCCTGCCTCAGCCCTGCCCACCTCCAACTATTGTCAGTGTTCTGGGAATGAACTGGCCCAAGGAAGTTCTCTCTTTCTCTCTGTTCTTACCTCCCAAATACTTCTTTTTTTTTTTTTTTTTTTTTTTTAAGAAATAGAGGACCAGCATTTAGTGTAACAGATAACTCACTGCTTGGGACACCTGCATCTCAGAGTGGGGTACCTGATCAGGTTCAAGTCCTGGTTACAACTTCCTCCTAATTCACATCCTGGGAGGGAGGCAGCAGGTGATGTGCAAGGACGTGGGTCGCTGCCACTCACGTGGGAGGCCGATTGAATTCTGGGCTCCTGGATTCAGCCTAGTCCTCCTCTAACCACTGTGGGCATTTGGGGAATGACACAGCAGGTGGAAGGTCTCCCTCCATATAGCTCTCTCTCACTCTCTCCTCTTTGCCTTTCAAATAAAAGATGCAAATAAAGTTTTTAAGTGATCTTATTGATACCCTTTTTAAAATAAAAAACAATGAAGCCATCATGACTGCAGGTGACCCAAGGGAGCAATGTGACTGCCCAGGAGAAGAAAACTTGAAGGGGAAGAAATGGGAATGGATTCAGGAGTACAGGGGCCTGGGTCCTGAAGCCCTAGCACAGCAGTGTGTGTATGTGTGTGTGTGGGTGGGTGTGTGTGTAAGAGCGAGAGAGAGAGCAAGAGAGAGAGAGATGCTCCATTCGCTGGTTCACTCCCTCAATGATTGCAAATGCCAGAGCTGGGGCAGGTTGAAGCCAGGAGATCAGACCTTCTTCCAGGTCTCCCACGTGGATGCAGGGACCCAAGGCCTTGAGCCATCCTCTGTTGCTTTCCAAGGTGCATTAGCATAGAGTTAGGTCAAGTGGAGCAGCTGGGACTCACTCCAGCGCCCACATGGGACACCAACACCACAGGCTGCGGCTTTAGCCACCACACCACGGTGCCAGCTCCTCCTCTGTGTCTTGTTTCTTCTTCCATTTAAAACCAAACACAGCAGCACTGAGCTCAGAGGCCTGCCAGGGAGACTGAGTCAGTGGGTGCCAGTTGAGAGCCAGGCACCTGGGACAGGACAGGCTGTGACTCTTCCCCAGGCCTGGGTAGGAGGTGGGTTGGAACTGGGTCTGAGTTCCTCAGCCTCAGGGTTAGTCCGTCTGGATTCTGGGATCCAAAACCTGGGGTTAATCCGGATCGCACCCCTGCAGAGGCCTGGCCCAGCCCCTGGGTCCGGCCCAGCCTGCCGTACATGCCCCTCCCGTGCTGCCAGCCCCGTGAGTGGCCTCGTGGCCACAGGCACCACTGAGCGCTACTCCACACCCTCACCTGCAACCAGAGCAGCAAGCACCCCTGCAACTGACTCCTTCCTCACACCTCCAGTGCCCTGACAATGTCACATGCTGTGGCAATTGGCAGGGTCGCAGTGACCACAGATGCCAACCCAAACACCATTCCTGTGGAGGCAGAAGAGCCCATGGGGGTTATTTTTAACTTGTTGATCAGAGGCCACAGCCCTGGCCTGGGAGGCCCTGGGGCAAGGGGGTTCTGGGGGGGGAGGGAATGAGCTGCCAGGTCTACCTCAAGGACGCCCAAGGGCATTGGGTTCCAGCCACTAGGTAGAAGAGAGAGCGGGAAGCCCAGGCCAGAGCATGCCCCTTCTTGCCCCTGGCCACAGCTGGGGCTCAACCCAGCCGGGAAGTGGGAAGTACAGCACAACCTCAGGTCTTAGGGCACTAAACCTGAACCCAGGTCCATCCCCCACAGTCACCACCCCATGGAGGGAAGGACGCAGACCTGGGAGAGGAGGCCCAAGGCCAGCAAGGCTGGTCAGCTCCCACAGGCTGCTCCCACCCCTCCACCATGCACCTGTCGACCAGAAGCTTGCACAGATATTTCAGTAATTTTCCAGGCTGCATCCAAGAGGTCGTCTTGCCCCATCCCCTTGCACCGTGACGCCACCTTCCCTGACCTCCCCCGCCAGGTTCCTCCTCTCCTGGCAACCTCAAAGCAAGGCTCCAGATTCTGGTTCATCCTTCAAGGACTTCCCAGGTGCCTGAGCAGAGCCACTGGGGGCCAGCAGCACAATCGTGGCTAGAGGCCCAAGCGAGGACGTGCGGGCCAGGGCGTGCCTGTGTGGGGGGGATGGAGGGGGGAATAGGACCAGGCTGCTGCCAAGGGCTGCTGCTGAGCCTGTGCTCGCCAAGAGGGGGGGGGGGGGTGGCGGGCAGACAATGGACCCCACAGCCCAGCCTCCTGGCCTTGGCCCCTGGAGCCAGACAGGCAGCCACTGGCTCAAGCAGCTACCTCCACCGGGCCCTCACGTAGCCCACGTCCTGTCTGCTGGGTGGCCCTTATCGCGGGGGACGTGCCAGGAGTCTACATGCCCACACTGTAGGGGTGGGAGGAGGCTGGTGGCTCAGGAAGAGAGATTTGCGGGCGGTAAGGCGTCCTGCCCCTCCCCTGCTGCAGGGGGGGTACCAGAAGGTCCCCGACCCCAGAAAGATCTTGAACTCCCAACTCCCCAGTGCCCTTTTGCAATGCAGAGGGAGGCGCTTGGGGCCTGGGGTGGGGGTATAGAGAGAAAAAAAAGAAGCCCAAGTGTTGGTAGGAACACCCTGGGTCTCCATGCTGGGGTTCCAAACATTCTTCTTTAACAGGGTCATATGCTGAATACCAGATTGGGATCCTCCTCGTGGCTCCCTGGGGTAGGAGATGCCCAGACAGGCTCAGGGAACAATCCACAGCACACAGCTAGCAGGGACTGAGACAAGCTGCCGGCCTCTGCCCCAGCAAGAATGCACGCAGCAGGAATGATGGCCTTGGGGGATGATGGATGGGGGCTCCAGGCTGCCTCTGGGGCGTTCCACGGCCAGTGAGATTTCCATGAGGGCCGGTGTGGCCTCATCCGTGAAATGGGCACAGAGATGCAGTAAAGAAGGGTGGTGGTGTGAATCCCCTGAGAGGAAGGAGCTCCCTGAATCCAGCCCTCCTTTACCCACTGACACTGGAATGGTACCACTGTCTCTTGGCTGGTCGGCTGGCCAGCCTCCCTGGGCCTTCCCTGGCACTGGGGCCCTGCATCAAGGTGCTGTCCTACTCTTCTTCTTCTTCTTCTTTTGAGACTTATTTATGTATTTTTATTTGAAAGGCAGAGTTACATAGAGAGGGGGAGACAGAGAGACATCTTACATCTGCTGGCTCATTCTCCCAGAGAGTCTCAACAATCAAGGCTGGGCTGGTCCAAGGCCAAGAGCTTCTTCTGGGTCTCCCATGTGGGTCCAGAAGCCCAAGCATTAGGGCCATCTTCCACTGCTTTCTCAGGTCATTAGATCAGAAATAGAGTAGCTGGAACTCAAACCAGTACCTACATGGGATGCTTGCAACACAGGCTGAAGTGTTACCCACTATGCCACAGCGCCAGTCCCAGAGCCCTGCTCACACAGCCCATGTGCTGTCCTTCATTCCTCCTCTGTCTCACACACACAGTCAGGCCTCAGGCAAGGTGCTCTAGACCCCAGCTCCAAGCCTGATCTGCTGGGAGGGGGGTGGGGAAACCCCAGTCTACAAGAAGAAGGGGATGCAGAGTAGAGGGGCTGTGGGCAAGCTGCCTCCAGATGGGATGTGCAAGGACTCTGCTACCTTTCCAGCTGCTGAGAGAGGTATGGTCCTGGCACGGGTCTGCCAAGGCCTGGTCAAGCCTCCAGGAATCAGAAGGTGGTCAGACAACATGAAGACAGAACAACCTGGGCTGTCAGGCAGCTGCAGCAAACTTCCAGTTTAACAGAGGAAGCATTCCCTTCTCTCAAGCAAGGGAAAGGTCTGCTTCAAGGCATAGGACCATAGGCTGGGGGAGCCTGTCCCCGGGTCCAGGAGCCCCAGGCTCTGAACATGATGCTGAGGGAGCAGGTGTACCAATGAGAGTGGGCGTAGCTGTGTCCCTGCCCTGCCTTGCTTCCTACAGCCCTCCAGTCAGATGGGGGAGATGGAGCCCAGCTTCTCTCTGAGGCAGCCCCCACAGGACATGGGAGAGGCTGCTTCCCACCTGGGCTGCATGACGCCTGACCTCGGGAGCCCCGTGTGGGGAGCTTGCACATGTATGGATGTGTGGATGTAGAGGCCTGCTCAGCACCCATCAAATACCACGCCCCAGTCCCATGTGATGGGAGGAGACGGCAGACATGGGTGGGCAGGAGAGCAGGTGGGTTGGCAAGGAGTCTTTGTGCCTAGGAGTCCTGTAAGATGTAAGGTAGGTGAGCAAGCAGGGCCAGCCCATCTGGTCTGGGGGTGGCTGGACCTGCTGTCCTGCACAGCTGGCCCACATCTGGCTCCCAGACAACCAACCTCCTGTCCGTGATTCACCACAGCCTCATATGTCGGCTAAGACGTAGGACCTGGGAGGACTTCTGGCTTGGTGTCCCATTCCATCACAGGCATGCATACAACTCCTGCCCGTGCAAAGCAGGGTGAATGGGTTAGCAGGAGCCCCTTCCTTTCCTCCCCAAGGCCCTCACGGCACTCTTGTCCTGGCTGGTCTGGTCAGGGAAGAGGAAGGAGTGGAAAGGAGGTCCAGTGTGGCCTGAGTCACCATGATTCAGTCTCCCTGTCTGGAACTGTCACACGGCTCACAGCAACCCGGGACGGTGAGCAGGCCTGGGAGGTCGCTCGGGGAGCCAGGAGCCCGCACCAAGGCCATGAGGGAAAGAAACCACCAGGAGGGCAAAGGATGAGGTGGAGGGGAACATCAGGCTAGGGGAGGGAAAACCGTGGGAACACGGAATTTCCCCAGCAAGTGAGAGTCAGGCCCAGCCTCCCCCTTCAGACTAGGAGTCCCACAGAGGTAGGGGCTGCGTCTATCCCATCAAAGTGAATCAGAGCTGAATCGCCCTGGCCTTCTCCAACAGGTGACTCATCTGCCATCCACAGCATCATTTGGGGGTTTTCAGACTGCTTGGAAATGGTGGTGGCAATAGGGGAGGGGAACCTGCCTTCCTGACAAACCAACTGGCCTTCTAATGGCCTCCAGTGGTCCCCCCTGAGGTTTAGCCCCAATCTCTCATGCTAACTCACCCTTGGGGGAAGCCAAGGTGTGTCGTACCACCTAGGCCCGGTTCAGGGAAATCCCATGGAGGACTGGTAAAGGCCCTGTGTGACCAGGGGGAGGCTGGGCACCTATTCCTGTCTCTTGGGGAAGCCAGGCTGGCAGCTGCCTGCTTCCCTAAGTCCCAGTCAGCTCAGCAAGTGGGGTCCCAGTCCCCCACTTGCAGCAAGCCCTGACCCCATGCTTCAGCCCCTGCTCTAATGGAGAGAGAGGCTCCCTGGACCTGGGGGTCTCTGTGCAGGTGCCACCCTTGGCCATGAAGGAAGCAGGAAACAACAACACAGTCTGGAAAGCACCTCCCCATGCCTTTCACTGCAGACCCGGCTCTCCCCAGGTCTCCCAGCCCCCAACCCCACTCACCTACCTTCCGCTCCCTGTCCCTGCCCCTCCTCCTCCTGCACCTCTTTCCAGGAAAGGAGCCACAGAACCATGCAGACAATTCTGATGAGCTGGGTCAGACTCCACACCTCCCAGACTAGCACCAGGAACAGGACATCGCCATGGCACAGGGTGCCCTGAGCTAGCTACCCCACTGTAGAGATGGGGACACTGAGGCCTGTGGCTGGAGTGACCCACGCAGAATGAGGCATACACCCACTTTGCCAGCAAGGGACATGGCAGCCAGGGCATGACTAGTCGGCAGTGTCCTAGAGAGGGTTTGCTGGAGACAGGACTGAGAGTATGCCCCTACATGGAGCCTGCAGTGGAAACTTGCTGCCCCATGCACCTGACCAGGTTGACTCCAGGGCCTCCTACCCTCTGGGCCCCTGCTTGGCTCCTGGCACCTGGGAGGGAGAATAGGCGGTTGTGTCCCCATGTCACCTGGAAAAGCAGAGAGAGCCTGGGCTAAGAGGCCTACGTGCTGTCCCCTGGCCCTAGGGCCCCAGTCAGAGGGCCGCAGCTAGGCCCACCTGGCCAGGTTTCCCTACATCCAATGTCCCACTCCTACCCCTACCCCGCCACCCTGGCATCATCAATCCTTTAAGTTCCATCTTTACTCCATCCACATGTCTGAGCACAGACAAGGACTCACCCTCCACCTCACCCCTCTCCAGGTGAGAACATCTCCAAGGGACCAAGGGGCTCACCACACCCTCTGGAGGGCTCTGACCCTCTGAGGACCTCCAACCCTTCTCTGGCATAGCTCTGTCTTACAGGAAGCCCCCCAGGCACTCTCCTATCCGCCCCTGGCCCTTGGGCTGTCCCATCGCTCAAGGCCACAAGATCTGCCTCCCGAGGTGTGGGCAAGGACACCAGGACCTGATGCACAGCAGCTCTGCAGCAGAGGCCAGTCAGCAGGCTCAGCCCTTGAGTTCATCATCTGTGATCCGGGCAGAGGCTGGAACCCAGGACCTGCGCACCACTCCAGCCTCTCACCCTAGTGTACGCACCTTTATTCTACTTTTTGGCCAGGCAGATTTTTTTTTTTTTTTCACTTTTTAAAAGTAAAAAAGAATCTGGTCTGGGATCACCTCAGACAAAATTTCTTTAGGGATCTCCCCAATCAAACTGCTGGACTCAGAACCCCAACCATGAAGAGAAGTGCAGGTTCCATGGTCTGCCATGGAGTGCAAGTGTCAAAGCTGAGCCTCCTCAGGGGTTCAGACGGAGCAGAGGACAGCACAATCAGTGAAAACTGGGGAGAGACTCTAAGGTGGACTATGCCAATCAGTGGATTCTGCAGCGACTTGATCGTGCTTGGAATGGCAAGATTGGCAGCAATTCATAACTGTTGAACTACCAAAACCACTTGAGCAAAACCCTCGGAGCATGCCCCACATCGGGGACCTGGGATGGGTGGGAGGCTGGGTGGGGCTTCTCCCTTTATCTTCCCATTTACCCCAGATACAGAAAAAGAAGAGGATGTGGAAATAATAATCTTACCCACTTTCCTGCAGCCCTTGAACCTTTGTGCCCTAATTAACCATGTTTAAAAAAATGAATAGTGAAAAAAAATTTAAGTTAAAAGACACAGAACATAAAACATACTGCGCTGGCCATTCTTCAGGGTCCAAGTCAGTGGCATTAAGCACACACTCAAAGGTTGTGCCCGTGACACCCCCCACTGGCTGTGGTGCCCTTCATCCAGCAGAATTTTATGGGCCACACCTGTCCTGCTTGCTATCTCCATGCCCTGCCTAAACTCCTAGGGTGCCTTGCATAAGTGCACTGGGGCAGTGGCCCTCCCTCCTGACTTCATTAGCATAATAACACCCTCCCCCTTGTCAGAAATCCCGCCTATGACAAACATAGCCTTGTCTTAGTTCAGGTAGCTTCTACATAACCCACGTTTTGAAAATCAAAATACCGTACTCTCACAGTGAAAAATAAGAGCAGCTCAGAAGCAGATGAAGCAAAACCTGGCCTTTGTTACCCCTCTTCACCATGCCCATAGGAAAGCATTCTGGAACATTCCTCAAGTTGTCAAGACAGAAAGGCCCAGCCACTTCATAGCAATGCTTACCACAGACAAAAATACTTCAAACAGTGTGTGGAATGGAATGAACAGATAAGTCTATTTCTGTGCAAAGAATTTTGAAATCCAGGCATACAAGGGCTCTTCAAAAAAATTCATGGAAATGTATATTATGAAAAACTGCATGCATTTCCTTTTTTTTTTTTTTTTTTTTTTTTTTAGCCTCAAAGAGCTTATTTTTTTTTAATTTAAAGATTTAGTTTTTGGGGCCCGGCGGCGTGGCCTAGCAGCTAAAGTCCTCGCCTTGAACGCACCGGGATCCCATATGGGCGCCGGTTCTAATCCCGGCAGCTCCCAATGCACTGGGACACTGCACCCGCGTGGGAGACCCGGAAGAAGTTCCAGGTTCCCGGCTTCGGATCGGCGCGCACCAGCCCGTTGCGGCTCACTTGGGGAGTGAATCATCGGACGGAAGATCTTCCTCTCTGTCTCTCCTCCTCTCTGTATATCTGGCTGTAATAAAAAATGAATAAATCTTAAAAAAAAAAAAGATTTAGTTTTTGGGCCCAGTGCGGTGGCCGAGTGGCTAAAATTCTCATCGTGCATGCACCAGGATTCTAGATGGGCGCTGGCTTGTATCTTGGCTGCTCTACTTCCCATCCAGCTCCCTGCTTGTGGCCTGGGAAAGCAGTCGAGGACGGCCCAAAGCCTTGGGACCCTGCACCTGTGTGGGAGACCCAGAAGAAGTTCCTGGCTCCTGGCTTCAGATTGGCTCAGCTCCAGCCATTGCAGCCGCTTGGGGAGTGAACCATCGGATGGAAGATCTTCCTCTCTGTCTCTCCTCCTTTCTGTATATCTGACTTTCCAATAAAAATAAATTAATCTTAAATAAATAAATATATTATATATATATATATATATATATACATATATATATAAAAGCTTTGCTTTTTTATTTGAAAACCAGAGGGAGAGAGAGAAATTCTCCATCTACTGGTTCACTCCACAAATGGCTGCAATAGCCAGGGCTAGGCCAGGCCAAAGCCAGGACCCAGAAACTTCATCCTAGCCTCTCGCGCATGGGGTGGGAGCCTCAGTCCTTGGGCGGATTGGTGGGGAGCTGGATCACAAGCTGAATGGTCAGGACTTGTACAGGCACTCCCTTACGGGATACCAGTGTTGGCTGCAGGGTCACAATGAAAATTGCTAAATACTTACATATCTATTTTCATTTGTTTGAAAGAATGACAGAGAGCTCTTCCACCTGCTGTTTCACTTCCCTAATGCCTACACGAGCTGCCAGAGCCGGATTGCCCTGTGTGTGGCAGGGGCTCAGGGTCTTTAGTACAGTAGCAGGAAGCTGGAACTAAAGTGGAACAGGGAAGACTTGAATCAGCCCCTTTGTCTTGAGACATGTGCACTCCAAATAGCATTTCAAGCCGCTGTGCTGTCAACACTTGGCCCAGTGAATCTTTAATTCCATTGTTACAGGAACTTGTTGAAGTTGCGTATTCCTCACCAGTACTTCATACGTGTCAATGTGCATCAGAATTAGAGAGACGAGGGCTGAGCATGTGGCACAGCCTGTTAAACTACCACCAGCAGTGCCCACATCCTGCATTGGCATGCCTGGATCCAGTCCCACCTCCACTTCTGACCCAGTTTCCTGCTCACATACACCCTTAGGCAGCAGGTGATGACTCCATACTTGGGGCCCTGCCACCCTCAGGGGGGACCCCAGTGGAATTATGGGCTCCTGACCTTTTGAGGCTCCACCTTGCTATTGTTGAGTATTCCAGGGAAGTGAACCAATGGATGGGGGATCTACCTGTTTCTGCCTTTCAAGCTGATGAAAATAACTAAAATTTTTGTAAAAAATCACAGAGAACGTATTACTACACAGACTGCTGGGCCTCAACCCTAGCCCTGGCTCCTGAGCCAGTAGCTTACTTCTAACCATTCCTAGGCAGCAGCAGCCCAGCCATGCCCTGCCACTTGCTCCTCCGCTTCGGGAATTTTAGCACACAAAGCTCAACCTCATTTTTTTAGCACTGTATAGATTCTGGTGTTGGGATGCCTGGTTCCGTCTCTAATCATCACCCAATGGGGGGACCTGGTGCTGGTTTTAGCTTTTTAGATCTGAAACTGTAGTTTCAATCAACACAGGTGCACTTCTACTTTTAAGACCTATGGCACTGCAGACAGCATCTGAGAAACGCATAGACGTGGAATCCTCAGGCTGATGCTTTGTGAATTAATTCTTGTCACGTGAGTGTCCAAGGCCCTGCACAAGCAGTCACCTACCTGTGTTCATACAGGCAGATAGCATCTGTTTTGGTTGCGGTCCATCGAATCCATGAGAACAGAATCTCCTATCTGTGTTTTGATCTGGTGTAACATTTTGCTGCAGAGAAGCATTTTAACATCCTCATCAGCATCCCTTTCTTTATCCACATGCTTCACTCACTACTATGCCTTCCTTATGAACATGCAAAAGCTCATCTGTGGCCTATATTGAGAAAATAGCTTTCCAGTTAATTGCTTGCCTTTAAACTTTAGCATATTACATTTTTTTAAAATATGTATTTACTTATCAGAAAGGCAGATTTACAGAGATTAGACAGAGAGACAGAGACTTTTCATCTGCGGATTCACTTCCCCAATGGCCACAACAGCTGCAGTTGAGCAGACCCGAAGCCAGGAGCCAGGAGCTTCCTCCAGGACTGCCACATCGGTGCAGGAACAAGGACCTTTGCTTTCCCAGACTGTAAGCAGGGAGCTGAATCAGGAGTGGAGAAGCCAAGTCTAGAACTGGCGCCCATATGGGATTCCAACGCCACAGGCACAGGATCAGCCTGTCGAGCCGCCATGCCAGCTCTAGGATATATTACATTTTAATGAAGCCAGATTTTGTGAGTCCCATATTTTGCGTCATACTTTCCCCCGATCCAAGAATACGCACTTCGGGATATTTTTTTTTTCTGGTCATGTTTTCTTCTAGTAATTTTATAGTTTCCTTTTTACATTTACATCTTTGCCCCATCTGGGATTTATTTCAGACCAAGTCATGAATTAGGGACCTGGTTTATTTTTTTTCCCCCTTAACAGCTAGCCAGTTATCCAATTTGATGGAGTAAATCATCTTTCATCCTCTGATCTAGAATGTCACTTTATGATCTATTTAATTTCCATTTGTTCATGGGTGTGGGTCTGGCCTCGACTTAGCTGCTTTGAAGTGTCTGCCTGGTGGTGTGCCTGCCCCAGCTATTCTATTACTGCAATTTCATACAGTATTGGACGAGTCCTCGTCGCCTTTTTACAATGCTCCCAGAACGTTCCAAGCTCTTTTCGGCATATTTCTTTCTCCAGACGAACTTCAATTTGTGAAATGCAAAAGATCTGGTTGTTTTCCACAGCTCCTGACAGATGTGATTTCCTGATTCCCAGCCCACAAAGAGGCGAGAGGCAGGGCACGGCTGGCTTGGTGATCTCACAGCTCACAGAGGCAACAGCTGACGGGAGGGAGCTGCTGAGGTGACAAGCCTCTGACAAGGAGACCGGAGCACCTTGAAACCGTGGCCCTCTGGAGCCAGCCGTTAGCAGGAGGGCCAGTGAGGCTGGAGGAAGGCCGGCAGAGTGATGGATACTCGCAACCACACTGTGAGTCAGCGCGACTCGCATGCCCTACACCGTGTGATTAAGAAGGCCGGGAAGTCTGTAATACCCACCAGTGATGCCCATCCAAAATGTTCCTTTTAAAGCTTTGGATATTAACGTCTGGAAAACTCCTGGGAAACGACTCATTCTTGGATGATGACATAAATATGACATACTGCTGGTCTCTAGCTTTCTCAAAACCCATCTCCAAATTCCTAGGAACTGCCAGCATGGACAACTTTATTCACTCCATTTTGTGGAAGGGGAGCTGAGAGCACCTCAATCAAGCCAAACACAAAAGACCATGAGGTCACTACAGTGGCCAGCAAAGCTAATAAGCTCCACCTGCAGCAACAGCACCCAATTTGGATGCTGATTTGTGTCCCGGCTACTCTGCTTCTCATCACACTCCCTGCTTATGGCCTGGGAGAACAGCAGAGGATGGTCCAACACCTTGAGAACGTTTACCCACGAGGGAGACCCAGAGGAAGCTCCTGGCTCCTGGTTTTAGACAGGCCCAGCTCCAGACATTGTGGCATTTGGGAAGTGACCAGTGATTGAAGAATCTCTCTCTATCGCTCCTTCTCTTTCTGTAATTCTTTCAAGTGAAATAAATAATTTTTTTTAAATGACCAACCCCCTTAGTGAGCATCCACCCCCAACATGGAAGACAATGCCATAGGCAAAGTATATTTCAAGTCCTCAACAGCCCCACTGGGCAAATCCGGCACTGCCATTACTCCAGAGACAGGTGACAGAGGTCGAACAACCAGCTAAGTTCAAATCAGCATGTGACAAAAGAACACTCCTGGGCCACCCTCCCCCCAACATGCCCCACCAGTCCTTGTCAACTCACTGTCACCACCGACAGGGAGCCCCAAAGACAGCCGACCCTATTCAGACTTCCCAAGGTCCTGCCATCTGCCTTGCCCAGCGCCTACCCTGCAGGCCAAGCCTTCGCCCACGTCTTTCAGTAGCATGTGCACAGTATGGTGGGCTGAGCGATGGGCCATCCTGGACCATCGAGGGGAAGAGGCAACAGCGCCCGGGGCCATGTATCTGCTAGCTGCGCCCGCACCAGCTCCCCCGAGATCAAGGACTCAGGCAGTGCGGGGTGCGTACCCCGGAACCCAGGAAACCCCTGCAAGCTGACAACACTGCCTCCCTGCCCTGTCGGGTAATGCCAAGCCATGGATCCCGCGTGCACCACACCACACCACACTGTGACCAGTGGTGTGGGTAGAGCAGTTCTGCACAACCAAGGAAGGTGGTCCCGGAGAGAGGAGGTGACAGGGAATGGCACTCCCTTGGGAGTTTCCTATACCAGCGAGTTCTTCCTTCCCAGGCCTTTTTATTAAGGGGCTTTATGGGGCCTGCCCGCGATTGAAGTCCAGCGAGGTGAGAGGGCGCAAGCCCTCAGGCTGAGCTCCTCGGGCAAAGGTAGGCCTGTATGGTCATTAAACCAATCCACCAGGGACCAGCCATTTCAGCCCCGCACCGGGCTAACTGCAGGGCAGGGACACCAAGAAGGAGGAGGGCGAACCGGTCAGCTCACACGCCAGCACTCCGGGCAGGACGCGCCTATCGCGCGCCAAAGACTGGGGGTGGGGTCGGCGTGGGAGATGAAAGGCGACCCCCCGGGCGGAGGTGTGGCTGGCCGGAAGCGGACCACGCGACGAGCGGAGACCGACTGCAGCGCCCGGGAGCCGGCCAGCGCATCCCCGAACCCCGGGGCGCACCGAGTCCCCGCGCGCTCCGGGGCTCGGCGCGCGCGCACGCTCCGGACGGGCGCCTCACGCGCACGCGCGTCCGCAGCCGCTCCCCCGCCCGCGCGGCGCCGGCTCCCGCGCGCGCGCACTGGCGGCCTCCCTTGTGCGGCTCCTCCATTCGCTACGTGCAGAATGGTCCGTCGGCAGCAGCTGCAGCGCCGGGGGGAGGGGAGGGGAGGGGCCGCGGCGGGCTGGGCGGGCGAGAGGCGAGGGGTGGGGAGGTGGGGGCCGGGCCCCCGGAAAGGCAGGGGGAGAAGCTGGGTGGGCTCTGCGCTCCACCCACCCACACAGCGGCCCCGTCCTCTTCGCCAGCGCCCCGTTCTGCAAGGCCATTGCGGTCACTCCCCTGCCCGCCAGGACGTCCTGGAACCCAGCCGAACCAAGAGGGATTTTCCCCCGTGTTCTCCCCCCACACACACACACATCCCAGAACCCAGGCCTAAGAAAGAATCACTTCTGTTGTCCCCTCGCCCCCACCCCTTTTCTCACATTCCCAAGCTTTTGTGTGTGATGGCCCGACAGCCAGCCCGTCCCCACTCCCTTTCCATGGGCTGGGGACCGCAGCCTCCCTCCCCTGCCCTCCTCTCCTGTCCCCCCTCACTGGGGAGGGAGAGGCCTGGACTGGGGGGACCCCCGGAACCCATTTCCCAGCGTGTCTGCGACACAAGGCCAGCGGCTTACGGTGCGCACTGCTTGCTACACCAGGGTTGAGTGGCTCAGAACAGGAGACTGTCCAGGACCCTCATAAGGGTGGGCGTGGGGCATTACCAGACTGTCCTGTGCACACCTGTTTGGAAAGGGGTGTCCAGTGATGCGACAGCGGCGACGGACCCCCCCCTCCGCGAGGGCAGGACTAGGTATAACCTTGAGGGTCCCAAACAGACCAGCTTCCTGTCCTGCCAGGAGTCCAGATGTGGCCCAGATGTTCACACTCGTTCTCTCCCAAAAGGGTGGACGCTCAGCTCCTCTGTGCAATACTCTTTCTAGGGTCAAGGGAGGAAAGCCCGTGACCTCCATCGCCCCTTCCCACTCCCCCACCCCATCCTCCTCTTCCTGCTCCGGGTTCACCTCTAGGGCTGCCTCTGAAGTTCAACCTGTGGTCTAACCTCTCGTCCTCTGCTCACAGGTTAGGTCTAGGTCACCCGGACGGAAGGCGTCCGGGGTCAGCCCCATTACGCACACGCACACGCGCAGCGACCCGGAGCCCGGGCTGGGCAGCGCGGCCCAGGAAGGCGAGGAAGCGGATCCTCCGGGTCCCTCCCAGGGCCGCCGTCTTGGCGGGGCGCCCTCTGCCGGCCGTGGGCAGCGCGGGGAAGAGGAGCGCCGCGCCTGAGCGCGCACGGGGTGGCGCGGCCCGGGGCGACAGAGCGAAACGCAAGCTGCTGGCCACGCGCGAGCGAGGCGTGAGGGAGTCGGCTAGGGTGGGATCCGGGGGAAGGGGCAGGGGCGGGCTTTGAGCCAGCTTCACATGGACCTGGGGGAAGGGGACAATCCAAACTGGCCCATGGGGACTCGGGCACCGCAGGCGTGGCCCTCCCTGTGTGCAGCCCAGCTCACCCATCTGCCCACTCTGGTGGGTGCAGGGCCCTGCCACCTGCCTCTGCCTATGGCTGCGGGCTGGTGGGGCTGCCAAGGTGGGGGCCCTGACCCCTCAAGCCCCGACCAGTCTTTGGGGAGAGAAAGTGGCCACCTCTCATCCCCTCGCACACAATGCAGCCAGAGCCCTGGTTCTTGGCATGGGAGAATCAGAGGGATGAGCCTTTTGGGGGGGGTGGTGTTGCTAAGTGGTGGCCTGCCTGGTCCTGGGGGAGGCCAGTTGGCCCCCGGAGGTGCAACCTAGGTCAGCAAGCCATCACCCTGCCTGTGGACGCCAGGTATCCTCCTCATCACGTCCCACACGTGGGGCCAGGGTGCGGCCAGAGCAGCGCCGGGCCGGGCAGGTGCTGGGCCTGTGCCTGGGGCCACTAAGGGGCGGGGCAGACGGTAAAGAAGGACAGAGCGATGGTACCAGGCGGTGTCTCTTCCTGTGTGCCAGGAGAGGTGACATCTGGTGCGCCAGCCCTCAAGGGCCTCCGCAGTGGCCTTCAGGCTCCCCAGCACCTCACAAGCTGAAGGAAGCCCCCTCCCCTGCCTCCAGCCTTGAGAGAACCAAGACCCTGTTCCCAGGAGTCCCACCTCCAGGGACCACTCCCATCCCTGCCCTGCCCTCCGCGGATTCACTGCCTTGCACCTGACCGGCTACCCGCCCCCCCCCCTTTCAGACCCGGCCTGGGCGCTCTCGGCTCCCAGGGGCAGGACTGAGGCCCTGGGGAGGAAAGGGAGAAGCAGGCGCTTTAATTGGAGGTAATTAGTTAATTTATCCTGAAAGCCATGGGGGAGGGGAGGCGAGGGAGGAGGGGACTGGGCTCAGCTCTGGTGAGTTCCTTTCTGGCCAGCTCCACCGACCCCCTCCCCCCGCCTAGGAAGGGGGGCCCCCTGTCTTGGGGCTCCAAGTAGCAGTATCATGAACAGCAGGTGTCCCTGAGGTGCTGTGCACTGGGAAGGGGCTGGGGGGGGCACTCTGGGATGAAAACCGGGCCCTTTGCCGGCACCTGTCCTTCCATTTCCCCCAAGGTCATTGCTTGCCCCCCCAAGTCCCGCCCCCACACTCAAGTCAGGGCCCATTCCCTCTCCCCACCCCCCGGCAGGGGTGGCCCATTAGAAAGGGGCACAGCGGGCCTGGAAGCTGACTTGACTGGGTCCTGCTGCGAAGCTGGGGGAGCCGTTCCCATCCCTCCGGGAAAGGGGTGCCCCCTCTCCGCGCGGGCCCCAGGAGGCGTGTCGCCGGCCGGCGGCGTGGCGGGGGACTCTGGCCAGCAGCCTCCCGCGCGCCGCCGCGCGAGCAGCTGACCCGCTGGCCGCCGGCCAAGACGCGGCGGGCCGGGCGGCGGCAACGTGCGGCGCGGCATGTCGCGGGCGCCGCGGCGGGGACGTGTGGGGCCGGCGCGCTCCTCCCCCACGCCGGCCCATTCATAAAACCCGCAGGGCCTGGCAGCCGCGCGCTCCTAATTGCAAACTCATTAAAGAGTTTGCATCTCATTTGCATGGAAATCATTTCCGCCCCCCACCCAAGGAAATCACCTCCTCCCACCCTGGCCCAGCACCTAAGTTTTTATAGTGTGCGATTCCGAGGGCCTTGTGTATCCGGGCCCCTTCCCCTGCCTCACCACCCCTGCTAAGAAGGGACTAGGGAAATTGGCCGAGCAGACAGAGCTGCGTGCGACCCAGGTGAACTGGCCTGTCCCCGTGGGTTCAAGGGTGGAGAGGTGCTTACCACCTCCCCCCACACACCTCCTGGCCATGCCCAGGGAAGGGAGGAGGCAGTGGGCAGTCCCTCAGCAGCTGGTTTGTACCTGGCAAGAGTGGGGCTGGTGGGTGAGGCTGTTCGTGCTCGGCCTCACGTACCTTCCCTGCCACCCCCGCACCCCTCACCCTCCTCAGAACAAGCGCCTGGTGACTGCACACACAGACGCTCTGTACGGCCCACACGCGGAAGGGGGGCTGGCCAGCCTGGTTGCCACCCTCGGGGTAGACAGCCGCCTCCGCCAGCCAGCCTGCCTGCCTGGCTGGCCTGGTGCAGCCTTTGGAGTTACCGGGTGGAGAAAGGATCCATACAGGGCTTCCGTGTGCACCCCGTGTTGGGCTCTGGCCTCCTGCTCTCCTGCCACCCACACTGATGGGGACCCCGTGAGAGAGAGGGCTGGGCCCTGCCCAGACAGCAGGGCAGGGGCACAGGAGTGTCATGATGCCCCCTCGGGCCCCTGCCCCAGGGAAGTCACCCCTGAGTGCATTCCCAGCAGGGCTTGGTCCTCTGACCTAGGTGAGGGGGGCTGCCACGTGCTGGGGTGAGCAGCATCGGGGTCTGAAACAAAGCCCTGGGCCTGGGCTCCACCTCTCGGCAGACATGGTCCTGCTGCTGCAGTCCACACCTGCTGCCTCTCTGCACTCACACTCTCCCCTCAGTGGGGCATAAAGGGATGAGCAGGGACTCCAAGGACCACTGGCCATCAGTGCAGCCTGGGTGGGAGTGAACCCGCAGCTTCAAGGGTGTGGTGCAGAGGTGCTGGAGGAAAACGGCCTGGCACTTGGGAATAGTGGGTAAAGCTGCCACCTGTGGTGCTGGCATCCTTATAGGTGCCAGTTTGAGTCCTGGCTGCTCCACTTCCAATCTAGCTCCCTGCTTATGGCTTGGGAAAGCTACGGAAGCTGACCCAAATGCTTCGGCAGCCCCACATGGGAGACCTGAAGAAGCTCCTGGCCTCAGCCCCTGTCATTTCAGCCACTTGGGGAATAAACCAGAGGGTGGAAGATCTCTCTGTCTTCCTCTCTCCTTCTCAAACTCTATCTCTAAAATAAATAAAATCTTTTAAAACAAAAACAGTTGAACACTTCATCTCGTACTTTTTTCCTACTTAGCACGAATGCATTTTAAAGATAAAAGTATATTCCTATTACAGGTGTGTGCAAACATTTATTTTTAATTACTAAAGGCACATGATCAATAAAACATCGGAAGCCATTGGTCTAGACTGCAGGTGGGGCAGCTGTGGGCAGGGGGTGGCCAGTCTTGTCCATCTAGGCTTCTGGCTTGAACTGTGATTTGCTTGGATCCTGGCAGGAGCAGGGGTCAGGGACAGACTGTTGGAAGAACAAAGTCCACCCCTAGAATTGACGGATTGGTGAGATGAATCAGAGAGGAACATGGCCACCCCCACCCAGCCCAGCAGGCACGGCTAGGCTCCTTCCTGCCATCTGAGGAGCAGCGCCAGGGAGGGTTGCCACTGGCCTGGCAGGAAGCCTGTGGTGGGCTTCAGATCCCAGCCCTCTTTGGAAAGCCATCTAGTGTGCGAGACAGCTGGTGCTGGGCACAACATGTGACCGCCACGAGCCCTTGGGTCCAGTGTGCCCCAGTGGCTAGCTCATTGTCCGCCCTGTGCAGACCCTGTTGGACATCACCTAGTCGTGGTGCACTAAAGGAGAGTCTCACTTCTGTCTGCAGCAGGTGCCCCCTTGAGAACCTGTTGAATTGTGATTTGGCATGGGAGGGCGAAGTCTGAAGGCAGACAAACGGAGCTTTTTCTTCAGCTGAAATGAGGTGCCATCTTTACAGTCTTGGGCCCCCTCCAAGCTCAGCTCCCGGGTGTGGGGAGGGGGGTTGTTCTCCCGTTTTGTGTGCCCAACTCCTTTTCCCTTCTGGCTGTACTGCCTCACTTCAAGTGTGAGCAGAGAGTGACACCTGGTGGCCGCATGAGTAGCTGCAGGCCCTTGATCAGCACGCACCAGCTCTTGGAGGGGGCACCAGGGGAGTGAGAAGGCAGTGCCCCTAGACACCCACCTGGCACTCGAAAACTCCAGTCCCAAGGGCTGCCCATAACTAAAGTGCAGGAGTGATCAAAGAGGCCTCTGCCCAGCCCGGCCTCCCCTTCTTCAGCTGTTTGCTCTTTTTGTCTGCTCCCAGTTATCTGCAAGGTCAATGATCTTCCCAAAGAGAAAGGCACAGGAAGGTTAAACCACTTGCCGAGGGTCACACAGCCCCCTCAGAACCCTATGATGAAACAGATGCAGCCACATTTAATGGGGAACTAAGAGGGGCAGAGGGGACCCAGAGGAAGGAGATGGCCCTGCAGCGCCTGCTCTAGCTGGCAGCGGTCGGGGGGAGACACCCTGCCTGGGAAGGGGTCCTTCCTAGAACAGTAACTCTCAAGCCACCCCAGCCTGGGAACCATCTGGGAAGTGTTTTTGCAAAATACCCATGCTTGCCCAGCTCTGCCTGAAAATGCCAGACTCGATGAGGTATGGCTGAGGCATATACAGGTATTTCAAAGAAACTTTCTGGATGATTCTATGTGTGACACGGCTGAAAGCAGTGTGTGTGGGGGTCTCATCTGCAGACAGTGGTGCCCGTTTGCGGGGCCAGCCTCCATTTGGCCTCCCAGCCCCCACCCCCGCCATGCTGCTAGCTTCCCAGAGAAACCCTTCTTTACCCCATTCCCCACCCCCAGATCCCGGGACAAGCAGCCTAAGTCGCCTGAGTCCCCTGACCCTAGGCCTGGCCTCTGGGCTGGAGGGGGCCAGGGGAGGCCACGGGGAGCTTAACCCCAACAGGATGAAGACGCCATAATTAGGGTCAGGCGGTTGGCTCAGCCTGCGGAAATCTCCAGCTTAGCAGCAATGGCGGGGGGAGGGGGGTTGGTAGGGGGGTGTGCTACAGCCTGGGAGAGGGGGTCTGGGCAGAAGGGATGGGGCAGAGGAGACCCCAGGATCTAGGTCCCAGCCATCTGCTGCGAGGGTCCCATCACACAGCTCGCTGCCTCCCTGCTGTGGCTCACCAGGGGCAGGAACAACTGGGCAGGGTCCCCACCCTCAGAGGCCCCTACTCCTGCCTTTGTTGACACAGAAGGGCTCTGGTGGGAAAGGGCGCTGTGCGTGTTCCCAGGGTGACCCAGGCCCCCCACCCGCCTTTTAATCCTGGAGCCTTGAAGAAGGATCATTTTCCTCTGTGGAATGTAGCAACCAGGGGACAAAATGGGGCCGGGGAGAGAGCAGGTGTGAGCCAGGGAGCCTTGCTGGGGGCACATCACAGCCCCCATCCCCAAAGGCCCTGCAGAAGAGGGCAGCTGCTGGGGGAACAGCCCCGGCCTGCACCTGCAGATGGGGGTTCAGCCCAAGGCGTGAGGGCTCACACGGGGTCGACCAGGTATCCCCAACAGATCCTCTGGAGTTGGGCTGTACATGGATTCTGAGGAACCAGACCTAAGCTAGGTTGTACTGAGTCAGAAGCACCGTCAAAGGCCACAGCTTCCCCAGAGAGGGCTAAGCTAAGGGGGCCAGCAGGAGCCACAGCCCAGGTCCTGTCACTCACGCCTATGCAGGAGTCCTCAGTCTCCCCACAGCCCGACCCCATTCTTCCCACCCTCCAGGGCCTTGGGGCAGGACAATGGCAGGTGGAAGCTTCAGGAACTTCCCCCACTGGGAAACAGCACCAATCCCTCCAGGAAGCCTTCATGGCTGTGCCCTCGGCACATACAGCCTCACCCCTTAGGTCCTGCCTGGGCCTCCACTGTCCCCATGGCCTGGCCTAGGAAGCCTTGTGGAATGCACAGGCCCAGGCCCAGCGCTGTCGGGTGTCTTTGGAGTCAAAAGAAATCCTCCTTCCCCACCCCTCCAGCTAAGGTCATCTGGCTCGGCCCCTATAGCCTTCTAGTTGGTGGGGGGTAAACTTCTATCTCCAGTCCGCATCTATGGACGCATCGGCATGAACTTACATCTTATGACCATGGGCCAAAGGCCTTCCACATCTATGGGGTGCAGCCTAAACCCTTACAGGAGAGGCAGGGTCATGCCCTCCACACACTCCCAGGCCTGCAGTGGCTTCAGGTGGGAAAAAAAAAAGATACTGATTAGCCCTAAACACACACACCACACATCTATATGCACATACACACACATCCATGCACATATACACACATATACCTACATGCTCATAAACACACATGCTTACGTTGCACAGTGGTGTTCACACACAGTTTGCACCCTCTAGTCAGGGGGGATCTTCCATAGACACCTCAGGATGGCGATGGCTGCCATACGCACCCTCTCCCAGTCCACCAGCAGGGGCTTCATGTGGGAGACAGGATTCCTCATCCCACAGGAAAAGAGAACGTGACTTCAGTGCCCGGTTACAACACTGACAGTGAGGACAGGTGGGGGTCTTGGCATCTCCGCCCAGGACCTGCTCTCTGCCAACGGCTCGGGAGTCACGTGTGGACTAAAGCTCCCCGTCCCCTGACTCCCATCCGAAATTCCTCCTGCTCACAGAGCCTTGGGCTGGACAGCACCCTGCACGGACACACAGGGCCACATGAGGTCCTGCACGTCCCAGGAGATGAGGCAGCCTAGCTCCTCCACTCACTCTGATAACCCAGCACCTCCCAATAGGACGGGCACAGAGCTGTGGGGCCAGCGACATCCGGCAGGTTCCAGGCAAGCTGCCAGGGTCCCGGTGCCCCAGGCCTGCTGGGCCCTGGAGGCTGACCTGCCTGGCCTAGCCCATGGTTGACCCTGCTCAGCTTCAGCTGGGAGAGGAGCACCAGGGCCAGGGGGCAGGAAGGGGACTCCCTGGCATGTCAGAGCCTCCCCCGACAGCCCCCTCCACCCCTGCAGATTCCCTCCCCAAGGCCAGAATTCAGGGTGGGGAATCACTGAGGGGAACCCTTGGAGCTCCATGAGGACACCTGCCCCCTGCTGGTGTCTCCAGGAGACACAGGTGGCTCAGGGGGATGTGTGAGGGGATGGACTGGCCCAGGGGAAAGTGGGAGGAGCCTGGGGAGGGGAGGCATTTGGCATGGGGGCTTGGCCCAAGGAAGATGAAGACAGAGAAGGGCCTGGTGGGGAAACGGAGTCGTGAGCCCATGGCCACCATTGGGGACCTGCCTCTGCACCGACAAGCTGGGGGCCCTTGGGCCTCTGTCATATGAGATGGAGCTCATAGGACATAAGAGCTGCCTCCACTCACAGATGCAGACAATGGCAGCCCTGGGGTCCCTATGTGGCACGCAGCCACAGCTCAACCCCTCACAGCTGTCTTTGGCCCAGCACGAAGGCTGTAATGGCAAACCTGCGATTGAACACAGCCAGCACTGGGGGCTGCCAGAAGGGAGGTGATAGGACCTGGTGGGGGTGGGGAGGGCAACAAATATGCCTGTCCTGTAGAACCTTGCTGGTGTGGCAAATGAAGAAGGGGCAGTGGCCTGCTGCTGCCATGCCAACATTTGCAGAGGGCTTGGGGTGGGGCCTGGGGGGAGCACCTCTGAACCCCCTGCCAACACCCTTACCACTCAGAAAGGAGCAGGGACTTGGCCCAAGGTTACTCAGAGAGTGAGGCCTTCGCCCCTCCCCCTCCAACACCAACAGGTAAAGACCTAGATCCCACAGTCCCTGGAGTGTAGATTAGGGATGGGAAACCCGCCCCCCCCCCCATTTCTATTCCCACTCTGGAAAGCTCGGACACAGACCTTGCAGAGGTCTGGAGAACTTTCATGCTCCCTGTGGAGCTCAGAGAGATGGCACCTCCTCCGGGAAGCCCATCCTGACCCACCAGCGTACACATCGGTGCTCCGGCCCAGCCAGCACCCTCTCTGCGGGTGTGTTTCTCCTTCCCAGAGCTTTGAGATGTTGAGGTCCAAAGGCAGACCAGCCAGAATCTGCCGATCAGACACCCTGATCCAGCCTTGCCACCGTGTGGAGGAAACCCTAAACATGGACCCTGAGAGGGTAGAAACAGGGCATGGCCACCCTATCCTGGCCTCATCCCCACCCTTCATCACCCCACAACCCCCAGGCCACATGCTCCCAGCAAGTTCCTGGTTCAGGCTGAGCCTTGTGCCAGCTGCCTGGCATTTAAGGCAAGAGCAGCTGACAGCAGCGAGAAGGGCACCCACTGAGCAGGAGGTGTCAGGTTTCAAAGTACCTGAGGACGACCCAGTGACAGCCGATGACGGATATCATGGTGTCACGATGACGGATATCATCCTGTCACGGCCAGCCCCAAGAGCCTTAGCAATGCCAAACAATATAAGCAGCCTCCACAGAGTGACAAGAGGACATGCCACACCTCAAAAATGGACAGGAGAGTCAGCCAAAGAGACAACGCCCCCAAAACTAACAAGCGGCCATGGCGATCCCTTCAGCTGCACGCATGCAAGGACTGAGCGCATTCTGACGCAGGTGGGGAGGTGGGGACGCACAGCCCTTACTGTGGGTAGCAGGGTCAGCCAGGCAACTGCTCTAAACTGGGGAATTGTGTTCTGTGGCCCAGCAACCTTGCTCCTGGGATGTGTCCCTAAATTTCCAGCCCTATCTCCTGAGGAAGGGGGACACAGGAAGGGGACCCCAAGGGGCCAGTGTGCAGGCAAGAGAGTGTTCAGCTGCCCAACCCAGGGCCGGCCACTGCAGTGTGAAGTGGCAAACCAGGGTTTTATGCATGCCACTGGCTGTCCCACGGTGTATCTCCCAAAGAAACACACAAGAGCAGGCTCACGGGGCAGGAGTCATGTAAGCGAAACTATTGGCAGGGGAAGACCCTGGGGCACACACGAAGGGGCAGATGGCCCCATCTGCCCGTGCTGGGATCAAATCCCCTTCCACTACCTGCCCAGCTTCCTACTAAAGCGCCCAGGAGACAGCAAATGAAGGTGCAAGCCTTTGACTCTCCCACCACCTTCACTGGAGACCCAGATGGACCCACCACCACCACCACCAAGGGCACCTCTCCCATTGCCCCTCAGGGATGGAGAAGGGTCTGGGCCAATGACTCTGACCCAGAGTCCCGCCCCTGGCTCCTTTGATGGCTTCCCCAGAAAGGAGAAGACCAGGGAGTTTGGGGCAGGAGGTGTTGGGGAGGGTGGGAGGCCTGACCCTGCTGCAAGTTCTTCCATCCAGGTAGCTCTTGGCTGTGCGGTCTGCAGGAAGCCCAGATGAGAGAGCAGAGCTGTGATGGCTGCCACAGGGGTGAGGTCAGAGTGGAAAGCAGCTGCCCTAGAGCCAGGAAAGACTGTCTCCCTCTGTGTGGGTCGGAGACCATGCTTGCCACGTCTTCTAAGTGAGGACACCAGCTCTGACCTTCCTCAGTCTAATGGGGGAATACACAAGCCCCCACCTCTATGGAGCCGAGGCTTCTCTGCCTGCCACTGTCAGCCGCCCCGGGCCACTTGGCAGGACACAGGCCAGGTCCTGGCATCAAAGGCAGGGTCAGGTGTTGGCATGGTGTCTCAGCACCACCTTACACACGGTTCACAGCTCCTCACGTCAGCAGCAATTGCACGCATCGGGAGCTGCCCTGAAGATCCCAGGCTGTGACAAGGGGAAGAGGCGGGGGGACAGTGGTACCTGCTGGCCCAGCCCCTCCCTCCTGACATGGTCTCTCTGCTCCTGTATCATTCACTCCTGCTCCATCTGCCTCCGCGTCTATACAACCAGCCCTGGAATCATGGGGCAAGTCTGATTCTAATCTGGACGGAGTTTCATAAGTGCCCATAAAAGTCACCATAGCCGGGCGTGGTAGGGCGGCAGGGGGAAGCTGGCCAAGGTCACCCAGACAGGTGGCAGAAGTACCAGCCGCTACCCCTGCCTTGAAGTTTGTGGGCTGAAGTGGATGGGGTGTGTTCTCATCCAGGGTTCATGGTGGCGGTCCCCCAGATCCCTGCTGCCAGCCTCCGGTTCTACTCCTTACACCTTGAACCTAAGGGAATAGGTGGAGTCCCATGTTGCTGAGATGCATGCCGGGAAGGGCGGCTGGAGAGAGGGAGACAGACTTTTGTCCTGGGACCCTGAGCAAGAGGGAGGGGTGCATAACTCTGAGCAAAAGCGCCCCCGCCCCAGGAGCTGTGTCCTAGATCCACAGGGTCACTTGTGTACACCGCTGCCTGGGCTGGCCTCCCCACGAGGTGCAGGCAGCATGGCCTGTGTGCAGCGTATCATTCATATCTTAGCAGTCCCAAGACCAGCACTGTCACCCTCCTCATTTTCCATATGGATGAGTAGTGACTTTCTTAAGCTCCATCAATTTTCTTTTTTTTTTTTTTTTAAAGATTTTATTGTTATTGGAAAGTCGGATATACAGAGAGGAGGAGAGACAGAGAGGAAGATCTACCATCCAATGTTTCACTCCCCAAGTGAGCACAACAGGCCGGTACGCGCCGATCCAAAGCCGGGAACCAGGAACCTTTTCCGGGTCTCCCTCGCGGGTGCAGGGTCCCAAGGATTTGGGCCGTCCTTGACTGCTTTCCCAGGCCACAAGCAGGGAGCTGGATGGGAAGTGGAGCAGCCGGAATAAGAACCGGTGCCCATATGGGATCCCGGGGCTTTCAAGGCGAGGACTTTAGCCGCTAGGCCATGCTGCCGGGCCCAGCTCCATCAATTTTCAAACAGTGAGACTAGGGTTTCATGTAGTCCCCGGGCAAGCTCCCTGTGGCCTGTATCCTTTTTTCTTTTCTTTTCTTTTCTTTTTTTTTTTTTTTTTGTCTATACGTTTTTTAAAGATTTATTTATTTTTATTGCAAAGTCAGATATACAGAGAGGAGGAGAGACAGAGGGATAAATCTTCTGTCCATTGATTCACTCCCCAAGTGACCGCAACGGCTGGAGCTGCGCCGATCCAAAACCAGGACCCAGGAACTTCTTCCGGGTCTCCCACGTGCGTGCAGGGGTCCCAAAGCTTTGGGCTGTCCTGACTGCTTTCCCAGGCCACAAGCAGAGTTGGATGGGAAGCAGGGCTGCCGGGATTAGAACCGCCATTCATATGGGATCTCAACATGTGCAAGGTGAGGACTTGAGTCATTAGACTATGTGCAGGGTCCTGTGGCCTATATCCTTAACCCTTTCCTGGTCCCCGGGCAAGCTCCCTGAGGTCGGTGCCCTTAACCCTTCCCTCACCTCCCCCTCACTCTCAGGCTAACATCTTGCCTGGCCTTTCCTGAGGCTCACATGTCTGATTTCCCCAGGGACCTGGTGGTCCCCAAGACAGTGGTGGGAGGAGGGGAAGGGCCCCAGATTACACAGAAGGCCAAACCTGTTGCTGCAGCCTCTGGTCTCCCCATCTGCCCCCCTTCTGCCGTCCAGGGGATGCAGGTGGCAGGGAAGGCAGACCGGGCCAAGCTGACATCCTATTCTCACCTAGGACGGGCACTGTCTCCACCTCTCTCGTCAGGGGAATGGAGGGTAGGGTCTCCAAGGCAGGGGTTGGGTTCCCACCCTTTTTCTTTTTTAAAAAAAGATTTATTCACTTTTATTTGAAAGGCAGAATTAGGTCAAGAGAGCGAAAGACGGAGAGAGAAGAGCTCTTCCATCTGTTGGTTCACTCCCAAAATGGCCTCAATGGCCGGAGATAGGCAGGTCTGAAGCCAGGAGCCGCGCGCTTCTTGCAGATCTCCCACACAGGTGTCAGGGGCCCAAGGACTTGGACCATCTTTCACTGCTTCCCTAGGCACATTAGCAGAGAGCTGTATTGGAAGTGGAGCAGCCAGGACTTGTATTGGCACGCACATGAGATGCTGGTGCAGCAGGCAACAGCTTAACGTATCATACCCCGGCATTGCTTCCCCATTCCCTCTTCTTAATTGAAGTTACTCAGAAAGTTGGCTAAGATCAGTAAGCCTCATGACCCATTACAGCAAAGCCTGGGGCACCCCATCCTTTGCTGGATGGGAGCAGCTGGCACTCTCCACTCAAACACTGCATCCTTGCACACAGACACAGGGGGTTAGAAGCACGGGTCTCCATTAGCCGCTGCTGCTGTTGCTTCAAGCCATGCAGGCCTGGGCCTCAGATAACCCTCTCATGGCCTGACATTGCCACTGGTGACGAGGAGGTGGCAGAAGCATCCCCTCTCCAAGCCTCTGACAAGGCTTCAGTCAAGCCAGGTCCATATGGCAGTCGCCAGTGCGTAACAGGTACACAGCACGGACCATTAGCATTCTCACTGCGCTCAGGTTGGACCCCAAGCAGTTAGGGAGCTGCTTGCCGGGAGGAAGAGAGCCTTAGGGGTCCTGCTGCAGGGTTGGGCACACAGAGGGTACTCCTTGCCTTGGGCCAGGTGCCCAGTGGCAGAACTGGAGGTGAGGTTCTTGTGCTCCCAGAGAACGTGGGCAGGGAAGCAGGGGGGTGCACAGGGTGTTGGCCTCAGGCAGGGCTCTGCCCGGTCCTGCAACACAACCCTGGGCTGTGGGCTGAGCCTGCGGTTGGCTTCATTCCAGGCCATTTCACTCATTGGCTGAGAGCCACATGGGTGGGAAAGGCTGGGGCACTTCCTGCTCTGCTCCAGGGACTGAGCAAAGAAACAGAGAGGGAGGGAAGGAGCAAGGGAGAGACAGCCCAGAAGGGAAGGCAGCCAGAGCTAGGAAGCCTGCATTTCCATGGAAAAGGGATGGGAAGGTATCTGCTACCCGCCCCCATACATTTCCCCTGTGGCACCCAGGGTATAGCAGCAAAGGTGGGTGTCATTGCCAGGCTGAGGGGAGCAGCTCTCACTCACACTGTCAGAGCCAGGGGGGTCCCCATGTGACCGGCCTCTCTGCCAGTCATCATGGTTGGTCCGTGCTGCCAGCATTGACCTTGACATTGGCCTAGACCGTCCCTTCTGTGCACCTTGCATGGATGCCAAGTTGTTCACTTATTTGTCCCCCATGACTCTCACACATGGCACCTCAGTGTAGAAATGAGGAAATGGTGGCAAGAAGTAGGTGAAGACTCTGCTGGAAGCCACTTGAAGAGTGAGGGCAATGACTAAGTGCAAATCAAAACCTCCCTCAGATATCATTTTACATACGGGTGCTGTTTCCTATCCTGACTATTCCACTTCCTATCCAGCTCCCTGTTTGTGGCCTGGGAGAGCAGTCAGGCATGGCCTAAGTCTTTTGGCTCCTGCAGCCACATGGGAGATGCAGAAGAAATATCTGGCTCCTGGTCTCAGATCAACTCGGCTCCAGCCATGGCAGCCATTTGAGGAGTAAACCAGAGAATGGAAGATCTTTCTCTCTCTCTCTTATTCTTTGTAAAATCTGCCTTTTGAATAAAAATAAATAAATCTTTTAAAATTGTATTGAGAGGTTTTCCTTGTACTGGTTCACTTCTCAAATGATGGCCAAGACTGGGCCAAGGCAAAGCCAAGAACCTGAGACTCCATCCAGGTTTCTCCCCTAAGTGGCTGAGGTTTGAGCGCTTGGGCCAACTTCCTCAGTCTGCTTGGGCACATTAGCAGGGACCTGAACTGAAAGAGGAGCAGCCAAGACTTGAACCAATGCCTCTGTAAGATGTTGGGGTCACAGCTAAACCCACCACACCACAACGCCAGCCCCCAAATATAAATTTTAAAATGGAGGGGCCTGGCGCAATAGTGTAGCGGTTAAAGTCCTCGCCTTGAACGCACAGGGATCCCACATGGGCGCCGGTTCTAATCCCGGCAGCTCCACTTCCCATCCAGCTTCCTGCTTGCGGCCTGGGAAGGCAGTTGAGAATGCCCCAATGCTTTGGGACTCTACACCCATGTGGGAGACCTGGAAGAGGTTCCTGCCTTCGGATTGGCTCAGCTCCAGGCGTTGCAGTCACTTAGGGAGTGAACCATCGGATGAAAGATCTTCTCTGTCTCTCCTCCTCTCTGTATATCTGCCTTTCCAATACAAATAAATAAATCTTTAAAAAAAATTAAAAATGGAAAAATGACTAGTGTGGGCAAGGATGTAGAGAGCTGGCTGCTCTCATGAACTGCCAGTGAATGATACAACTGCTGTGGACCAGTGTGGTGGAATTCCCACAGGATCCCAGGAGTCCACCCTGAACACAGGAGTGTGGACAGGGAACCTGTTCAACACAGCCACAGTGCCAAAATCATCCAAACGCCCTCCAACTGCCGCATGGGTAAAACAAGCACGGCATCTCTCGTGGTGGAATTCTACGTAGCCCTAACAAAGAATGATGCGCAGAGGTAACACACCAACAGGCACAGCTCTGGGCAACAGCCTGTCAGGTTAAAGGAGTCAGGCTCAGAATACCCTCAGTGGGCAAAGCCTTAGAGGCAGAATGCTGACCCCTGGCTGCCAGGGGCTGCAAGAGCAGCAATGAAAAGTGATGGCTGCTGGACCCTGGAGCTAGATAAAAGTGAGAGCTGCACTGGGAACAGAGTACGTGCAAGGGGACTGCACACTTTAAAATGGGTAAAATGATGGGGCCAGCACAGTGGCACATCAGGCTAATTCTCTGCCTACAGTGCTAAGATCCCGTGTGAGCAGTGGTTCGTGTCGTGGCTGCTCTACTTCCCACCCAGCTCCCTGATTGTGATCTGCAAACACAGTGGAGGATGTCCCAAAGCCTTGAGACCACGCACCCACCTGGGAGACCCAGAAGAAGCTCCTGGCTCCTGGTTTCAAATAGCTCAGCTCTGGCCATTGTGCCCTCTTTGGGAGTGAACCAACAGACGAAAGATCTTCCTTCTCTGTCTCTCATTCTCCCTGCAAATCTTTCAAATAAAAATAAAACAAATCTTTTTTAAGTGGGTAAAATGGCAATTTTGATATTCATACTTTTCCACAGCTTAAAATTTTATTTTTTTCCTAATTGAAGTTTTTGTTTAATTTTATGGTACAATTCCACAGGGCCTGAGATTTCCCCAACCCCGAAGTTTCACCTCCTGACTGATTTTCCCCCATGTTATTACAATAGTGTAGTCCTTCATAAGCAGTCATAAGTCCATCAGTGTATTATTTAAGTGTGCTCCAACGTTGCTGGTACAGACAATGTCAGACAGTCCAGCATCCCATTGTCTAGTTATGTCCAACAATTTCACTGGCAGTCCATCTTTTATTTGGAAGTAGGGGTGCATACTGCATTCTATCTTCACATCTGAATATGATAGTCTCTATTACACCATCACTGTACATTCCCTTAAATGAGAAGCCACGAAACAAAGTCAACACAGGTATGAAGTTAAAACAAAAAAATTTACAGCACCATGGAGTCAAAAAACGTGCCACTGAATAACCAACACATGGGTGAAGAAAAAAAAATACAAAAGCCTCGTGGGTAAAATGATGCTACCCTGTGATCCAAGAGCCAGTGATGAATTCGACAACAGAAAAGAAACTATTTGGAAGAAATGAAAATGAAAACAAAAACATCAAAACACATGGGATGCAGCAAAACAGTATGAAAAGAGTTACTGATATTATAGTTTAATGATGGCTGCTTTTTATCAGAGAGAACATATGGTATTTATCCTTTTGAGATTGACTTATTTCACTGAGCATAATGGTCTCTAGTTGGGACCATCTAGTTGTAAATAGTATAATTTCATTCTTTTTAATGGCTGAGTAATATTCCATGGAGTAGACGTACCACAGTTTCTTTAACCACTCCTTTTTGGATGGGCATCTGGATTGTTTCCATGTCTTTGCTATTGTAAATTGTGCTGCTGTAAATATAAGATTAATGATCCCCTTCTCATATGCAGCTTTCATTTCCTTTGGATATTTTCCTAGGAGCAGTTTAGCTGGGTCATATAGCATGTTTATTTGCAATTCTCTAAGCACTCTCCATACTGATTTCCACAGTGGTTGCACTAGCCTGCACTCCCACCAGCACTGAAGGAAAGTACCTTTCTCCCCACATTCACACCAGCAGGTGTTTTTAGTAGAGTTCTGAATGTAGGCCAACCTCACTGGAGTCAGGTGGAACCTCAGTGTGGTTTTCATTTGTATCTCCCTGCTGGCTAGGGAGCCTGAGCATCTTTTCATATGTATATTAGCCGTGTGAATGTGTTCTTTTGAAAAATGTTCATTTCCTTCACCTAAATTTTTAATTAATTAATTAATTATTAAGCAATTTATCTGCAGGGCTAGAGACAGACCCAGTCTCATCTATTAACTCCGCAAACACCCCCTACCAGCTGGGGCTGGCTGGAGTCAGGAGCCAGGAACTCAGGATGTGTGTATCCCTTGCTGCTTGCCCAAGTGTTCATTAGCAGAAGGCTGGAGTTAGGAGCTAGAGCCCAAGATCAAACTCAGGCACTGTGATGGGAGGTGCAGGAGTCTCTAAATGCCCAACCCCTTACAACAGTCTCAAGAATAATTAAAAATGTATATCTACAAGGAATTAAGGGCAAGAGACTGGACCAAGCCAGTCCTTGACCCAACCCTCAGAGGGCCTGGGAGCTGGGGATGCAGACTCAGCCACGGGTGTCCTGGGACAGACAGACGAGCCACAGGCAAGCCCGCCAGACACCTTATTACAAGGGACAGGCTTGTGTTTCAGCTAGGCCACAGCAGTCAAAGCGATGGCCTTGAGCTCAGCCAGACTTGTGTGTGTGTGATGTCATGACAATCATGAGGCTGCCTCAGGCCTCTGGTGTCCCTGCGATACAGTGGTGAATGGGAGCAGCTGCCCAGTGTGTTAACTCGGGAACAAGCCCTCCACACAGAAGCTGACCCAGCTAAGGAAGGGGCCAGCCCCCTCCCTCCTGCCACAGGTGCCCCTTCGCGGGAGTCAGGACTTACCCACAGCACCCTTGCCGGCGCCCTGTGGGTCCCTGCCCAAGGCTGTCTGCACCTTTCTGAGAAACAGGGGTTATTCATGGGAAGCTCCAGTGGTCAGGGAAATGAAGAATATTCTGGAAGAAGCAGCACTGCCTTTTCCCATTCTCTGCTTCAAAGCCATTTTCCCACACATGCAAGCATGACAGCCCCCAGCGCAGCAGTTCTGAGCTGCCCCGCCTCCTGCCAATTTGTCCCAGCTCCAAATGCCAAAGTGAGAATGCTCATGTTCTTTCTAGGGAGGCAGAAACTTATTTTTTTCCCCTCTACTTTTCAATATTAAAACGTGCATCTGGGAACTGGCATTGTTGCACTGGCATGTTAAGTCATCACCTATAACACCAGCATTCCACATCAGAGTGCCTGTTCAAGTCCCCGCTGCTCCACTTCCAGTGCAGCTCCCTGCTAAGGTACCTGGGAAAGCAGCAGAGGATGGCGCAAGGGCTTGGGCCCCTGCTGGAGACCTGGAGGAAGTTCCTGGCTTTTGGCTTCAGCCAGGCCCAGTGCTGGCTGCAACAGCTGTATGGAGAATGAACCAACAGCCAGAATTAATCATCATCTCTCTCTGCCTTGCAAATATGTAAAAAGAAATATTTGTAAAAGTTCCTGGAAAATGCCTGTCGTAAGAGAACAACGTATGAATTTCATATGAATTCCCCTTGTCACAAGCATTTTGAAGTCTATATAAATGAGGGGACTCAGAAGAGAAGAGGGGAGGGGGAATGGGGGAGACAGCCTCCGCACCAGGACTGCGGGCCTTCCCCAGGGTCCACGGTCCCCTACCGTGTCCCTCAGCAACCAGCCTCAGGGACCTGGGTCCAAGGAGCCCTTAGGTGGTAGACAGGAGAACAGTGTGTAGACCCCAAGTCTGGGCTCTCCCCAGACAGCCTGGCCTGGGCCCAGCCAGCAGCCCTAGGCTCACTGCCTTCCACAGAGCCCGCAGCCACCGTTTTCTGGGGAAGCCCCAAGGCCGGTGCCATCCTGGGCAGGGCCTGGCACAGCCTCAGAGGTGGAGAACAGCCACTACTTCCAGAGCCCTTGCTCCAAGAGCTTTGCTTTGGTTCACCCCAGGCCTACAAGAAAATACCACTGCATTGCAAGAAAGGGAAACTGAGGCCTGAGAGGCTTGCCCAAGGGGGCTGGCGTTGGCCCCTGTGGTAGGTTCCATGTCACCACTGTCCTCTGTGCCACGCCTGGAGCCAGGCCCTGCTCTCTCTGGACCCCAGGAAATTCAACCAGCCGCTCTATTCCCCATCTTCTGGTTTCTGTACCCATCCTGCCAGTCACTCCCATGGCCCATCAGGACCAGGGGCTGCACGTGGGGACTGGGGATCTGCTAGCCAAAGAAGCAGGCCACTCTGGGGTGAGGGCAGGCCTGCACCAGAGATGGCCACTGGTCTCCATGGCCAGGCCCACAGCAGCAATGGCCTGGTGCCCAGCAGTAGGCTCTCAAGCCTCTCCTCTGTCCCCAAAGGCTAACTCTGAGTCCCTTCTCCAGGAACAGTCATCTGCCAGCTCAGGAAGCAGGGCAGCTGGCACCCCTCATGCCCACTAGATGGCGTCATGTACATAGATGTGTGGGCTGAACTCCTGGCCTCTTGGGCACAGCGGAGGGACTTAAGTGCTTCCACCCACCAATTCCATCCTGCTTCTACCCCAGATCCTCACCCTCACCCAGGGACAACCACTTGTATGTTTGTTTGCCAACAGGTGCATGTGTCTTTCAGTTTCACAGATAGTACTGTAAAAGATCATAGAAAAATGTGTATTTAAAAACAAAAGTGTGTTGGGTTCGGCATCGTAGCCTAGCGGCTAAAGTCTTGCCTTGTACACACTGAGATCCCATATGAGCACCAGTTCCAATCCTGGTGACCCCACTTCCCATTCAGCTCCCTGTTTGTGGCCTGGGAAAGCAATCAAGACCCAGCGCCTTGGGACCCTGCACTCATGGGGGAGACTCGGAAGAAGCTCCTGGCTCCTGGCTTCAGATTGGCTCAGCTCTGGTCATAGTGGCCACTTGGGGAGTGAACCAGTGGACGAAAGGTCTTTTTCTCTGTCTCTCCTTCTCTCTGTATATCTGCCTTTCCAATAAAAATAAATAAATATTGAAAAACTTTGTTTAAAAGGTATGTCTATTTGACAGGCAAAAAGACAGGGTTGCAAACACAGATCTTCTGCCTCTGGCCCACTCCTCAGATGTCCACCACAGCCCCCTGAATTCTCTGACACAGGTGACAGACCCCTGACAGCATGAGTCATCACCATGCCCTGGGGGCCCAGGCATTAGCCAGGACTCTACCCCAGGCTTGTAGGGGATGCAGGTGCACACACCGCCATCTTCACCGCAGGGGGCCCCAGCCTCCCAGGTCTCTGCAGCTCCTTGGTGAGCTGTAGGCACAGGCACTCCCCAGGAGCTTTCCCTCCCACAGCCCCACCGTGGGTGCCCCTGCTTTGTGACCCTGAAAGGGCCCCACCTGGAGCCACAACAAAAGTAGTGCTGCTGCCTGCCTCCTCCCCCTCTTCCCCATGCTGCTGGGCCTGGGGCCTCTGGCAAGAGCATCATGCAAAGGCTTGTGGTCCTGCTGGCACCGCGGACCCACTCTGCCAACCGAGGCCAGAAGCCAGCCCGCAAGACGCCCACCCAAGTCTTTCTGCTGACTGTACCCTCTCTTTCCCACAGGACCAGCCTAGATTTCTGCGCCTTCTCTCCTTCCCAAGGGCTTCCCAGCTCCTACTCTGCAGCCAGTTGCTTCGGACTCTGCCTGGTCTGCCTGTCTATAGTGTGGAAATAAGTCACGTCGTGACCACCAGCACAGAGACCTCTGCTCAGCCCTTGCTTCAACTCCCAGCTGACCTGCTTTCCACATACATTCAAGTGGCTCCATCTCCTCCTCCTGCAGAAAGCCATCTCTGATTGAACCAGATACAGACCCCAACTGACCATCACCTAGTAAGACTGCAAGCCTTCCCCTTTTTCTGGTGAAAAGTTGTAAAACAATAGTGGCTATGATGCATCCGAGTACAGCAGACAAGGTCATTGCCATGTACAGATGAATAGGTGGAGGCTTAGAGAGCTAAGTGACCTGCCCAGGATCCAGAAGAGGACACCGTCAAGGGCACAGCTGAGCCATGGGCTTGTCCTACAGGGAGGCTTTCCTCCACTCCATCATCCAGGCTGCACAATGCCTCTTTTGTTTTTTAAGATTTATTTATTTTTTTTATTACAAAGTCAGATATACAGAGAGGAGAAGAGACAGAGAGGAAGATCTTTCGTCTGATGATTCACTCCCAATGTGAGCATAACAACTGGTGCTGTGCCGATCCAAAGCCAGGAACCAGGAACCTCTTCCAGGTCTCCCATGCGGGTGCAGGGTCCCAAAGCATTGGGCCGTCCTCAACTGCTTTCCCAGGCCACAAGCAGGGAGCTGGATGGGAAGTGGAGCTGCCGGGAGTAGAACTGGCACACATATGGGATCCCAGCACGTTCAAGGTGAGGACTTTAGCTGCTAGGCCACACCGCCAGGCCCATGCACAATGCCTCTTAAGTTGGTCTCTCTCTCTCTCTCTCTCTCTCTCTCTCTCTCTCTCTCTCTCTCTCACACACACACACACACACACACACACACGAAGATTCTACTTACTGGAAAATTAAAGGACTAGGATCTTGAACCTTCTACCACTTCTAAAGCAGCCCCAGCTGTTAACAGCATGTGGGGTAGCATCGTGGTGTTTTTCATGTGCACTGATGTGCATTTTCCTATGTCCATAAGAAATAAGCAATACTGTTGAGTGGTTTTTTTTTAAGATTTTTAATTTATTTGTATTGAAAGGCAGAGTTACAAAGAGAGGAGAGAAATCTTCCATCTGCTGGTTCACTCCCTAAATGGCCACAACGCCCAGAGCTAGGCCAGTGCAAAGCTGAGAGCCATGAGCTTCTTCCAGGTCTCCCATGTGGGTACTGGGGCCCAAGCACTTGGGCCATCCTCCACTGCTTTCCCAGGTGCATCAGCAGGGAGCTGGATTGGAAGTGGAGCAGCTGGAACTCTAACCGGTGCCCATATGGGATGCTGGTGGTGCAGGCAGAGGCTTATCCCTTATGCCCCAGCACTGGCCCATTGGAGTGCTTTAATTTTGTCCCAGTTTGAGTGAAATGATGTATGTGTCACTCTAACATCATGCACATGTCCTGCAAGGTGACATCTGCTAGTCCCTCCACCACCCTCTCCTGCAGCTGCTGCTGGCATCCCTGGGCACAGTGAACACTGTTGGCGTGCACAGTCCCAAACAGGTGACCACTCAGATTGCTTGCAGTTGTCAGTGTCATTACCAAGGCTGAAACCGCATATGCAAGAACTTCAAAAATCACATTGATGAAACAACATAATTCAAGTTATGTGGGTGCAAAAGAGCAGGGAGACCCACTCTGTTTCCTCACGGTCTGTGCTTCTGAAACCCACAGTACACTCACCCTGGGCAAAGGGCTCTGTGCAAAGCATGAAGTTACCACCTGTCACATGAGGGTCTGTCAGTGAACAACCCACTGGAGACTGCAGGGTGCCTCAAAGCCCTGAGGTTGCGCCCAAGCTTACCCATGCGTGACTCTGTGTGCATGAACCATTTCCTGGTTCCAGGTTAGCTTTGTTTAAAACCATTCATCTGAAAGACAGAGAGGTAGAAACAGACTGAGATCTTTTCCAGATGTCTGCACTAGCCAGGACAGGTCCAAGTCAGGAGCCTGGAACTCCATTCAGGTCTCCTACATGAAGGGCAAGGACCCAAGTATGCAGGTCACCAGGGCCTGCGTGCAGGAGCAGCAAGCCAGGGTCAGATGTGGAGTCGGGACTGGCACCAAGGGACTCAGGGTGCAGGTGCCCCAAGCAGTGTGCTACCCGCTGTGCCCCACAGCTGCTCCAGAGTATCAGGCATTTGCCTGGTCCCATTGCGGCTGGAAGTACGGGGCTGCGTTAACTCCACAGCTTTGGGCTCCAGGTTAATGTCAGGCTCTTGAGGGCCACCTGGGTGGCACAGAGTTGCCTCTCCGTTGGTTTGTGATAAAGGTAAAACAAAACAAAACAAAACAAAACAAAAAACAGGCCCATCAGAGTAACACTCGGACCCAAATCCTAGCTCCACCTCTCACAGCACAACTCAGAAAACTCCTTAGCACCTGAGCCTCGTTGGTTCCCACACTGCTCAAGGTTATGGCACCTGCTTTGCGAAGGCGAGCCAGGGCAGTGCTGTGCCAAGCTTCCTGCATAGGCACACTCCTGCCCCAGCCTCCTCCGCTCTGCAGGCACCATAAGAAGTTGGGCCCGTCTCAAGGACTGGCACCCGGGCTTGCCTAAATCTGCTGCAGGCAAATGAGGAGGCAGTATGTCGCAGGCAGGCCATCCTATCCTCCCCCTCCTCTCTCAGTCACTGTCCCCTCCCTAGCTGCCGCTTAGTCCTTCCTCTACATCCTTCCACCTCCACACGCGAACAATGACCATGAAGCCGTCAGGTTCCACATGTCCTGGCCCTGAGACCTGAGCCAAGTAAGCCCCCCATCTCTGAGTCTCAGCTCCCACCCTGGATACACGGGGAACAGCCCAGTGATGCTGACAGGCCCCACCTCCCAGGGCCCCTGGACAAGCAGCATGGGAATATGTACATCAAATGTGAGGGCAGGCAGGGAGGGCTCACTGACCACAGCCACGCCCACAGCCCAAAGCCACCAGCAGGTGGTCATCAGATGATCACACACAGAACTCAGGGACAGCATTAGGTGGCCGCTTGTCCGTCAAAGCATGTTGCCCCCAGGTCTCTGCCCAAACCCTCCAGGACCCCAGCTCTCTCCCCAGCAGCTACGTCCCCATTTCCCTCCTGGAGGATGTCACTGGAGGGTTCTTGGGGTCTTTCTAGAGCTGGGAACATTGTCGCCACCATGGTACTCACCATGCCAACGTCTTCCCACCAAAGTCTCCCCCACAACAAGGTGAACCACCCCTCTCCACACACTTGCTCCCATTTCCCTCCCACCCTCAGGGAACTCTGGGGGCCACGGCCTGTCTCTGTGCTGCCTTTTTCACCGAGTATCTTGAAGAACATAACTGTGTTTCCGGTGACTGAGCCCTTCTCAGTCGCCGCAGGCAGCCTCTGACTCCAGCGCCCCACCTCTCCATTGTCCAGTGAAGCTAACCACTTCCTTCTGGAGTATCTTTCCCAAGTACTCCTCACACCCAGCCTTGGATCCCTCACCTGCCTCTTTTTTTTTTTAAGATTTGTTTTTTGGGGGGCCCAGCTTGGTAGCCTAGTGGCTAAAGTCTTTGGTTTGAACACGTCAGGATCCTATATGTGTGCCAGTTCTAATCCCGGCAGTCCTGCTTCCCGTCCAGCTCCCTGTTTGTGGCCTGGGAAAACAGTCAAGGCCCAAAGCCTTGGGACCCTTCAGCTGCGTAGGAGATCCAGAAGAGGCTCCAGGCTCCTGGCTTCAGATCGGCTCAGCTCCAACCATTGTGGCCACTTGGGGAGTGAATCAATGAACAGAAGATCTTCCTCTCTGTCTCTCCTCCTCTCTGTATATCGAACTTTCCAATTAAAAAAAAAAAAGAAAAATTTGGTTTTTTTTTGTTACATGAAAGAATATTTGATAATTCTTTTACTATATAACATATAAGGTCAAGATACCAGACTGAATTTTCTCAAAGGGAAACTGGAACACAGCATAGTATTCTTCTTTGATTCATTTTTTAAAATTTTTTAAAAGATTTATTTATTTTTATTGCAAAGTCAGATATCCAGAGAGGAGAGACAGAGAGGAAGATCTTTCATCCTTGATTTATTCCCCAAGCTGGAGCTGAGCCAATCCAAAGCCAGGAGCCTGCACCCTCCCCTGGGTTTCCCACATGAGTGCAGGGTCCCAAGGCTTTGGGCCGTCCCTGACTGCTTTCCCAAGCCACAAGCAGGGAGCTGGATGGGAAGCAGGGCCGCCAGGATTAGAACTGGTGCCTATATGGGATCCCGGGGCGTTCAAGGTGAGGACTTCAGCTGCTAGGCCACCGCACCAGGCCCTCTTCTTTGACTCTCAGAACCTCAGCACCACCTGTCCTTGGGAGGATCTAGTTTCTTACAATGTCTGTGATAATGTCCAAGAGGATAGCAACGGTGCTTAGTAGTAAAGAACATTGTGCTAGGTTGCTGTGTAATGGGTTCCTGCTCAAAGTGTTCCTTCTTCCAGTCTGGTTTTCAGCACTTGATCATGTGTTTCTTCATTATTAGCACAGGATCTTGGGCCCGGCGGCGTGGCCTAGGGGCCAAAGTCCTCGCCTTCAACGCCCTGGGATCCCATATGGGCGCCGGTTCTAATCCCAGCAGCTCCACTTCCCATCCAGCTCCCTGCTTGTGGCCTGGGAAAGCAGTCGAGGACGGCCCAATGCATTGGGACACTGCACCCGCGTGGGAGACCCGGAAGAGGTTCCTGGTTCCCGGCTTCAGATCGGCACAGCACCGGCCGTTGCGGCTCACTTGGGGAGTGAATCATCGGACGAAAGATCTTCCTCTCTGTCTCTCCTCCTCTATATCTGAGTTTGTAATAAAAAATAAATAAATAAATCTTAAAAAAAAAGCACAGGATCTGATTGAGGGATAGGTTTTGTATGTTCACATGGAATATCCACGGAAGGGTGATTAACATGCTATTGTCCTGCCACCCGATGCCAAAGCAAGTTCTACTTTGCAATTATAGTCATCCAGAAGAGGAGAATACGTAGATTTATGACAAACACAATACAAAGCTCCATTTTGGGGCCCGGCGGCGTGGTCTAGCGGCTAAAGTCCTCGCCTTCAACGCCCCAGGATCCCATATGGGCGCCAGTTCTAATCCCGGCAGCTCCACTTCCCATCCAGCTCCCTGCTTGTGGCCTGGGAAAGCAGTTGAGGACGGCCCAATGCATTGGGACCCTGCACCCGCATGCGAGACCTGGAAGAGGTTCCTGGTTCCCGGCTTTGGATCGGCGCACACCGGCCCGTTGCGGCTCACTTGGGGAGTGAATCATCGCACGGAAGATCTTCCTCTCTGTCTCTCCTCCTCTCTGTATATCTGGCTGTAATAAAATGAATAAATCTTTAAAAAAAAACAAAGCTCCATTTTGGGTTGGAGATATGTGCTCCCAAACAGCTGTGTGTGATATCACCCTTTTCACTGCTGCCATGGCATATCAAGATGCTACGTATCAATTGGGATGAAAGATGTTTGGAAGAAAGCCACTCGCAACATCTCCTTCCAGGCCCACCAATTTTTGTCCCACAAGCATGCCATCTTGTCTCATCTGGGTCCTAGAGACTCCCAAGATTTATAATTTTTAAAGGCATAGTTATAGAGAGAAATGTCTTCCACTTGCTGGTTCACTCCCCAAATGGGCAGAGCTGAGCTGATTTGAAGCCAGGAGCCAGGAACTTCTTCTGGGTCTCCCACACGGGTGCATGGTCACAGGCACTTGAACCGTTCTCTGCTGTTTTCCCAGGCTCTAAGAAGGGAATTGGATGGGAAGTGGAGCAGCCGGGACTTGAAGCAGTGCCTATATGGTATGCCAATGCTAACAGCAGAAAGATTACCATGCTATGCCACCATGTTGGCCCCCACCTGCCTGTCAGGTTCTCTGAGACTCCTACTGGGCCCATGGCTTCCACCCCTCTCCCCACCCTCTCCCTGGGTGACTGACAGTATGAAGTGCCATGCATGTCCAGAGGCCCTGAAGTCTCTCTCTCAGTTGCCTCCCTTGAGCTTACATAAATTGCATCCCACTACTCCCAAAACACCTGCAAGTCAACAGGGGGAAACGAACCTTCTGCCACCCAGGATGCCAGAAGCCACAAGGAGTCCCAGCTGGCCTCCTCCATACACCAGGAGACTGAGGTGTCCATGTCCTTTCTTCCACGGACCAGATCCTGTTTGCTCCACCTGTGGGGGTGTCTAACAACTGGGTGTGCTGTGGGACTAAGACTCCACATGCAAGGCTGAAGGAATGAGCTTCACATCATGGTCATGGCCAAGAGGAGGGCAGCCTGGGTGTGAGGGCAGACAGAGGAGCAGGAGGCAAGCAAGGCCCACACACAGTGTGGGCAGACTGTCCCGGGCCCAGAGCAGTCTACTCTTGTTGCCCTAGGGATGCCAGGAGCTCATCCCGCCCCTGCCCCTGCCAGGCTTGAATTGGCCAGGCTCCTCCTCAGCCACAGCCCGTAGCTCGCCTTGCACCTAGCACCTCCTCTCTCCATCGGGTCTCCTTGGCTGTGAAGTTATTTTAGAGACAAAGTTCACTCTTCCAACAAGCTGTCTGAGTCATTTGGCTTTCCTGGGCTGAGCACTGGGCACAGCAGTGAGGACACTGCTTTGGATGCCCACCTCCCACATCAGATGCCTGGCTCAAGGCCCCACCCTGCCCCTGATTCCAGCTTTCCTGCTTACATGGACCCTCAGAGGTGGCAGGTGATGGCCCAGGTACCTGGCTCCTTATCACCCCACATAGAAGATCCAGATTGAGGGGCCTGTCATGGTAGCCTAGTGGCTGAAGTCCTCACCTTGCACGCGCCAGGATTCCAGATGGGTGCTGGTTTGTGTTATAGCTGTTCCACTTTCCATCCAGCTCCCTGCTTGTGGCCTGGGAAAGCAGTAGAGGATGGCTCAAAGCCTTGGGAAACCCAAAAGAAGCTCCTGGCTTCAGATCAGCTCGGTTCCGGCCGCTGTGATCACTTGGGGAGTGAATCAGTGAGTACAAGATCCTTCTCTCTGTCTCTCCTTTTCTCTGTAAATCTCATTTTCTAATAAAAATAAATAAATCTTCACCACAAATGGAGGAGGAAAAGAAGAAGAAGAAGAGGAGAAGAAAAAAAGACCAGGATTGAATACCTGCCTCTTGCCTTCAGCTGGCCAGGAAATCACAGGTATTTGAAGAAATGAAATCAGTAGATTACAGAGCTCCTTCTACTCTGTCTCTCTGCCTTTAAATAAATAAAATACTTTTTAAAAAAGTCATTTGGTTGGGTGATGACATCACATGGTGGTGGGTAAACCCTGCACCTGCAACACTAGCATCTCATTTGGGCACTGGTTCAATTCTTGTCTGCTCTACCTCAGTTCTGATCCAGCTCCCTACTGCTGTGCTTGAGAAAGCAGAAGACGGCCCAAGTGCAAGAAGCTCCTGACCGCTGGCTCCAGATCGGCCCAGAGCTGGGCTATTGCAGCCATCTGGGGAGTGAACCAGCGGATGGAAGACCTCTATCTGTGTGTGTGTGTGTGTGTGTGTGTGTGTGTGACTCCCTCTCTCTGTGCAACTCTTCAAAACACAGAACTAAATCTTTTTGATAAAAAACCTTCTTTTTAAAGACTTCTTTTTATTTGGAAGGAAGAGTTACAGAGAGAGAAGGAGAGATGTCTTCCATCTACCTGTTCACTCCCCAGATGGCTGCAACAGCTGGAGCTGGGCTTGTCTGAAGCCAGGAACCAGAAGCTAGGAGCTTATTCTGGGTCTCCCTCACAGGGACAGGAGCCCAAGGACTTGAACTATCTTCAGCTACTTTCCCAGATACATTAACAAGGACTTAGATTGGAAATGGAACAGCCAGAACTCGAACCAGCACCCATATGGGATATTGAAAGCAGAGGTTTAACTTGCTATGCCATGATGCTGGCCCCTAGAACTAACTTTTTTTTTTCATGATGTAGCTCCATAGGCTCAGGGTCTAGAACTAAACCTTAAGAACAATCACCTGGCTTGCTCACCTGACCTTCTGGACGCATGTCCTGTTTCCCAGCAGGACTCCGCCAGGCTAATCTCCTTCCTGCTGCTCCCCACAACCCTGACAGCACCTCCACCCCTGTCCCACCCTCCACAGACCGGTCAGCTTCCTGTAAGCTCGAGTTGAATCCCTGCCTCCTGCGGGCCCCTCAGAGGAGCACTGTGCACAGTGGCTGGTGGACTTGACCAGTGCACCCGTAAAATGGGGCTCCTAGCCCTGGTGCTGCCCACACCCTGGCCTGGCCTGGCACCTCCTCCCCGGGGGCCCCAGCCTCACTGCAATGTCCAGAGAACTCAAACTGCAGTATGTCCTTGCGCATCCCACTAGCATTACCCCTTTGCCTTTGGCTGGGAGGTAGCGCACACCCATGTGAGCAGTCATCTGACTGAGCTCCACTCCCCTCCAGTCCCAGGTGCTGGCCATCTCAGCAAGCCACAGCTGCATCATCCACACCCCCACCACAGGAAAACACACCCATGCCTGGCTCCACAGCCCTACCAGGAGCTTCTCCAGGGCTGCAAAAACCCATGGTGATCCCCCAGATGCACACAGAGGAACCCCAAAGGTGTGAGTCCAGGCCAGGAGCGTGAAGAGTTGTTGAGGGACAGGTGGCTGAGGGGCGTGGCTGGTCCTGCAGAGAGGCAACGAATACCCCAAATCCCTCTCTCCTCCTCAGGTGTCTGGAAGGTCCCTCAGGTGCCTCCCACTGGTCAAACCCATGAGAAGTGAAGACCAGCCACAGAAGCCCCTGAGGCAGACCCCACAGCTCAGACTCGAGAGCCCCTGGACATCAGGTGAGAAAGACTTGGCTGAGATGTCCCAGCAGGGCCAAGGGACAGCTGACCATCTCTGGGGTTGGGGAGAGGAATGGGGGTGTGAGCATGTTTCTGGTCTAAGATTCAGAAAGATGCCCCCAGGCCTAGATGCAGCTACAGGGCCTGGAGGCAGCAGGTACACAGACAGGCCAGGATGAGACCTAAATGAGTAGCATCAGAGGGACAAAGCCCTGTCTGGGAAAAAGGGTCAAATAGACAGCCCTCCGAGGGATTTACCAGGAGGGTGAGGATATGGGGTGGGGTGCGTGGTAGGGAAAGCCCCACCCTCTTCTTGTGGTCACTGCTTCCACAGACACTGCAAAGCTCCTCCTCGTGAGTGGGACGGCGCTGAGTGGAGCAAGCAGAAGCAAGGTCCCAGGTCCTTGACCTGAGATGGTGGCCAAGCTGTTGAGTGACAGGCAACAGTGCTGTTACATAAACCAGTGAGCCGGCTTTGGCAGGAAGCGGTGCCCTTGGCTTGGTTGGGCTGGGAGGAGCTGACCTGAGGGTCGACTGGAAGCAAGTGCAAAGCATCCGCAGTGGCCACCCGACGTGTGCTTCCGGAAAACAGCTTTAATAGCTGGGAGAGGGCACGCTACCAAGAAATATTTCTGCCACCAGTGAGTGCAGCAGAGTGCCTGGGAGCTCCGAGGTTGGATGATCCCAAGGCTCCGTGGCCTGGGTTACCCTTGCTCAGGAGTTCAGACACACAGGGGACTGTGTGGCACCACCACGAGGACCAGTGGAAAAGAACAGGAAGTGTCCAGCAGGTGCACAACAAGCCCTTACAGGACATTGGTCTCTCTTCCCAGCTTCTCCTACCATGTGCTCCAGACCCATATGCTGTCCCCTCCTCCCCAAGGGGAGCAGATTGTTGCAGGGACCATGTGGGGTCCTGAGGTGCTGGCGGAAGTAGGGGGTCTGTGAAGTTTAAAGGGGAAGAAGAGCCCTTTTCTATGTAGGGGAACAGGGAGCAACTCAGAAAACCCAAACTGGGAGGAGAAGAGCAAGACAAACCCAAGAGTGACTTCAATAGGGAACCCCGGGCTTTTGGCTACCCGGACTCCTGCCTTCAGTCTGACTCAGCCCCAGCCCCTGCAGCCTTTTGGGACATGAACTAGCAGAGAAGATGGAAACTCCCTCTTTCTCTCTCTTTCTTCTTCTCTGTCACTCTGCCTTTCCCATAAATACAACACATATTTTTATTTTTTTTAAAAAATTGTGGGGCCAGCACTGTGACACAGCAAGTTAAGCCACCACCTACAACAATACATCCCATAAGAACACTGATTAGAGTCCCAACTGCTCTCGCTTCTTTTTTTTTAAAAAAGAATTACTTATTTATTTTTAATTTATTTATTTTTATTGAAAGGCAGATTTACAGAGAGAACAAGAAACAGAGAGAAAGATCTTCTGTCCACTGGTTCACTTCCCAAATAGCCACAGCATTGCAGCTAAGTTAATCCAAAGCCAGGAACCAGGAGCTTCTTTCAGGCCTCCCACCTTGGTTCCTAAGGCTTTGGCCCATCCCCTACTGCTTTCTTAGGCCACAAGTCGAGTGGATGGCAAGTGGAGCAGCTGAGACATGCATTGATGCCCATTTGGGATCCCGGTGTTTGCAAGGTGAGGATTTAGTCATTGAGCCATCATTCCAGGCCATGCTCTTGCTTCTTCTTTTTTTTTTTTTAAGTCTATTGGGAAAAATTTTTTCCCAAGATTCTGCATTTTTTTTTTTTTAAGATTTATTCATTTTTTTGGGCTCGGCAGTGTGGCCTAGTGGCTAAGGTCCTTGCCTTGATCCCATAAAAATAAAATAAATCTTAATAAAAAAGATTTATTCATTTTTATTACAAAGTCAGACATACAGAGAGGAGGAGAGACAGAGAGGAAGATCTTCCATCCGATGATTCACTCCCCAAGTGAGCCGCAATGGGCCGGTGCGTGCCGATCCGAAGCCAGAAACCAGGAACCTCTTCCAGGTCTCCCACGCGAGTGCAGTGTCCCAATGCATTGGGCCATCCTCGACTGCTTTCCCAGGCCACAAGCAGGGAGCTGGATGGGAAGTGGAGCTGCTGGGATTAGAACCGGCGACCATATGGGATCCCGGGGCTTTCAAGGCGAGGACTTTAGCCGCTAGGCCACGCCGCCGGGCCCCTGCTCTTGCTTCTGATCCTGCTCCCTGCTAATGCATCTGGAAAGACAGTGGAAGATGGCCCAAGGGCTTGGGTCCCTGCACCCACATGGGAACCTCAGAGTCCCTGGGTCCTGGCTTCAGCGCAGCCCAGTTCTGACCATTGTGGCCACTTGGGGAGTGAACCAGTGACTGGAAGATCTCAATCTATCTGTCTCTTCTTTTATATATGTAACTGCCTTTCAAATAAATATTTTTTTTAAAAGGAGAACTGTAAGATAAGATACTTGCTGCTGATGCTGCTAAAACAATCATAAAGGAAGGCTGAGCGCAGGACAGAAAGAGAATTCTGAGAAGATCCAACACGGCCTGACACATGAGAAAGTAGTGGAGTTCAAGACAGGGCCTTGACTTCGACCCCCAGCCTGGACCCCTCCCCTTCTGAGGACTGGGACTCCCTTGGGCCATTCCCCAGCTCTTCTGTGGGTCACAGCCTGCGTACATTTCCCATTCCCTGCTCCAACTGTAGACTCAAATCATGGCAATGGACAGAGAATTGCAGACCAGTGAAAATGCTATGGAGTTCAACGTGGGCTCCATCCTTACAATCCCACACCACTGCTTTTGAGCCAGTTTCCAAATGCCAAATGCTCTCTCTCCTTTTTCCCTTTCATTTTTTCTTTCTTTTCCTTTTTTTTTTTAAATTTACTTATTTTTCCTGGAAAGAGACAAGTTTATAGAGAGGAGAGACAGAGAGAAAGATCTTCCACCTACTGGTTCACTCCCCAAGTGGCACAGCAGCTGGAGCTGAGCCGATCCAAAGTCACTCTGTCCTTTTCATGCCCAGCTGACCCCATCCAGTCTCACCTTGGGTATCCTCACCCAAAGCACTACCAACCCTTAGGGATAGTTGTTCTTTTGCACAGACTGTCCTGTCCACTGTGGTGTGGTCACAGCAGCTCTGGCTTCTGTCACTAGAGTTACCACCCCCAGTTAAGACAACCATCAGTTGTCTTCAGACAGTGACCTGTGTGGCCAGTCGAGAACCACTGCTCTACCTCTGTCCAGCCTTTTCTCCTCCTGGACATAAAAAGTAGAAAATTCAACTTCGGTCCATCAGTAAATGAGCTTATTCCACACCGTTTCAGGTGGAGAAGCTATACCAAGTAAGAAGACACCAATAAGGGTCAGTGTCACCATATCCCATATGGGTGTAAGTTCACGTCCTGGCTGTTCCACTTTCCAGCCAGCTCCCTGCTAATGTGCCTGAGAGAGCAACAGAAGATGGCTCAAATCCCCAGGATTCTACGCCCATGAAGCAGACCTGCAATGAGAGCCTAGTTCCTAGCTTCAGCCTAGCTCAATCCTTGCTATTGCAGATATTTGGGGAGTGAACCAGTGGATGAAAGATCTGTCTCTTCCTCTCTGTAATTCTAACTCAAAAAAAAAGAAATACAATAACTAACTGAAAAAAATAAAGCAGCAGTAGCCAACAGCTAAGGCACTGATGAACACAGGAGCCAACTTGTGACATTGCCACTCACCCACACACACCTCCTGGTCCTTTGTGGTGTCCCCCACACTCCCTTCACTCCTGCCCCTGCCTAGGCCTGAGGACTGCAGTTTGCTTTCAGAGACCCCATCTCCAGCCTAGGAGACCTGAGCATGGAGCCGTTGCCTCTCATTGCTTCCTTCCTTCCATCCATCCAACAGCCGTGGACCCTGCCTGAAGGGATGGCTCCCAGGGGAATCTGTGAGTGCGTGCTCAGGCCTTGTCCTGGACTGGTGTCTTGTCCAGTTGGTGAAACATCTGAACAGTTGAGCTCTGTGTGACTGAAGGCAAGCTTAGCAGAGCCCACAATCTTGAATTTGGCAGAGAATCGCAAGGCTGTAGTCAAGGGCTCTTTCTTCCTGTCCAACCGGTCCTGGGATGACAGCAAAGGTGAGGCCAAACAGTTGCACTGCACCAAGAATGCAAACAGTGGCTCTTCAAACGTGAACATGAACTCCAGCCAAGATTGGGTAGGGGAAGATGACTGATGAGTAGGTGATACAAGGCCTGGGGTTGTGTGGATGAAGCCTGGTGAGTCAGGGCCCTGTATGCACTTGGTACATAGGCTCCTGAATTTAAACCCTCAGTTTTGAATACTTCCTGTGCATCTATTGGTAGAGCTGAGAACCAGCCAGAGATCAGTCCCCAGGTCAGGGTCCTTGGGATCCATGCTGGAGAGGCGCCACCTCTGTGTCCAGAATTGTCCCAGGAGCTTGGAGTCATGAACATTCAGGAGTGAAGACGGGCAGTAAAGTTGAAGATGCTTCCAGTGAGCGGCACCTGTGCCTTGGGGAAGGCTGTTACACAGCAAGGCAGACTCTGAAGCCATCAGGTGGATGCAGTGGGGAAGAAAGGGGTGGGACAGAGAATTCAGACAGCAACATAACTATCAACTCACACCCATCCCACCCTCACCGCACACCTGAGCAGGTACCATGCCTTGGAAGCCAGGATGGCCAGGTAGCTGAGACCCTCCCGGGTCCCCATGAGCTGTGCTGCTACCTGCCCACAAGGGAAGTACGGCCTCCTCCAAAAGTATGTTTCAGGAAGTTCACCAGATCTTTTTAAAATATTTACTTTTATTTGAAAGATTTACAGATAAGAGAGAAAGATCTTCCACTTGCTGGTTCACTCCCCAAATGATCGCAACCGCTGAGAAGATCTGAAGCCAGGAGGGGCTTCTTCAAAGGTGTTGGGTCTCCAACACAGGTGCAGGGTCCCCAGGCTTTGGGCCATCCTTAACTGCTTTCCCAGGCCATAAGCAGGGAGCTGAATCCTAAGTGGAGAAGCCAGGACACAAACTGGTAACCATATGCAATGCCAGCAACACAGGGTTGAAGGAATTAGCCTGCTGCACCACTGCAGCAGCCCAGTTCATCATACTGTTAAGCGGAGCAACGCTGTGAGACACAATGGTAACAGCCAGTGTGGGACCCAACAAACATGAGATCTTGCCCGCACCTGTATCTGTATACAGGAGATGCGGGGAACTGCGTGATTGTGTGCACGGTGCAAACAGTTGTGGTGGCAAACATTGCTCCAGAACTTGGATGATTAGCTCAGACAGAACCCCACCCTTGGTGGTAGGCACCCCAGGCATTCCCCACACTAGTCTCCAGGGGGAAGACTCAAGGGCTGCAGTAGCCTACCAGGAGCTACTAAGCAAGAACCAACATCCTTTCTTCAGACCCACGGCAGACCAGAGCAGAATTTGCTAGTCTGACATTTACTGCATACACACTGTGTAACTGTCACCAGCTTACACTTGAGCCCAGGCCCAGAGGACGGGGAGACAGGCAAGGCAGCATTGGAGCGGGTATGCAGTCAGTGTGAGGGGAAGCAGGTGGCTCTGGCTCCTACACTTTGAACAATCCATCAGCTGGCCCTGTCCTGGGGAATGGACAGCTGGCTGGGACACACTTCTAACACTGATTTTTTTAAAAAAATATTTATTTAATTGCAAAGTCAGATATATAGAGAGAGGCGGAGAGAGAGAAACATCTTCCGTCCTCTGATTCACTTCCCAAATGACTGCAATGACCGGTGCTGCGCCAATCCAAAGCCAGGAGCCCAGATCCTCTTCTGGGACTTCCAAGTGGGTGCAGGGTCCCAAGGCTTTGGGCCATCCCTGACTGCCTTCCCAGGCCACAAGCAGGGAGCTGGATGGGAAGTGGAGCTGCTGGGATTAGAAGCGGTGCCCATATGGGATCCTGGCACATTCAAGGCAAGGACTTTAGCTGCTAGGCCCTGGCGTTGGTCCTCTAACACTGATTTTGTTGTTCTTGTTGTTAAAGCTTTATTGGAATGACAGATATACAGAGGGAAGAACAGACAGACTTGCCATCCACTGGTTCACTCCCCAAGAGGCTGCAATGGCTAGGGTTGAATTGATCCGAAACCAGGAGCATCTGCCTGGTTTCTCATGTGGGTGCAGGGTTCCAAGGCTTTGGGCCATCCTCTACTGCTTTCCTAGGCCATAAAAAGGGAGCCAGATGGGAAGTGGAGCAGCCAGGACACAAACCAGTGCTCTTATGGGATCCTGGTGCTTGAAGGCAGAGGATTAGCCAATTGAGCCATTACACCAGCCCCACACTTCAAAATCAATTTGGTTTTAAACATCAGGATTTTTTTTAAAGATTTTTTTAAATTTTTGGGCCTGGTGGCGTGGCCTAGCGGCTAAAGTCCTCGCCTCGAAGGTGCCAGGATCCCATATGGACGCTGGTTCTAATCCCGGCAGCTCCACTTCCCATCCAGCTCCTTGCTTGTGGCCTGGAAAAGCAGTCGAGGATGGCCCAAAAGCCTTGGGACCCTGCACCCGCATGGGAGACCCAGAAGAGGTTCCTGGTTCCTGGCTTCGGATCGGCGTAGCACCGGCCGTTGCACGCACTTGGAGAGTGAATCTTTCCTTTGGAGAGACAGAGTGGAAGATCTTCCGTCCAATGATTCACTCTCCAAATGGCTGTAATGGCTGGAGTTGAGCCAATCTGAAGCCAGGAGCCAGGAGCCTCCTCCAGGTCTCCCATGCGAGTACAGAGTCCCAACACTTTGGGCCATCCTCAACTGCTTTCCCAGGCCACAACAGGGAGCTGGATGGGAAGCAGGGCTGCTGGGACATGAACTGGCATCCATATGGGATCCAGGGATGTACAGGCAAGGACTTCAGCTGCTAGGCTACCATGCCAGGCCCTAACATCAGGATTTTTAAAAATAGCTTTTAAAAACAGCAATTCTTTATTTCTTTTCACTCCTAGAATTACTTTGAAATTTTAATTGCAAAAGCAGATTTACAGAGAGAAGGAAAGAGCTTCTATCTGCTGATTCACTTCCCAAGTGGCCCCACCGGCCAGAGCTCAGCCAATCTGAAGCCAGGAGCTTCTTCTGGGTCTGCAATACAAGTGCAGGATCCCAAGACTTTCAGCCATCCTCCAGTGCTTTCCCAGGCCACAGGCAGGGAGCTGGATAGAAGGCAGAGCAGCTGGGATATGAACCAACAGCCATTTGGGATCCCCGTGCATGCAAGGCAAGGACTTTAGCCACTAACTACTGCGCCAAGTCCGAAAATTATTTTTTTGTTTTATTTAAAAATGTACTTACTTATTTGAAAGACAGAAAATCTTCAAACCACCACTTCACTCCCCAAATGGCTATAAGAGCTCGGTCTAAGCCAGGTCAAAGCCAGCAGTCTTTCCAGTCTCCCTTATCCAGTCTTCCCCTACAGGATGGGAAGTGGAGCAACAGGGATATGAACCAGTGCTTATACATGATGCCAGTGTTGCAGGAATACTTTACCCACTACACCACAGCATCAGCCCCTAAAGATTATTTTTAAATTAGTTTAAAAGTTGAAGGTGGTTAAGAACTAGCATTTATTTTTAACATATTGGCTACTCATTACTATGTCAATTAATTCCATAATGATGTAAATTTTTACTGATGGTATGTTGGAGCTTTTAATTGATCGGGATGATACTCTGCTGGCTCTGTCTTCAAACCAGAGAGGGTATACCTAAGAAGCCATTGAACTTGACTGGACAATAAGATGCTGGACTCTATGTTTGATATATGCTTGCAATGAGGGAATCTCAACTGAACTTGAACTGTGGTTATGCAACAAGGTGGAGGAATCCACCATGGGGGGAGGGTTTGGGGAGGGGTGGGGAGAATCCCAGTACCTATGAAACTGTGTCACATAATACAATGTAATTAATGAATTAAAAAAAAAAAGAGAGAGAAAAAAAAGTTGGAAGAATAAAATCATCCCCCTCCTTAATTTAAAGACATAACTTGGCATTTTATAGACATCATGACAGTATACCCATAAATACTTCAGCACTAAATTTTGTGTGTGGTTTTTCTTTTTTAAAGATTTACTTTTATTTCAAAGTCAGATATACAGAGAGGAGGAGAGACAGAGGGGAAGATCTGCCGTCCAATGATTCATTCCCCAAGTGACCGCAACATCTGGAGCTGAGCCGATCCAAAGCCAGGAACCAGGAACTTCCTCCAGGTCTCCCACATGGGTGCAGGATTCCAAGGTTTTTGAGCCGTCCTTGACTGCTTTCCCAGGCCACAAGCAGGGAGCTGGATGGAAAGCGGAGCTGCCAGGACTAGAACCGGTGCCCATATGGGATCCCAGCACTTTCAAGGTGAGAACTTTAGCAGCTAGGCCACCTCACCAGGCCCAACTTTGTGTGTTTATTTATCCTTATTTATTTGAAAGGCAACAAGGTGAGTGGGCGTAGGAAAGGCTGGGAGAAGACAGAGCCAAAGACTGACAGATTTCCCACCCACTCATGCCCCCCTAAATGCCAGGACGAGGCCAGGCCCCATGAAGCTGGGAACTGGGAATTCAACCCAGGTCTCTCACATTGGCAACAGGGACCCTAGGCAATCACTTGCTAGGTGTGGAAGCAGCTAGCATCAATGGGAAACTAGAGTCAGGAGTAGAGCCTACACTTGAACCTGAGCAGGCACCAGGAGCGGTGTCTTGACCACTATGCCAAACACCTGCCCCGGCATCAGATTCACTAAACACCCAAATACAGGAGCTGGCAGCATGGCATAACAGGTTAAACCTCCACCTATAGTGCAGTATCCCATAGGGGTGCCAGTTCAAGCCCTGATCCAACTCCCTGCTTTTGGCCTGGGAATGCAGTGGAGGATGACCCAAGCACTTGGACCCCTGAACCCCATGGGAGATCTGGAAAAAGTTCCTGGCTCCTGGCTTTGGACTGGTACGGCCCCAGTCTTATCAGCCATTTGCGGAGTGAAGTAATAAATGGACAATCTCTCCCTCATTCCGCTTTCCAAATATTTTTTCAAAAAAGTTTTTAAAAATGACAAATATACAGTTTTATATAGGGAATGAATAGGACTACATATGTAACAAAGTACACACATATACATACATACACGCACATACAGATTAGTTCAGCATGCAGTTCCTAACTAAAACTAAGTATGAAGGCATGCTTAGGCGGACAGCAGTGAACATTGCTCTCATAAGCAGAAAACAATACAATCATTCTTAATGGCGGAGGGGCAGGCCACAGAAAAGACCCACAGAGACCCCAAAACCCTCACTTGAAGCAACAGTCCATTCTTCACCAATTGACCTTTGGCCACAGCTGGCAGCAAACTGTGAATTTCAAGTTAGTTAAGCACACAGTGCAGTGTGGTGTTAAGGTCAAGTGAGAACTTAGATCCTTGGCCCAAGTGTGCCCACTCCTGGTGGGCATCAGCCATGGCCAACCAGGAAGGCAGAGGGCAACCAGGGGATAGCACAGCCTCCTCCCAGCCAAGAAACAAGGGTTGGATATGGCATCCTGGGAAAAGGCCAGCATCTGGGAGGCAATACCCTGCTTTCGTTCCTGTGTCAGGAAGCCCTTTGGAAGGTGGTACAAACTAACAGGAACCCCAGAGTGGGGGACAGGGCAGGGGGCTGAGACCACACTCCAAGTTCTGTGCCTCAACTCACCTAGAACTGCCTCTAATTGTCATGAATGTCAATTGTACAATATCAAAGGGCATCCTGCTTATTCAGGAACTCCTGTGAGCCTCTCAAAAGGAAATGTTCAACTTTCATTTCTAAAATGCCTGGGAGGAGCCATGCTGCTGTGGATCAAACCGCTGCTGTGATTCCAACATCCTATGTGAGCACCAGCTGCTCCACTTCTGATTCAGCTCCTTGCTAATATGCACAGGAGAGCAGCAGAGGACGGTCCAAGTGCTTGGGCCCCAGCCATTCAAGGAGTCAGCAAATGAAAGAAATCTTCTCTTGCTAACCTTAATAAAAAATAAATCATCTTTTTTACATGCCTGAGAATAGCTCCTTAGCTTTTGAGTTTGATATCTGGCTCCAGTTCATTGCTCATGCAGACCTGAGAGGCAGCAGTAATTAGGTTCCTGCCACCCACTTGGGAGATCTGGATTGAGTTCCTGCCTCCTGGCTTTGGCCTCTAGCCTTGTCCCAGACATTTTAGATATTTGGGGAGTGTGTGAATGTGTGTGTCTCTTGCTTCCTGCACGTCTCTTTGCCTCTCAAGTTTTATAAAGCTTCTGTAATTCCCCAAGGTACATTTGATGCGATGCTGCTGCCAGTCCCAATATAAAGCAGATAGTACAGGTTATCACTATTTGCCAATCTGGGAACCACTAGCTTCAGGCAGGAAGTAGCAAACAAAATTCACCACCATTTGCAGCCCAGGGAACCCAGAGATGTGGAAAAATGACTAGTATTTGGCAAAAGCCATTCAACAAGAAAAGCGCTCACAATGCCAGACCAGGATCCACAAGCTTCCTCCAGGAAGGCAAGAACAAAGCCAAGCCCACAACCCAGAGACGGAATCACAGCATCAGAGCGAGCTCAGGAACGCAGCTGCCGGACAAGACACAGATTACAGCCAAGCCCTTGGTTCCAAGGGCAGTCAATTTTCATGGAAAACAAGTGCTCTCGGCTTCTGGGAAAGATGGGAAGAAGCTGATAACAGCCACAAGAGGACTGGGCAGGATGGCAGGCAAGGCCACACAGGGGTGAGGTGGGAAAGAGGGACCGCCATGTGCGTCTGCTGGCCCCTGTGGGACCTGGCCCAGGCTGTCCTCTTCACTCTCCGAAGGAAGCAGGCCACCAGTCAATGTCCTCCCCGATGCCCTCTCTCCTCCCTGCAGGGCTGCTTGGGGATTCCAGGTGAAAGATGCCACCACCCAGGGAGGGGCTGGGTCCTGCTGGAGACAATGGCTTCAGAAGCATTTACGGTGGCAGGGTGCCCTCCACCTGCAGCATAGGACATGCCCTTCACAGAGGCTGCCTGAGGGCATATCTGGCTCAGGAGTCCCACCAGAGCCAGGCTTCCCACAGAAGCCTCACACCTAAGCTTGCAGGCTGCTGTCCCCAGAGCTGGATAGCTGTAGGGCCCAGTTGGCACCCAGGTCTCCCGGCCACAGCCACTGCACTGAGAGCTCTTTCCATCCTTCATTTCTGGTAATGGCTTAGCAAGAGATGGAGCTGAACACTTGAGCAAAGACACTGCAGGCAAAGGCCACAAACCCAGAGAGATGGGGCCCGGCCCCCTGACCTGCCAGAGGCAGCTTCTTAAGGATATAGAAGCGGGAAAACAAAACAAAACAAAAGCAAGTATATCCTCTTGGGGAAACCAAATCCACAAGTCTAAATATTTCATGGGCAAAGCAAGTTGCCCCTGTTGAGAGCATGGGGCAGGGAGGGTGGCCAGCAAATTGGATTCCAGGCTGCAGAGTGATAGGGCAGCTGCGAGAGTGGCCAAGCCGAGGCTATTTTGGGCTGCATGCTGCGGGGGCCTGCCTGCGTCACAGGCCTTGCCACCCGGCTGTGTTGAAACCACAGCCTTCTAGCGGTCAGCACAAAACACCTTGGGAGGACTATCTGGGTCCACGCAAGAGCAGAGGGGACACTGGGGACAGAGAGGTGAGCAATACAGCACTTCCTGCATGACAAAAGGCAGAGCCATGAGTGAGGCGAGTCCAGGAGCAAGTAAGCCAGGGCCAAGCAACACCAAGTGGTGCAGAGGTCCGGCCCAGACACCACCGTTCTTGTGCCTGAGGTGCAGCAGTTCCTCCTCTCAAAGCCCCTGGGAAGCACTGGGCAGAGCGGCCACATTCAGAGATGGAGAGAAATCATCCCAGATCTGAGTGAGGTTCCTCCTACTTGGCCATACCCACCTGCCTCACCCAAGCCATGTCAAGCACAGATGTTGCCCCATCTGCCACAGAGCAGGATGCTAGCTCCCCAGCCACCCATAGCACTTGATTCCAGCTTAGGAGAGCCAGAGGTAACACACAGAGTCCCTGCCTCCTTGCAGTGTAGGCTGAGCCAGCCTCAGCTCTGAGAGGTGTCCATGGCAGTGGGCGGTGGGGGGGGGTGGGGATAAGAACACCAGCCCCCAGGGCTACAGTCAGCAGGAATTACGTCAGGACTGGGAGGATTCATCACCCACCAGGAGGAGCTCACCCCAGGAGCTTTGGGAAGACCCTGACATGGTGGGAAGGGCAAGGTCCAGGCTACAGTACTGGGTCCTTTACACACTTCTGAGGTCTCCTTGTACATGCGTATATTTTAAAAAGTTACTTAGGGGGCCCAATATGGTAGCCTAGTGGCTAAAGTCCTTGCCTTGCAAGTGCTAGGATCGCATGTGGGCACTGGTTCCTATCCCAGCTGCTCCACTTCCCATTCAGCTCCCTGCTTGTGGCCTGGGAAAGCAGTCGAGGATGGCCCAAAACCTTGACACCCTGTACCTGTATGGGAGACCCAGAGGAGGCTCCTGGCTCATGGCTTTGGTTGGGCTCAGTTCCAGCCATTACAGCCACTTGGGGAATGAACCAGTGGACAGAAAATCTTTATCTTTCCTTCTCTCTGGATATCTGCCTTTCCAATAAAAAAAAAAGAAAAGAAATCTTTTTTAAAATGCTGTTTAAAAAAACACCCAAAACTGTTACCTCAGTCTAAAATATTACTTAGACCCAGCTACTACGAAACACCTCTGTGTCCCTCCATGTGATCTACCCACTGCCTGTCCCCAGCCTCTCCCGACAGCACCCCTGCTAGTGGTCCATGTGTAAACTGTCAGGGAGCTACCTCTATGGGTCCAAATTATGTCATCTGCAAAATATAACGATGTGTCCACTTCCGTGGCTGCCCGGGAGGGAGCTCCCTGCTCCTGGCACAGAGGCACACTCTGGCACTGACCCTGCAGTGTTTAGTCAGGAAGGCACTGTCACAGGCCACCAGACAAAAGGGAATGTATCACTGCTCTTATCCTGTGCTGGCCCACTGATCTTCATAATCATGGTTTCAGCCCCTAGTACACAAAGAATATCCCAGATTTGGGGCAGGGGATAAGGGGGAATCCATGAGCTTTAACACAGACAGGATTTTTGGCAATGGTTAAGTTGCCACTTGGTGTACCTGCCACCTACAGGGACTGCAGAGAGCCTGGGTTGAAGACTCAACTCCATTCCCAAGGCCACCGTTCTCTGATGACACTACAGGAGGTAGCAGGTGATGGCCCAAGTCCTGGGGTCCCTGTCACACCTTGGGTGGCCCAGACAGAGCTCCCAGCTTCTGACCTCAGCCTGACTCAGCCACAGCTGCTGAGGCTGCTTGGGAAACGAATCAGCAGATGAGAAAATTTCTCTGCCTTTCAAATAAATACAATTAAGACTTTCAATAAATCCTTATGATCAGAACGTGCTAAACCCCATGGTACTCATAAATTGGCCCTTGTGGGGCAGTCACTAGATGATGCAGCAGCTAAGACACTGCCTAAAGCACCTGCAGCCCCTGTGAAAGTAGGTGGTTGGGTCTGGACTTACCCATTTCCAACCCGCTTCCTGCTAATGTACAGCCTGGGAGTCCAGCAAGGGATGGCTCAAGCACTTGGACCCTTACACTCATGTGGGAGACCTGGCTAGAGTTCCAGGCTCCTGGCTTTGTCCTGAACCACACCAGTGTTAACTGCTGGGGCCCTCTGAGGGATGAATCAGTGGACAAAGTAAAGAAGTTTAAAGATAAATTGATGTTTCAGCTGGGTCATCTTCGATGAACTCACAGTACAGGGTGCATGCCAGAGACACGCCACACCATGCAGAGAAGGCCGCTGTGTGAGGCCAGACTTGGCTGAGCAACCCCGACTGGATTTAGTGTTAATAAAGAGCTCTGAAAACAAACACAGAAATGTTTATTTTGTCACACGGCTGCTACCTGGCCCAAGGAGAACAGCCATGTAGCCCCAGACACCCTCTCGGCATGGCCCAGGCTCCAGCACCACCCACTGGTAAGTCCCCCTGCAGCCACAGGCCCGGGCTCCACTCACACAAAGCTCTGGGCAATGGCCAGGACCTTGGAGTACTCGCCTTCCCTCTGACGCAGGCTGGAGGGAATGGGTACTTTGATCCGGGTCCCCACAGGGTTCCCATTGTCTTCAATGAGGACCACGTTGTTGGAATCAAATCTGGGGGTCATCCGGGGGCCAGGCATGCGATGGCCCACAATGAGCGCCTTCTTCTTCTGTCCCTTGATGGCCAACAGTATCTGGTCACCCACCTTGCCCACCCCACTCTTGTTGTAGACATGGATGCAGCGAGGAGGGCGGTGGTATGGTGTGTTCCCCAGGGCACTGTTGTCCACCACACGGACCCGTGTCATCTTCTGGATTGCACTGAGGCTGCCCGTGGTGCTGGGAGGGAGAGAAGAGGCTGTGATGGGTGCAGGCCCTCCCAGAGGGCAAGGCTATTGCACAAGCAGGAGCCCAGATGGAAGGCAGAGCCGCGAATGCCACAGCCATACCCAGCAGTCTGCGTGTACCAACAGCTCCTACCAGTGTGTCAAGGTCTCCATTGGAAAGCGTTTTAATGAGGACACAGCCTTTACATTATGACAGACCCCTCAGAAGCTTGGTCTGAAAGCCACTACTTCCCAAATGAATCCCCTCGGGTTATACCTCTCCCCAGCCTGGCCTGCAAAAGCTACTTCCCCACACATCCTCATTTACACATGTGCTGGTGGGACACAGAGACATGAATTTGCTAGAAGTCTCTGGATACAATGTGGCAGAAACTAGAAACACAGCACAGTCCTGATCTTCCTTTTAGGTAGTTCTCCCTATTATCTGGAAGGGCATCCATGGGGAACAGACGAGGTATGAATAAGCAAACCGGTAACCAATGCTCCAGCGATCCTAGGAACCTGTTCTCACTCTCTCTCTGGGAAATTTCACTTACTCGTGTTGCTGCCAACTAATAAATTCCAGCTCTATTTTAGCCCTGGTTTTCTACTCTCTGAGCTCCTTACAACACACAGACAACTGCAAACTGAGGAGGTCCCAGGTGACCTTGCTGCTGTGTCTGCTAGCTTCTCTGGAACCTCCAGCATCTTATCCATTACCTCTGGCCCCTCAGCTCCCTGCAGCCACTGCATCCTATCCACGGAGCTGCCTATGCTCTGGCCCTTTCCCTCGGCACCGCCAAACATCCTCCTCCGCTCCGGCTCCCTCTTCTACATCCACACCATGGTTTCAACGTCCTAACTGGGTCTCATCACGCCTCCCTCTGCTGACAAAGCACACTCTACAACTGACAACACTACCTGCTCACACTTGTTCCATACTTCCCCACCATCTACACTGCTAACCTGCTCCCGATTTACCTACCTTTGGAAGTCCCCCATCTCAGCACTCACACAGGCACCCCTGTGTGCCCCAGTAGCTGGCAGGAGCCACTGGAGTTCTCCAAGTCCTTCTTAGCTCCCCATAGAGGCTGGGCAGGAGCTACTTCCGTGTCTGCCTGGGGAGGCAGCATCCCCACTCCTGCCTTCTCTTCTGTAGCAAGCAGCTCTGGCCCCAGGCCTCACTAGCACCTGTAGGCCTCCAGCTAGAATTATTTGTTTCCAGGTTAGCACCTCTGGCCAAACTTCAGAACCTTTCAGTGCTGGAAGCAATGCTCCTCTCTGTGCAACCAGCCCAGGCAAGGATGGGGCTCCGGAGACAGGAGGGATAGGGGCGCAGATATGTGGCAGGGGGAAGGTGGAAGCTATGTCTGCCAAGGAGCATGCCCCCAACAGTGGGGGCTCACATGTGTCTATCAAGCTTAAATTTCTGGTAATAAGCAGGTGTATGAATTTGGTTTTGCAACTAAAAACTTTTTTTTTTCCTGTTCTTAAAAATGCATGTTGAGTACATGGAGGGGATGACCAGGTTGAGAGATCAGACTGCATCTTACAAAGAATGCAGAGCAGTAGCTTCCACCCTAGACCATTTCCCTGGCCCACCCTGACAGCAATGCCACCTCCCCACCTATCCCCCTCTGCCCTCCTTCAGCATCCCCGCCCCTGTGCTCACCTCTGTGGGATGCCACTCCCAGCCCTAGATGAGACTGACTCAAAGACCCAGTTCTGGGAAGTCAGTGGGACAAGTTACCTGAAACAGCGCTGGCTCAGGGCTCGGCTGACACAGCCAAAGGGCCACAGCCCAAGGGAGAAAGCCATGGATCCCAAGGTGGCAAATCCTGCAGGAAAAAGGGAGGGAAGGGATTGACTCCCAAGCCAGAGCCCTTACTCAGAGCTGGCTTTCCCCAGGGATTTGTGTGGGAGGTGGCACTTCCAGCACAAGATCATTAGTCACTCAATACAAATCTCAGCGGTCAAGTGACACAGAGGATGAGACGCAATTCAGTTCCGATTCTGCTGATTCATGTTCTGAGGCTGGGGTCAGGCAGCCAGAGTTGGCCCGTGACAGTTCTTGCTGTTGGTGACACAACAGCACAGAGAATGTCTTCCATGGGCCAGAGGACAGCGTGACCCCTCAGCAGGCACACACCCAGCCAGCAACTCCTTCCCAAGTCCTCCTGGAGGTCCCACCAGTGTGCCTCCTGCAATCCCTAAAAGACAGCTGGTTACTAAAGCAGCTGCCCAGGCTATCTTACTACATCCCCTCACCCCATGAGTGAAGGCCAGCATACCTGTACAGCCTAAGGCCAGCAAAACACAGCTGAAGGGTGCCCCTGCCTGGTCAGTGCCATAAGTTGGCCCAGGCCAGTCTCCCAAACTGCACTGCACCATAGAAAATTTCCTCCTTCACATTCCAGCTGCAGGTGGGCTTTGGGAAGCAAGATGGAGTTGGCAGGGCCGACAGCCCAACACTGGCTGCTCCAGCTGGCACAGCTCAACCCTGTCCTCCTGGGCACCGACAAATACAGAAGGCGCCAGGGTCCTGCCACTTGACCCCACTACAAGGCATGGCTAGGAACTGCCCACAGCCATGGTTCCAGCCACCAAGCACCCTGTCCCGCCACCAGGAAGGCAGACGCCAAGAGCCCTGTCAAGAGAGGCCTCTACACTGTAGTATTGACACATGGCTTTGCTTCATGCAAGTTCAAAGCACCGCAGGTACAATTTAACAGGGGTGAGGAGAAAGTCCACTAAGTACTTGTACAGAAAGACCTAAAACGCCACTCCATAAATGCTCATTAACTACAAGTTAGCTTCAAATCCCAAACTTACTCTCAAGTGTTTTCCATGAAGCACTGGCTAAAATATACCTATGATCTGAAATGTTAAACATAAAACAAGACAGCCACTTCTGAAATCCTCAGGAGAGGAGGCCAGCTTCACTTTCTTTGGCTAAGTGACCCTGGACAAAGGACAAAGCTGCTGAATTGCAATAGCTTCTCTACAACCTGGGGATACTGAGGGCACCTGCTGGCTGGGAGGATGCCCGGAGGCCAGCTACACAAAGCAATGAGCACAGTGCCTGGCTCTCCATACCCAGCTGTCTTCCTTGCTCGTCTTCATGCCACATCTTCTTTCACAGAGCAGGACGCTGGGAGACAGACTGACCAGGTAACTCACGCAGCGCCCCGCAGGCAGTCAAGGACACAATCAGAGCCAGAAGAGGACCCAGCCTCAGTCCGAGCAGCCATCACTTCATGCTGAAACCTCACTCTGCCAGTCAGGCTCACTGCACACAAAAGCGTCCCTGGGACAGGTGGGGAGAGGACAGTCAGCTTTCAGAGTTATCTGGGCTCCTAATTGTTCTGGATCATTTGTCAAATCAGTAGCTACAGTATTTTTCACGACCATTGCATTAAAAGTTCACAAAAACCCTGAGATGGATACTGTTACTAGTGTCCCTGCTATACACAGGGAATCAAGGCCCAGAGAGGTAACTAGCTTGACCAAGTTCACACAGCCAGGCTGAACTCTGAACCTCAACAGTTGGTTTCCGGAACCCATACTCTTATGCAATTGAGTACACACAGCCATCTGCCTTTCAGCATTAGCATTTTCCAACTCTCATATTACTCTTGCTTTGTTAAGAATAGGGTTACCTCACGTGCATTTTCCAAGATAAAACAGGACAAAACAGCACTGTAGCTCTGAACAAGTGCCAAGGATCACTTCCATGAAGCTCCTTCACAGCTATGACTCTGACCTCCAGCCCCAAATCCAAAGGACTAAGACATCAAATGGATAATAGTGAGTCTTCCCATGAACTCAGAAGCACAGAACTGTCACTTCTCAGGTACAGCTGTCCCCGAGTTTCCACACAAGGTCCAGGCGACTTCTCAGATAGCCACACCTCAGATGTGCACATCCCTCATACAAAACAGCAAAGGATCTGCACCTTACCTAGACTCAAACCACATCGAGATTGCTTTGAACACCTAATGCAGCGTAAATGCTCTGTGGAATGGTCATTACACAGAATTCTTTAAGGAATGATGACAAGAGAGAAAAGGCTGTTCAGCACAGATCTTTTAAAAAATATTTTCAGGGCCCGGCATGGTAGCCTAGCAGCTAAAGTCCTTGTTTTGCACGCACCAGGATCCCATGTGGGTGCTGGTTCTAATCCCAGATGCTCCGCTTCCCATCCAGCTCCCTGCTTGTGGCCTAGCAAAGCAGTCGAGGACAGCCCAAGGCCTTGGGACCCTGCACCCATGTGGGAGACCCCAAAGAGGCTCCTGGCTTTGAATCAGCTCAGCTCAGGCCACTGCAGCCACTTGGGGAGTGAATCAGCAAATGGAAGAACTTTCTCTCTGTCTTTCCTCCTCTTGTATATCTGACTTTACAATAAAAAATAAATAAAATCTTTTTTAAAAATTTCAAACTTTCCATGGGTTCCAGACCTGTGGGTTCAAGCAACGGTGGACTGAAACTATTTGAGAAGAGGGGCCAGCACTGTGGTACAGCAAGTTAAGCTACTGCCTGCAATACCAATATCCCATTAAGATCACCAGTTGGAATCCCAGTTGCTCCGCTTCAGGTCAGCCCCCTGCTAATGCACCTCACAAGCACAAAATAGCCCAAGTGTTTGGGCTGCTGACACCCAAGAGACCCAGATGTGGTCCCAGGTTCCTGGATTCAGCCTGGCCCAGCATCTCCCTTTCTAACTCTGCTCCTCAGATAAACACTTGAGAGTTGAGGGGAATTACTCCATTTCTATCCCAGCAGGTCCTGGTAAACAGGAGTGCAAATCAAGATCTGTCAGATAGTAACATCCCATGCTCCTGGATAGGTAAAATCAATATCATTAAAATGTCTATACTGCCAAAAGCAATATATACATTCAACACAATCCCAATCAAATTGCCCAAAACATTCTTCATGGAACTGGAAACAATTGATCCAAAGGTTCATCTGGAAGCACAAAAAACCACGGATAGCTAGAACCATCCTGAAGAACAGGAAGTTAACAGGGGGAATCACAGTTCCGGACCTCTGGACATACTATAGGGCAGTGGTTATCAAAACAGCGTGGTACTGGCACAAAGATAGAGAGGAAGATCAATGGAGCAGAATAGAAACACCAGAAGGAAACCCACACAGATACAGCCAAATAATCTTTGACAAAAAGACAAACGACAATCCAGGCAAATGGGAAGGTCTGTTCAATAAATGCTGTTGGGACAACTGGTTAATAGCCTGCAGAAACAAAAAAATAGATCCACATCTCTCACCATACACTAAGATCAGATCTAAATGGATAACAGATCTAAACCTACATCCAGAAACCTTCCAACTTTTGGAAGAAAATGTTGGAAACACACTGGAACACTTAGGGGTAGGCCCTCACTTCCTAAAAAAGACTCCAAATGCAGTAGAAATCGAGACCAAAATAAACAATTGGGACCTCATCAAACTAAGAAGCTTCTGTACAGCTAGAGAAACAATCAACAAAGTAAAAAAGCAACCCACAGAATGGGAGAAGATCTTCGCACACGACATAGGTGATAGAGGGCTGATCTCCAGAATATACAAAGAGCTACAAAACAACCAAAATGTCAAAACAAACAAGCCACTCAAGAAATGGGCACGGGAAATGGGCAGACACTTCACAAAGAAACAAACCCAAATGGCAAATAAACATATGAAAAAATGCTCAAGTTCCCTGGCAATAAGGGAAATCCAAATTAAAACATCAATGAGGTACCACCTAAAGCCAGTAAGACTGGCCCACATGAATAAAAGCACCAACAACACTTGTTGGCGAGGTTGCGGGGAAAAGGGATCCCTACTCCACTGCTGGTGGGGCTGCAGGCTGGTACAGCCTCTATGGAAATCAGTATGGAGAATATTCAAACAACTCAAATTCAACATACCGTATGATCCAGCAATAGCACTCCTAGGAATATATCCAGAACACTTGTTTTATGAGAAACCAACATGCACTCCTATGCTCATAGCAGCACAATCAGTAATTGCAAAAACATGGAAGCAACCAAAATGCCCATCAACAGAGGATTGGATAAGAAAGCTATGGTACATCTACTCCATGGAATACTACTCAGCTATTAAAAAAAACAAAATGCAGTTCTTTGTGGCCAAATGGGCCAAACTGGAAACCATAATGCTAAGGGAAATGAGCCAATCACAAAAGGTTAAATACCACATGTTTGCCTTAATTTAAGATGATATGATGTTATGTATAACATGTTATGTTTTGAATGTTATATGTTGTGTATAAACTAAATTGAAGTATAGGTGAGGTGGTCACAGAAAGTGGCTGGGAACTCGCATTTACTTTTAACATATTGGTTACTCATTACTATGTCAATTAATTCCATAATGATGTAAATTTTTGCTGATGGTATGTTGGAGCTTTCAATTGACTGGGATGATACTCTGCTGGCTCTGTCTTCAGACCAGAGAGGGTATACCTAAGAAGCCGTTGAACTTGACTGGACAATAAGATGCTGGACTCTATGTTTGGTATACGCTTGCAATGGGGGAATCTCAACTGAACTTGAGCTGTGGTTATGCAACAAGGTGGAGGAATCCACCATGGTGGGAGGGTTTGGGGAGGGGTGGGAGAACCCAAGTATCTATGTAACTGTGTCACATAATACAATGTAATTAATGAAGTTAAATAATAAATAATTAAAAAAAAAAAAGATCTGTCAGATAAAATAAACAAGGGAAATACAAAATCCTGACCCTTACCCATGGTTCCACACAATGGGCTGCAGTCTGCAGGGTTCTCAGCCACAGCACAGGCCGTGGGACACAGCCCAGCTAGGCCCAAGGTCACAGAACAGCCCAGGCCTCCTTTCAAGCCCCTGGAATCTCAGCTCACCCTGAGAAAACAGCCATCCCAACACCAGGTAACTGCTTTGGGTCAGCAACAGAGTCAGCGATTTCCTTCACAGCAATCGTGATGGACCCCATGGTCCATCTGAGCACACACAGCGCTGTAGACCGAGGCCATGCCCCCCAGACCTATGATGCTTTGTCTTGGACACAGTCTCCTCTACAACCCCAGCCCTCAGACATGGCCAGTAAGGCCTCCAGGCCTAACGCGGCTTTCCGTTTGTTCCTGATTGGTACCGAGTACCAACCTTCAATTTTATTTTACTTATTTTTAGAGATTTATTTGAAAAAAGCAGAATTAAGAGTTACAAGGAGAGCAACAACAAGACAGAGCTACCATCTGCTTATTCACTACCCAAAAGGCCACACAGCCAAAGTTGGGCGAGTCTAAAGTCAAGAGTCTGAAGCTTTTTCTGGGTCTCCAATGTGGATGCAGGGGTCCAACGACTTGGGACATCTTTTGCTGCTTTCCCAAGCACGTTATCAGGGAGTTGGCTTGAAAATAGAGCAACTGGGCCCAGCGCAGTAGCCTAGTGGCTAAAGTCCTCGCCTTGCATACACCCAGGATCCCATATGGGCACCGATTCTAATCCTAGAGGCCCCACTTCCCATCCAGCTCCCTGCTTGTGGCCTGGAAAAGCAGTCAAAGATGGCTCAAAGCCTTGGGACCCTGCACCCATGTGGGAGACCCAAAAGAGGCTCATGGCTCCTGATCAGCTCAGCTTTGGCTGTTGGGGACACTTGGGAAGTGAATCAGCGGACGGAAGATGTTCCTCGCTGTCTCTCCTCCTCTCTGTACATTTGACTTTGTAATAAAAATACATAAATCTGGGCCCGGCGGCGTGGCCTAGTGGCTGAAGTCCTCGCCTTGAACGCGCCGGGATCCCATATGGGCACTGCTTCTAATCCCAGCAATTCCACTTCTCATCCAGTTCCCTGTTTGTGGCCTGGGAAAGCAGTCGAGGATGGCCCAAAGCATTGGGACTCTGCACCCGTGTGGGAGACCTGGAAGAAGTTCCTGGATCCTGGCTTCAGATTGGCGCAGCACCAGCCGTTTTGCTCACTTGGGGAGTAAAACATCGGATGGAAGATCTTTCTCTCTGTCTCTCCTATCCATATATGCGACTTTCAAATAAAAATAAAATAAATATTTAAAAAGTAAATAAATAAATAAATCTTGGAAGAAAGAAAGAAGAGAGAAGGAAGAAAAGAAAAGAGCGAGCAACTGGGACTCCAATCAGCACCCATATGGGATGACAACACTGCATGCAGTCCTCACCTGGAATGCCACGAAGCCTGCCCTCTCTGCCTCCTAAATCAGAGACTGAAATCACAATGACAGGTGAGAGGAAGAGTAAGTAGAGGAAAGGGAAGAGAATTAGCTCCTGCAATCCAAGAGCTTGCTCATTTTGCCATCCTGATTTATTCAACTTTCCAGCCTTTCCCCCTGGCTGCAGAGGTGGGGAGGACGGTGGGCTCTGGGGACACAGGGGCAAATGGCTGACTCAGCATCACACTGCAGGTCCCACTGGGATGAACCTTCAGGAGGGCAGGGGCCAGACCCTCAGGGTGCAGGACAGCGCCTGGCACACAGCTGCAGCGGAGGGACTAGCTTATGAATAAACACACAGACTGGCTTTGTGACTAGCCCAGCTCCAGAAAAGCTCCAAGCTGGGGCTGGGGGTTTCTCTGGTGCCCTTTACCCAGGCTCCCGAGGACGACTTGAGGACTTGGGCACTGGGCCTCATTTCTGCTTTCCACAGGGAGGTAGACTGAGCTTTGAGAGCCAGCAAATGTGATACTTAGTATCAAAGGTCTAGAAACACGTATACATTGTTTCCAATGAGATCTGAATAGCAGCCATAAGACCTCAGTGCTACCACACATGTAAAAATCATACTGGTTCACGCCAGAGCAAGCCACAGCCTACACTCTATAGAGGAAAGCCTAGAGACACGATGAGACACCCACAGGGCCACCCACTTCTCACATCAAAGTGCCTGCGTGGGTGTCCCACCTCCACTCCCAATTCCTTGTCTGCTCAGGCACAGCATGGGATCCCACAGGTGATCATTCAAGTCCTGAGGTCCCTCCATCCACCCAGGGGGATCTGGATTTAGTTCCTAACTGGTGGCTTCAGCCTGGCTATTGTGTGGGCATTCTAGGAATCAACCAGCAGATTGGAAGCGTCTTCTCTTTCTACCTAGTTTATTTTTTGTTTGTTTTTGCTTTAAATGGATTTCAGGGAAGGATTTTAACCAAGTTCATAAACACTCCCTGAAGACAGATACTGATTACAAGATGGTAGCCCTAAGTAAGTACAGGCAGGGGGCTGGCATTGTGGTGCAGGAGGTTAAGGCACAACAGGTTAAGCTGTTGCTTGCCTAGCTTTTTAAAACAACAAAACAGCTGAGTTGAAAAAAACAGGCACAGGCAGAAATGCTAAAGAATTGATCACATGTTCAGATTCATAACCATATTATTTTAAAAACAGATACAGAACAGGCTTTTGGTGTAGCAATTTAAAAGGCTCCTTGGGATGCCTGCCTGCTGCATCAGGTGCCTGGGTTTGAGTTCCGGCTCCACTACCTGGGAGTCAGCAGGTTACTAGCTCAGGTAGGTGGGTCCCTGCTGTCCATGTGGGAGAACTGCAGTGAGTCCCCAGCTCCCAGCCCAGCCCAACCTCAGCTGCCACTATGCATGGGAGCTCTCAAGTCTGTGTGTCTATCTCTGCCTTTTAAATACGAAATAAATAAATCAATAAATAAAACATTTTCAGAGTAATAATATATAAGAAATGATTTCTGGGACCAGCACTGTGAAAGAGCAGTTAAGTCTTCCCCTGCAGTGGTGGTATCCCTTGTGGGCACCAGTTCAAGTCCCGGCTGCTCCACTTCTGACTCAGGTCCCAATTAATGGCCAGGTAAGATGGCAGAGGATGACCCAGGTCTTGGGAGACCCAGAAGAAACTCATGTCTTCCAGCTTCAGAGCAGCCCTGCTGTAGCTGCTGCAGCCATTTGGGGAGTGAAACAGCAGATGCAAGATCTCTGTATCTCTCCTCTCTCTCTGCAACTCTGCCTTTCAAATAAAAATAAATGTCTTAGAAATGACTTCTAGTCATCTCCAGTGGCCCAAAAACTAGGTAACTCTGGTCTGTCATTCAGATATTCATTACAAGCGCTATTCTGCCTCAGAGTGAATCCTATTGTTTCAGAAAACAATGGCTCACACGAGTTTCACAACCATGCAGAACACAACATGCATAAAGCGCCACAGGAAGGACCAGTTTTGTGGCACAGGGGTTAAGGTGCCTTCTGGGATACCAGCATCCCACACTAGAGTGCACCTGAGGAGTGAAACAGCAAAGATCTGACCCCTGTCTCTCTATTGCTCTGCCTCTCAAAAAAAAAAATAATAAATCTTTAAAACTCCACAGAAACTATACACTCAAGAAACTCTAAGGATAAATGGAGAATTTCTTCCAAGCCCCCTCCCCGCTCAAATAAAAGAAAAAAATTTTTTATAAACTGTAGCAGGGACAGACATTGCAAGCCACTTATGACACCTGCATCCCATAGGAGAAAACCCGGTTCAAGTCCTGCCTATTCCAGGCTTCCAATTCAGCTTCCTGTTTATGAGCCTGGGAGGCAGCAAGTGCTGGCCCAAGCTCTTGGGATCTTGGGATCCTACCATTCTCAAGAGAGACCCAGCTGGGGGTTCTTGACTCCTGGTCCTGGTCTGGCCATGCTCCATGTTGCAGGCATTTGGAAACTATGCCAGCAGAGGCAAGATCTCTGCGCGTGTGTGAGGCTCTTTCAAACAAATAAAATGTAACACAACAGCAATTCCTTCTCATCTAAACTGCTTGCCTGCCCCTAGCCAAACCAACCACGGGAATCCAAACCTACAAGATTCCGCCCACCAGGCAGTCCACCAGACAGCTTGGTCCCCATCTTCCTGTCTGTCACAGCTGAAAAACTGCCCTAACCAAAAAAAAAAAAAAAAAAAGCCAACTCATTTCCTACTCCCAGCAAAGTTCTCATTGGTCAACTGCACCCATGTCCAGGGAATAAAGAGTGAACTTTCTTCTTTCTGGGCAGTCCCTTTGCTAGAGAGACCACTCTGTCTGTCCTGTACCGCATAGTCCTGGTGTGCAATGGTGTGCTCCTGGACAAGTTGAACAGTAACACAGGTTGAGGACAAGAGGCACGGAGGAGCATACAGAACACCAATGCTTCTCAAACGAAGCCAACCTGGCACAGAGAAATACCTTTGAAGACCTCATACCTCAAGCAGGTGTCAAGAATCAATACCCACGGACTGGTATGTTGGCTTAGCACATTAAGCCATATCCAACTCCCCACTAATGTGCCTGGGAAAGCAGCAAAAGACGGCCCAAGTGCTTGGGTCCCTGCCACCCACCATGTGCCAGGCATGGATGCAGTTCCAGGCTCCTGGCCATTATGGCCATTTGGGAAGTGAACCAGAAGATGGAAAACCTTTCTCTGTCACTCTTTTTCAATAATATATTATTGCAGCTTGGCACAGTAGCCTAGTGGCTGAAGTCCCTGCCTTGCATACACCCAGGATTCCAGCTGCTCCACTTCCCATCCAGCTCCCTGTTTCTGTGCCTGGGAAAGCAGTTGAGGACAGCCCAATGCCTTGGGACCCTGAAACCATGTGGGAAATCAGGAAGAAGCTCCAGGTTCCTGGCTTCAGATCAGGTAAGCAATGGCCATTGTGGCCACTTGGGGAATGAATCAATGGACGGAAGATCTTCCTCTCTGCCTCTCCTCCTCTCTGTATATCTCACTTTCCAATTAAAAATAAATTAATTAATTAATTTTGGGCCCAGCGCAATGGCCTAGCAGCTAAAGTCCTCGCCTTGCACACGCCAGGATCCCATATCAGTACCGGTTCTAATCCCAGGAGCCCTGCTTCCCATCCAGCTCCCTGTTTGTGGCCTGAGAAAGCAGTCGAGGACGGCCCAAAGCCTTGGGATCCTGCACCCAGGTGGGAGAACTGTCTCCTGGCTTCAGATTGGTGTAGTTCCGCTTGGGGAGTGAATCATCGAACAGAAGATCTTCCTCTCTGTCTTCTGACTTTCCAATAAAAATAAATAAATCTTTAAAAACAATAAACAAATCTTTAAAAACAAACAAAACAAAGTAAAAATACTAAAACATATCTCTACTAAGTCAGCATCTTCTGATGCTAACTCCATTTTCAAAATTTGTAGAGAAAATGAATGAACCATCTGCTGGCTTATTCTTCAACTAACCCAACCGCCAGGCCAAACCCAGGAAATGAATCCAGGGCCTTTACAGGGACCCAAATATTTGAGCCATCATTGTCACCTCCCAGGGCAGGAAGCTGGAATCCAGGAACAAGAGCTGAGAATTGAACCCAGGTATTCACATGTTTCCACCACTAGGCAAAACACCTGCCCCATTCTTTACATGACAACTCTCATCGACTACACTAATTTCCAATTCTCCTACGGGACTCAGCTTGGAGCACATTCAACCTAGAATAACTCAAAACCTTACAGGTACATTCCACAGATAACTAATGAACGCTGAAGAGCCAGCAGGCCACAGAACTACAGATCACCGCCTCTACAAGAACCGGATACTCCGGGTAGGAAGCCTTTTTGTCCAGCAGGAGCTTTGAGGCCCAGCTTTAAGCCTCCCCCAAACTGTTAAGCAAGCCTCGGTGAATGTATTTCTTCCTTGAAAACCCTCGTTAGAAATTCTGCCCATTCTGTCTCCAGCGGTGGCAAGGTGCACTGGCCGCCCACCATGGAAGGCAACTCGCCCTCCGCACTGCACCATGCCCCTTTCCAGGAACCCGGACCCAGCACTTGCTGTGTCTGGATGATCCGTCCCTTCTCCAGGCTTAATCACTGCAGGTCGCAGACTCCTGTGAAATGAGAAACCAGGGAAGCCCCTAGACCGGGAGCTGCGCGCTCTCGAGCGCGCGCGCGCGCGCGCGCACACACACACACCAGCCTGACAGACGCCGCGGAGCCGCCGGGCCCAGCAGGGCAGGGGCAGAAGCAGGAAGCAAGACCCAGCAGCAGAGGACACGCGCCGGGGGACCAGCCACATCCCCAACTTCCCCAAGGCAAGAAAGCGCACGCCTGGACACCCACCCAGGGAGGGGGACGCAGAGCCGTGGGGACTCCGAGAGAGGAGGTCGGGAACCTCCCGCCGGTCCCTCAGCCCGCAAAGGGCCCACGGTGCTCCCACTCCCACCTCTCTCACCCACCGAGCGGCGGGGGATGGCGGGGGGGAGGAAGGTGCGTCCCTTTCTGCCGCGAAGAAAGGGACTGGGCGCAGAGGAGGTGGGTAGTGCGAGAAGACAGCAAACAGCCCGGCGCGCTCCCGGCACCGTACCGCTCTTGCAGCCCCGGAATCTCCCGCCGCAGGCCCCGCCGGCCGAGCGCCGCCTCCCCACTACAACCCCAAGCACGCGGCCTTCTCCGGGCGCCTGCGCGGCCAGGCCCCAGGCCAGCCGGGCTGCGGGGAGCCAGTGCGCGCGCGCGCGCGCCTTGCGTGTGTGTGCGGCGTGAGGGGTGGGCCCTGCGCGGCTCCGCCCCGGCCCTCCCTCCTCCGCTCCCCCTCCCCCACCGGCTGCCGCGGCCGCCGCAGGAGCCCGGAGCTCGAGCCGCCCCGCGATCCCCCTCCCCCTCCCCCCGCCCCGCCCCGCCCCAACCCGGGGCTCGGAGCCGGAGCCGCGTCTGCGCCTGGGGGTGAGTACGCGACCCCCTCCCCAACCCCCCTGTCCCTTGGCTTTGTAGAGGATTCCACCGCCAGCACCAGCAACCAGCACCAGCACCACCCAAAGGAAAAACCCGGGCTCTGCTGCGCGTCCCCTCCCTTCTAGCAGCTCCTGCGGGACCCAGAGGTGCTTGGGCCCGCGGGGACCCCGCTGCCCCCAACCCTGCACCATCCCTAGCCAAATGTGAGTTCTCCATCCACACCACCACCAACACCCCCCCACCCCTGTCGCGGGGCCAAATGTGCACCGCCCTGGGTCTCCAGCTCCCCCCACCCTTCGGGAGATCCCAAAGGGGTGGGGATCCCCCCCCCACCTCGCCTCAGCCCTCCTGGCACCTGCCACTCTTCTGTCCCACCTGGCCGGGCTCAGGTGCGCGCCCGCCCCGCGCCCCTCTGGGGACCCCCGCGCTGCGACCCGTCTGCCCGCGGAGGTGGAAAGGCAGCCGCCGCCGCCCCCGCCCCCGAGTTTTGGAGTCTGGGGTCGCCAAGTCTGATGCCCTGGATCTGCTTTTTCTTTTTCATGTCTCTAGTGCAGGGGCCTGGCGCACCCGAAGCTGGCCGGGAGCGGGAGAGAGTATTGCTTAGGCTCGGACAAGGGCAGGGTTCGCTGGTCTGGTCGCTGGTGTTGCTGGCTGGAGGCCGGCCGCTGATGCCCCGGGGCTGGCCGGGGTGGAGACCGGTCAGCCGGCGGGCCTGGCAGGCTGGAGAGGCTGCTGACCCGGGCGACAGGAGTGTGTTCTCTCCTTGCGCCCCACACAGTGCAGTTCATTCATGAGCCGCCCGGGCCTGCCTGCGTTGGAGGGTGCGGCGGGGAAGGGATGGGGAGCGGAACTCCTGGCCCAGGAGGGTGCAAAGGCCTTGCTGGGAGGATGGGTCGCGCTTTGTCCCTTCTGCCCGGCTTGACCACCTAGGACGGACAGTCCCAAAACTGGTCATCTTCCTCCCCTGCAAGGGGAGGGACGCTTGGGAAGGGAGCAGGAGAGGTCAGAGGGGCTGGCTGTCCTTGGGGCTCTGGGCTGCCACCTGCTTGGGTCCCTGGGCAGAGAGGTCTGGCCACTGGGAGCTAGCTTGTGTCCTCTACTGCCCTCAGGAGCTGGATCTTCCTCACCAATGTGGCGCGCTCTCTGGGTTTGCAGCAAGCCCCTATCCAGTGAGGCTGTGCACAACGCTCCTGGGGGAGACTTGGGGGTGGGAGGGTGGCCCCAGGTCCTGCCTCACCAGACGCAGGGGAACAGCAGTCTCTGCCAGGCTCTAGGTGGGAGTGTGCTGGCACCGTGGTGACCCTCTAGGGCACCAGAAGGCCCTGGCCCTGGCATGCCCCATGAGGCACATGCTGGAACCTGCTGTTGGCTGACCCAGTGTAGTCTTAACCTGTGAGTGGGTGGTGGATCGGAGAACTAAGAACCCCTGTTTGGCTAGCCTACAAGTTCTCTCCGGGTTTATTGGCCTCATAGAGGCCTGAGTTTAAATCCTGCTTCTGCTGTGCTTTTAGCTGTGTGACCTTGACAAGTTCCCTAACCTGTCTGAACCCTGGTTTCCTTGCCAAAGTGTGGTTACTACAGTTTATCCTGGAATGAAGCAGGGTAGTACAGGTGGAAAGATTTTTCCCCTTGCTTGCTTGTAGCACCCAATAGCAGCTTTTCTGCTCTGAGCTTCTGACCCAGCCTAGCATCACCCACCAGCTCCCACGCCCCTAGCTGAGGATACAGATGGATGGGGTGGAATATGCCAGAGAGTCTGGGGATATCTCCTGCCATTTCAGCAGATGTCCCCACAACAGCGTAAGCCCCAGACCTGACTGAGGCCGGCTCTGTGATATTTCTGTTCTATTACATTGCAAGTTTTCTTCTCTTTTCTTCCACTAAACCAAATGCTTGTGTGTCCACATCTATAGGGATAGGGGAGGGGTAATTATATGCCTTAAACCACAAAAGAAATCGATATGCACAATCTTGTTTAATCGTGAAAACAACCAGACAACTGGATTGTTGACCCCTTGTCACAGGCAGTAGAACTGAGGCAAAGAGTGATACAGCCATTGCCCAGCTTGGCAGTCAGATCTTCCGTATCCTGGGGACTGCTCTTAACCCCTCTCCACTCCAGCTGTGTTGCCTGTCCTTTGCACCTGCCTCTGGACTTGAAGTCACCAACCCACGGCCCCAGCGGAGGGTCTGGAGCAAGGGGAGAGAAGCATGGGAGTAGAAACTGGGCATGGCATGTCTCCAGAGTGGTAGCTGGCAGTACCCTCCCTGCCCTCGCCCCTGATCCCCAGCTCCCTGGCGGCTGACCCCCCTGCCCTAGCCCCAGCTCCCTAGTGGCCGACCCCCGCCCTAGCCCCAGTTCTCTGTTGGAAGTGGCCTTGTGTTTGCAGAGGCAGCCAAGTGCAGTAGTTATGGACAGACTCCAGCCCAGCTGCCTGGGTCCATAGCAGGATCCCCCACAGACTGGCTGGGGAACCAGTGAAGTTTGGTATCCTCTCTGTGCCTCAGTATTCCCCTGGAGTCATGATGAGGAACAGAGAGTTAAGTTGTCTTCAGTGCCTGGGACACATACGGGGCATTTCAAAAAGATCATGGAAAATGGAATGAAAAGATAAGTTTACTTGGCTGTAAAATAATTTTTTAAATCTACACATTTTTTCCATAAATACACATGTTCATTGGACTTTTTGAGTCCCCTTTCCCCTCTCCCAAGAGTTTGATAAGCATTTGTAAATCTGTTCCTCCACTACTGCTTCTAGCCTTACTTGTAGATACATTTTAACTTGTCCCTCTAAATCCTTACTTACAAGACAAGGATGTTAATTTCTCTTTGTTACAGATTGGAAGACTGAGGCCCGACTACATTGTAACAAAGCTAGCCTCCACCTTTTTTTTTTTAAGATTTATTTATTTTTATTACAAAGTCAGATATACAGAGAGGAGGAGACAGAGAGGAAGATCTTCCGTCTAATGATTCACTCCCCAGTGACCACAACAGCCAGTGCTGCACGGATCTGAAGCCGGGAACCAGGAACCTCCTCCAGGTCTCCCACGTGGGTGCAGGGTTCCAAGGTTTTTGAGCAGTCCTTGACTGCTTTTCCAGGCCACAAGCAGGGAACTGGATGGGAAGTGGGGCTGCCGGCCCCATATGGTATCCCAGTGCGTTCAAGTCAAGGACTTTAGCCGCTAGGCCATGGCGCCGACCTCCATCTTTACCTCTTCCCATCAGATTACACTGCCTTCCTGTGATCCCAAGCCCAAAATTAAGCCTTCCCTAGTAACTTCATTAAAAAAATAAAACTTCCATGTTGCCCAAGCTCCTACCATGCACATATTCCGAAATGATGAAATAATAATGTTAGCTCAAAATCAAATCCTCTGTCACCCTCTCCACACATTCCCAGCTAAAGCTTTGGTTTCAAACCCCAAAATCAGGCTAGCTTGGGCTCCTCTGCACCCTGCAAAAAGTGCTCCATGCCCTTCCTCCCCTAATATTCTGTCTCGGGCTGTTCCCTGCTTTCTGCCTCCTGGAGTGGCTTCCCTGGATGAAACCCCACCCCCACCATTAAGAGCTTGGCCTAACCCTGTGGACTGGCAGAGGCACCTGCCCCACCCCTCACCTGCCCTGTGACCTCGTAGGAGTCATTTCCCCTCCCTGGGTCCCTGCTTCCTCCTTCCTGAAGTGGGAAATAGTGATCTGAGCGTGCCTGCCTTCTTGCTGTGCTGGTGGGAGAATCAAGCCCACCACTCTTATTTTGGAGAAGAGCTAAGCACATGGGTAGAGGGGAGGATGGCACTTTCTGGGCCTGTTAAGGTCTTGAGGCACTTGTAAAGAGGCAAAGGGTTGGAGTGGGCTGGGGAGATTTTGAGGGTACGCTGGAGTTGGGAGTTGAGAAAGGGGTGTTGTGTTAGAGTCCTCCCACCCCACTGCCAATCCAAGATCTCTGTATTCACCTTTAGCCTTCCTTGGTGCCCTAGGTTCAATATACTCTGTGCCTACATTACCAGGCTCCCAGACACACCCATGTAGACGTTCCCACTTAGAGGCGGGCAACTTGTTTTCTCTTCTGCCAACTGCCCGTCACCTGCACCATAGCCACACACATCAACACACCTCTCCATTGTGCCTGGACATCATTTCATGGGCATAGATGAAGCTTCCACTGTCTGTGGAGTCCCATTCAGAGCATATCAAAAAAAACATCATGGAGCCCTAGAGAGTATTCTAGCTTTACAAGGTTGACTTGGGTTTGAATCCTTCGTCCATCATTTGGGAATGTTCCTGAACCTCTCTGAGCATCCTTGTGCTGCAGGCAGTGATACTCAGGATTGTCTGGGAGGAAATAAAATCATCAGGCATATTATTCTTCAAACTAGGCACTAGGGAAGTGACACCTGCCACAATAACTAAATGGGTATTATGGCTTGGGCTGGAAAAGAGGGCGATGTAACACAGGCACAGGGCTGTTGCTCCCTTGGCCTTCCTCACCCAGGCTTTGTGGTTTACCAAGGATCAGGTGAACCCCATAAGCAACCCCAGCTTCCCCTCCATCTAATAGCCCCTTGCCTTGCAGCACTGGGGATCCTCCTGGTCTCTAGGGTTGAGGGACACTTATTCCCAAAGTTGCAGTCCATGATGCTGGTTTGTTGTTCTGTCTCTTTGTCTGGTTTCTTTTCTTCCCTGGGGATCCCCCTCCTCTGACAGAGCTCCAGTGATGTCAGCAGGAGTCTCCAGGGGCTCTCTGGTGTGATGGGGTGGGGCAGCGGGTGCCTCTGCAGCAGCAGCCACACTTCACCCTGTGGCTGCCCCAGAAGCCTCCCCAGGACCCAGCTTAGCTCACTCCCCAAGCACTTCCAGAACCCAGACATGCATGCAGCCTGGCCAGTCCTCTCTTCCTCATCCTACACAACCCAAACACCCAGTGTCCTGCGCTGAACAGCCTTGCTGGGATTGGGGCAGAAGGGCAGGATCCTGGCTGCAGGAGCTTAGGCATGCTAAGAGGTCCCCACCCACTCTGAATAGGAAAGCCCCCCCCCAGCATTCCCAGCGTGCCCTGCTCTGGAGGCAGGAGCGTGACATTCTGGGAGTTGTAGTCCTTACACCATACAAGTAATCCTGTGCAGATGGTTGAGAGGTGAAAAAGCAGGAGGAAAGAACAGGTGTGTGGGAAGAGCAGGAATGGCTGTGGCCAGGCAGGTAACAAACCCAGATGTCCAACTTCTTACTTGACTTTTTCCCCTCAGACCCTTCCTCGGAGGACAAAGGGGTAGCTCAGAAGTTGAACATCTTGTTTTGAAGCCAAGTTACACTGCAGTGATTAACCAGGTTGCGATTTCTAAACACATGAAGTCATACCACCTACTAATGGGGCAGAAGGAGAAGATCCTTCCAAGGCAGCTGGTTTCTGGCCTGGAGCCCACTTCTTAGGTTGGGACCCTTAGGACCAAGACCCCCCTCGCTGTCTTGGCTCATGCTGAGCTCTGAACCCTGCATGAGAAGGGGGGCAGAAAGAGGGAGGTGGCTGTGGTGTGTGCCCTGGGGGCAGAGGTAGATGTTACTGAATCAGAGACACCTTCCAGTTCCTGGGAACCAGTCTCCCCAGTCCAGGCTGGTGTCTATCTCAGACTGAGTTCCCCAGGGGCCCAGGGTGGGGGTCACAGCTCCAGAGCCAGTGAAAGTAAAAAGGACATGGCTCACCCCTCCCCCACTCCCAGGCCCTTATCTCCTGAGGCCAGAGCTTTCCACCCACCCAGGTGGCCCCCTCCCCATGCCCACCAGGCTGTGAGGCTGTGAGGGCGATGTGGGGGCGAGCCCAGCTGACTGCTCTGCCTTCTACCCAGGAGGACCATGCAGCAATAGCAGCCATGTTGCCCTTCCTGCTGGCCACACTGGGCACCACGGCCCTCAACAACAGCAATCCCAAGGACTACTGCTACAGTGCCCGCATCCGCAGCACGGTCCTGCAGGGCCTGCCTTTTGGTGGTGTCCCCACAGTGCTGGCCCTTGACTTCATGTGCTTTCTTGTGAGTGCCCTCAACACGGCTCCCTACCTCCGGCATCCAACCCCTACCCCATACCCACCTGGCAGACGCCTCCAAGCTCTGGCCACTCTCTCTCCCCCTGCCCCACTGCCCCGAGCTTGGCTGCAGGTGCAACCCCTAGCCTGCAGCCCAAGCCTTACCTCCAAACCCAGGGCCCTCCTCTCCTAAGACACCAGTCTAGCCCCTCTGTCCTCCTACCCCAGTTTGTGACAGCCACTGCACCTGCCAACCACCTGCTCTTCCCCCAGGCACTGTTGTTCTTATTCTCCATCCTCCGGAAGGTGGCCTGGGACTATGGGCGGCTGGCCTTGGTGACAGATGCTGACAGGTAAACCGCTCCACCTCTACAAGCAGACAGCTTGTTCCACTCTCTGCCAGGAACAAGAAGGCGCCCACCCTTGCTCATCCCCTCTGCTGGTGGGGGGCAGGCGGGCAGAGAGAGGGCCTGGTTCCAGAGTGGGCATGGAGTACAGGAGGACCCTTCACTGGGCCTCTGCTCCTAGCCGGTCCCCAGAGCCGGCCTTCCCTCCCGACCTCAGTCCCCTGCTAATGCTGCCATTCTCTGTCCCCAGGCACCGGCGGCAGGAGAGAGACCGAGTGGAACAGGAATAGTATGTGGGGCACTGGCCCCCTCGCCCCCACTAAGCTAGCTCTCCCTTTTCTTTCACGCCTCTCCTTCTCTTTCTGCTCAGTTGCTGGTTTCTCTTTGCAGTTTTCTCCTCTGAAGGCTCATGTTTCAGATTAACCCAGGCGGTGTGCTTTGCAGAGCCCGGGGGGCTCCCCAGCTTGTCTCTGCCTCCCCACTTCCCAATCCCTCCCCCTGGCTTTCTGCCTGGGAGAGGTGCTTCCCCTCCAATCCTCACTCCTCACTACAAGCCCCTTGCTTTCCTGGGCTCCCAGGAACCCCATAGCACAACCTCAGCAGAGACAAGATTGGATGCCCCCCACTGCTTCCCATCTCTTAACAGCCACTTCTTCGCGTTCCAGGGGTCCCTGATGCTAACTCCTTCTGGAGGAGGTCTGGGACAGGGGCGCTGCCCAAGGAGCCCTCCAGGTCTGGCCCTCCTGTATGTTAACATACGATGTGGTCTCTGTCTATAGGACTGGAGTTGTGGCAGCTGCTGGGATCAGGCAACAGAGAGTAGGGCCCCACCCAGGAGCTATGACCCAGCCTCCTCCACATCCTCCACCCCCAGTCCTTCCTGGGAAGCCCCTCTAGGTCCCTGGGTCCTTCACTTTCTCTTTGCTCTTTGCATCACTTTTCATGACCCCCCCCACACACATACGCCCTGCTGGTGGTCTGTGGAACTGCAGGGCCCTCTAGCATGGTGCTATCTTCCATCTCCTGGGCCCAGGATGACAGATGCCCTGTCCTCAGGGCCCCGCTACCCGGTGGCAGGGAAAAGGTGTATCGGGCAGCCGTTCTCTCGCTTCAGCCTCTGCGCTTTCTGTGCCTTCTGGAGCCCTATCTTGTCAGCTGCACCCCAGGGGACCCAGGCTCACCCGGCTCTCTGTGTCTCATCTCCCCCTTCCCCCAGCGTGGCCTCAGCTATGCATGGGGACAGTCATGACCGGTACGAGCGTCTCACTTCTGTCTCCAGCTCTGTCGACTTTGACCAGAGGGACAATGTAAGTACCCTTCCTACAAATGTCCCGCCCCTCCCCCCGGTTGTTGGGGCTGCTCCTCCAGGGCTGAGCAGTCGAGGTGATTTGTCTAGGATGCACAGGAATCTCCTACCCTCTCTGCCATTCTCCCTGTCGTTGGCACAGCCCTAGCACCTGCAGATCCCAAGCTGTGGCACCGCAGTGGGATTCTGTGTTCACCTCTGCCTGCTAGTCCTCAGGCCACCATCTGCTTAGAAAGAGTTGTGAGCCTTCCAGGCCTGCCTGGCCATGATCCCATCCAGAGGTGGCAGCCTGGCAGTCCTGGCCCTCGTGGAACCATATGGTGACCTGCTTGGGAGGTAGAGCTGGGCGCCAGTGGATCCTCTTAAACTAGGCACACATGTGATGGTTCACACAGCCCTCAGCTGCCTTCCATGTCAGGTCTGATACACCGGGGCTGCTACCCACTGCTGTGTCTTTCTGAGGGTAGGGGGCATGAGCCGAGTGGCTAAGTCTTCAGCAGCAGCGGGTGGGGAGGGGTCTGGTCAGTGCTGCTCAGACCCAGGGTCCCACAGCAGCCCCAGCAGAAGAGACCATCAGCTTGCTGAGTTGGACTCACAGGTAAGTGGTGAAGCCAAGAGAACTCCTCTCCTCCCCCACTGCACCTTGCTAGCAAGAGGCCTCCAGGTGGTCCCCAGCACAGATGACCCTGGCAGCAGGTGCAGGTCATCTTTCTCCCCCATCCTGGGGCTTCTCCCGGTAAGACACAGGGCTGGTTCTGTCTCCCTGGCCCTCCTCCTGCCAACCTCACCTTCTGCGGGGAGTTGAAGGGAATGGAGACTTCTCCATGGCCAGGTGATCGTGGCTTTTGCCACTCTAGGGTGAATAAGATACTCCCGACACTTAAGCAGTGCAGTCTACCCCTGAGCTGTTGGCAGCATGTGGAAGGCCTTTATTTATTATCTGGGGGTCCTAGGGACCTCCTAATCCCTCTCCAAGACCTCCCAGCTACACCTGTCTCCACCCTGGGCTCCCCAGTTGTGTAGGCTGGGACCATTGTTTGGCCTCTCTGGGGCTGAACTTAGCCACAGAGGGTGCAGGGATTTGCTTTAGCGGCAGTGTGTGTGTGTGTGTGTGTGTGTGTGTGTGTGTGTGTGTGTCTCAAGATGAGCCAACAAGTCATCTAAAGAATGGGTGGGTGGATCTTGAAGAGACTGGGAGGGAGGCACTGCAGCTGACCATCCTCTGTCCCCCCAGGGTTTCTGCTCCTGGCTCACAGCCATCTTCAGGATAAAGTAAGTGAAGCTTCTTAGAACCTTAGAGCAAGAGATCTGGCAGGCCTTGGCAGCTCCCTACCACACACAGAGACCTTAGAACTCCCAGCAGGACCTATGCCCTTCTTGCCACTCCAAGGCCGCTGCTGGCATCTCCCTGCCCTGCCCCCACTGCTCGAAAGCAGGAACTGGAACCTGTCTCAGCCTCCTGTGCGGCAGCCAGTGGGTAGGGAGCACAGTCAGGCTGGAGGGAGCCAGCAAACTGAGCCAAGAGTCGGGCAGGCAGGCAGTGAGCACTGGGAGAGGCGGGAAGCTCACTGGGTCAGGCGAGTCACCACCCACGCCTCCTTCCCCCACCGCCCAAACTCACCCAGCACCAGAAGAGCCACTGTTCCCCTTCCCATCCCTCTTTGCCTTGCCCTTCCTACTCTCTCACCATCCCTCTCCCTTCAGTCTCCTTCCTCCCTCTAGCCCCCTCTCTCCTGCTGTACCTCTCCCATGTCCCCCTTCTCCTTTTTCTTCCCCCAAACCTCCCTCCTTTCCAGAGTTCCCATGTCTCCACCCCTTAACTGGTACCAGCTCAGCAGGGGCCAGAGAGGCAGGTGTGGTCAGGGCAGCCCCTACCCCCACCCCGGCCCTGACCCAGCTCCTCTGCCCATCACATGGGCCCACAGGGACGACGAGATCCGAGACAAGTGTGGGGGCGATGCCGTGCACTACCTGTCCTTCCAGCGGCACATCATCGGGCTGCTGGTCGTCGTGGGTGTGCTCTCCGTGGGCATAGTGCTGCCTGTCAACTTCTCAGGGGACCTGCTCGGTGAGTGAGGGCCAGGGCAGCTGGGATACTGAGAGGAGGGCTCTAGAGGGGGCCGCACCCTGACTTTACCATCCTCCCTCCCCCTCCTTCCAGAGAACAATGCCTACAGCTTTGGGAGAACCACCATCGCCAATTTGAAGTCAGGGTGAGGCTGGGAAGCCAGGCAGTGGGATCCCAGTGTGGTCAGGGTCTTGGCAGTAATTTCATGTGGGGTGCATGGGGAAAGGCAGCTATGGCCATGGAGCAAAGTGGGTCCCCACTGAGGAGCCCCAACACAGCCAGCTGGAGAAGCGGAGGGTGCAGTCTTGGACCAGGGCAGGCACGGCAGCCAGTGGGTGCAGGACGGAGGGGTGATATTGTGGAGACATTGCCACTGGCAGGGAACAATCTCAGGGCTTTGGGGCAGGGAAGGGATGGCGGTGAGGGGCCCCCATCCATGCCAAGGGTTTGGCACTGCACATCTGCAGCGTCTGAGGCTTCCCTCGGCCCCCAGGAACAACCTGCTGTGGCTGCACACCTCCTTCGCCTTCCTGTACCTGCTGCTCACTGTCTACAGCATGCGCCGACACACCTCCAAGATGCGCTATAAGGAGGACGACCTAGTGAGTGTGGCTGGGCCCAGGCTGTGCACCCCAGCTCTGAAGCTCCCATCCTGCCAGCTGCATAACTGCCCGCCACCACCCACCGAACCTCTGTTTCCGCACCTTTGAGATGGGGTGATAATGACACCTGTACCCAGTAGAAGCTCCTGGGCTGTGCCTGGCATTGGGCAGTTGCTGTGACAGCAGTAGCCCCCCTCCCTGTGCTTGCTCATTCACTGAGCCCATACCAAGCACCTTGTCCATGCCAGCCACTGCACTGGGGTTCAGGGTCCAGCACCCCGTCACTCCTTTCTGTAACACTCTCAGAGCCCAAAGCTGTGGGGCTCTTTCACTGGGCTCACAGCCTAGTCACCTCATACTTCCTCTGAGACCTGGCGTTTCCCCAAGGCCTCTTCCCACTACCACTGTCCCCTCCTCAAAACAAGCACCCTGCTCCAACCCCTCCCTGCAACTTCTGGCACCTTTGGGCTTGAGCTCCCAGAAGGCAAGCCCATCACCCCTCCTTCCCTGGCCCCCACCCCCAGGTCAAACGGACCCTCTTCATCAATGGCATCTCCAAGTATGCAGAGTCGGAGAAGATCAAGAAGCACTTTGAGTGAGTGAGCTGCCCTGCCCCCCACAGGCCCAGGCCCTGCCCTGCCTGTTTGCCTTGGTCCTTGAATGCCCCCGTCCTCAAGCTCACAGGTCTGCAGCAGGCAGGCAGGGAGGTTAGATCAGGGAAGGAATACCTAACTTGGCAGTGCTCTCACACCTGGGCCAGGAGAGAGCCCCTTTGAGAGCAGGAATGTCAAGTCATTTACTCCCTCCTCCCACATTGGTGGCTTGGGTCACACATTGTTGGCTCAGGGTCCATAGCAGGTGCGTGGCTTCCCTAGTATTTCAGTGCCTTCTGGAGACAGTGTATGGATGTGGCCAGGAGGAGTCAGTTGGCATCCAGGAGGGCCCAGGTTGCTGTGCCCCTCTCTTGGAGGACTTCTCAGCTCTGGAAATCTGTCTTGTGATGGCAGGAGGGACCTCCAGGACTGTGAGGTTGGCAGAAGGCGCAGGCAGGGCAGGAAGCAGAGAGGTGATCTCCTCTGGTCAGTGGCCAGCTGGGGCAGAGCCAATGGTGGGCAGTGGGAGCGAATGCTACCCTCTAGTGGGGAAGTGTAGGGAGTTCTGCATGTAGGATTGAGCCGTGTTGCATCACTCAATGTGGTCAGCCATTAATTGCATAGTACATTCTGGACCTAAAATGTGAGTATCGGGCACTCTCGGGGATCACAGTGTGCAGATCCATTTGGGGAGGTGGCCAGCAGTCATGATTGGGCACCAGGGCTCAGGGTGGGCAGAGGAGCCCCATGTGCAGTAGCGTGGGCTGTGTCAGTTCCACCATCACTGTGCATCAGGCCAGCTGGGGCCTGGTCGGAAAGGAGAATGCTTGGGTAGGACTGGCAGTAGATCTGGTCAGTCTCAGATTCCAGAGCCCCATGGTGTAGGCTTTAGAGCTGGTTTATGACCATTGCAAATGAAAGGAGAAAATTAAGGTACATTAAAAACAACTCCGTGACCCACAGCAGCCATCAGAATTAGATTGATCAAGACAGACGTTTGGCCTAGCAGTTAAGTTGCCAGTTGAGATGCTTGTATCCCATTGCAAATGCCTGTTCTGCCTCTGATTCCAGCTCACATGAGAGGCAGCAGGTGAAGGCTCAAGTCACTGGGTCCCTCCCACCCATGTGGGAGACCGGGGTTGAGTTTGCAGCTCCTGGCTTCGGCCCTGGCTCTGGCCCTGGCTCTGTCCTGGTTGGGTTGTTGTAAATCCTTGAGGTATACACTAGTTGCATAAGAGATACATAGCTTTCTCTCTTCTCCCTCCTCTCTCTCTCTGTCCCTCTCTGTCTTACTGCCATCTCTCTCTGCCTCCTCAGATTAAAAAGAAAAAAGTCAGTGATAATAGGGCTTGCATTGTGGTATAGTGGGCTAAGCCACCACCTGTGACATTGGCTTCTGATAGGAGCATTGGTTCAAGTCCAGCTGCCTCATTTCCAATCCAGCTCCCTACTAATGGCCTAGGAAAGTGGCAGAAAGATAGCCCCTGTCACCTACCTGGGAGACCCGGATGAAATTCCCACACTCCTGGCTTCAGCCTGGCCCAGCCCTGGCCTTTGCAGCCAAATGGGGATGGAACCAGTGGGCAGAGATCTTTCTATCTGTGTCTCTCTAAGTCTGCCTTTCAGATGAATAGTTATGGCTTTAAAATGACTAGTACCAGACATTTGACACTAAGGTAAAAACCAGTTGGTATGGCTACATCCTCTATCAGAGTGCTTGGATGCAAACCTCAGCTCCCTCTTCACCAACTTCTCACCTAGTCCCACGCTGAGAACAGCAGGTGATGGCTCAAGTACTTGGGCCCACCGAGGAAACACAGTCAGAGCTCCCGGCTTTGGCTTGGCATCATTCTGCCTGTTTGAGCATCTGAGAAGTGAAGCAATAGATATAAGACTTTTCCCTGTATCTCCCTGTCGTTTGTTTGTTTGTTTGTTTGTTTGTTTGTTTGTTTTGAAAGAGTTACACAGAGAGAGAGGGAAGATAGACACACAGAACAAGTGAGATCCTCCATCCACTGGCTTACTCCCCAGGTGGCTACAATGGCCAGGACTAACCCATGTGGGATACTGATGTTGCAGGTGGTAGCTTTATGTGCTATGCCACAACACCAGGCTTCCCTCTGCCTTTTAATAAAAAAAAAAAAATAGAAGCTGGCATTGTAGCACATCAGATTAAGCTGCTGTTGGCAACACCTGCATTTTACACTGGAATCCAGCTCCTCCACTTTCAGTCCAGCTTCCTGTTAATGTGCTTGGGAAGGCAGCAGAAGATGGCTCAAGTACCTGGGCCCTGGCACCCATGTGGGAGACCAGAATAGAGTTCCTGGCTCCTGGCTCCTCTTAAGCCTGGCCCAGCACAGGTTGATGCTGCCATTTGGGAGTGATTCAACAGGTAAAAAAATCTGCCCTTCAGTTGCTGTATCTTTCAAATAAATAGTAAATAAATCACTTTTAAGAAATAGATAAATAGGACCCAGTGCGGTAGCCTAGTGGCTAAAGTCTTCGCCTTGCACATGCCAGGATCTCGCATGGGCACCAGTTCTAATCCCAGTGGCTCTGCTTCCCATCCAGCTCCCTGCTTGTGGCCTTGGAAAACAGTTGAGGACAATCCATGGCCTTGGGACTCTGCTCCCAAATGGGAGATTGGGGGAGGCTCCTGGCTCCTGGCTTCAGATTGGCTCAGCACTGGCCATTGTGGCCACTTGGGGAGTCAATCAGCAGGCAGAAGATCTTGCTCTCTTTCTCTCCTCTGTGTATATCTGCCCTTCCAATAAAATAAATCAATAAATATTTAAATAAGTAATTTAAAATGGTAAATATTCTTGAAATTCCCATTTAAAGCAAAATTTTTTTAAAGATTTATTTATTTTTATTGCAAAGTCAGATATGCAGAAGGAGGAGAGACAGACAGGAAGATCTTCTGTCCAATGATTCACTACCCAAGTGACCACAACGGCCAGAGCTGAGCCAATCCAAAGCCAGGAGCCAGGAACTTCCTCTAGATCTCTCACGCAGGTGCAGGGTCCCAAGGCTTTGGGCCGTCCTCAACTGCTTTCCCAGGCCACAAGCAGGGAGCTGGATGGGAAGTGGGGCCACCAGGATTAGAACCAGCGCCCATGTGGGATCCTGACGTGTTCAAGGTGAGGACTTTAGCCACTAGGCCACCACGCCGGGTCCTAAAGCAAATTTTAAATAGAATTTAAAATATTTATATTTTATATTTATATTTATATTTATATTTATATTTATATTTAAAAGAAATTTACAGAGAGACTGAGAGACAGAAAGATCCACAGGTTCATTCTCCAAGTGGTCACTATGGCTGGAGCTGAGCCAATCCAAAGCCAGGAGTCAGAAGCCCCTTCCGGATCTCCCATGTGGGTGCAGGGTCCCAAGGCTTTGGGCCATCCTTGACTGCTTTCCCAGGCCACAAGCAGGGAGCTGGACAGGAAGTGGAGTATCCAGGACACAAATCAGTGCCCATCTGGAATCCCAGTGCTATAAGGGGGAGGATTAGACATTTGAGCTATTGCACTAGGCCCTCAAATAGAAATATTTTAAAGACTATTTATCTGAAAAATAGAGTTACAGAGAGAGGGAAGGGAGAGACAGAGAGAAATCTATCTGCTGCTTCCTTCCCAAAATGACCAACAAAAGCCAGGACTGGGCCAGACCGAAACCAGGAGCCCAAAGCTTCATCCAGGTCTCTCCCTGAGGTTACAGGAGCCTGAGGAATTGACCCATCTTCTGCTGCTTTCCCAGGCACATTTGTAGGGATCAGAAATAGAGCAGGGCCTGGTGTGGTGACCTAGCAGCTAAAGTCCTCACCTTGCATGCGCCGGGATCCCATAGGGGAGCAGGTTCTAATCCCAGCAGCCCTGCTTCCCATCCAGCTCGCTGCTTATGGGCCTGGGAAAGCAGTCAGGGACAGCCCAAAGCCTTGGGACCCTGCACCCACGTGGGAGACCCAGAAGAAGTTCCTGGCTGCTGACTTCAGATCATTGCAGCTCTGGCCATTGTGGTCACTTGGGGAGTGAATCATCAGATGGAAGATCTTCCTCTCTGTCTCTCCTCCTCTCTGTATATCCACCTTTCCCATAAAATAAATAAATCTTTAAAAAAAAGATTTATTACAAAGTCGAATATACAGAGAGGAGGAGAGAGAGAGGAAGATCTTCTGTCCTCTGGTTCACTCCCTAAGTGGTCGCCATAGCTGGAGCTGAGCTGATCCAAAGCCAGGAGCCAGGAGCTTCTTCCAGGTTTCCCACATGGGTGCAAGGTCCCAAGGCCTTAGGCTGTCCTCTACTATTTTCCCAGGTCACAAGCGGGGGCTGGATGGGAAGTAGAGCAGCTGGGACACAAAATGGTGCCATATGGGATCCTGGTACATGTGAGGCGAGGATTTAGCCACTAGTCTATCACGCTGGGCCCCCAACAAATTTTGAAAGTAAAATAAGCAAAGCTTTGATGATCCGGTTCCAGCATTGAGAGAGCAGGTTAAGCTGCTGCATCGGGGTGTTAGTTTGAGCCCCTGATGCTGCACTTCTCGTCTCATTTCCAACTAATGAACCTGGGAAGACAGCACAAGATGACCCAAATGTTTGAGTCCCTGCCACCTGTGTAAGAGACCAAGATGAAACTCCTGGCTCCTGACTTCAGCCTGGCCTAACAGAGGCTATTGCAACCTTTTGGGGATGAAAGATCTGTCTCTTTGTGTCTTTTCTTTTCTTCGTCATTCTTCCCACTCTTCCTTTTTTTTTTTTGTTAAGATTTATCTATTTTTTATTGGAAAGTCAGATATACACAGAGGAGGAGAGACAGAGAGGAAGATCTTCCATCGATGACTCACTCCCCAAGTGGCCGCAACGGCCAGAGCTGAGCCATTCTGAAGTCAGCAGCCAGGAGCCTCTTCTTGGTCTCCCATGTGGGTGCAGGGTCCCAAGGCTTTGGGCGGTTCTTGACTGCTTTCCCAGGCCACAAGCAGGGAGCTGGATGGGGAACAGGGCTGGTGGGATTAGAACCGGCTCCCATAATGGGATCCCGACGCATTCAAGGCAAGGACTTCAGCCACTAAGCTACCATACCAGGTCCCACTCTGCTTTTCTAACAAATAAATAAAACTTTTTGTAAAAAATTAAGTTACCCTGGGCCCGGCGGCGTGGCCTAGCGGCTAAAGTCCTCGCCTTGAAAGCCCCGGGATCCCATATGGGCGCCGGTTCTAATCCCGGCAGCTCCACTTCCCATCCAGCTCCCTGCTTGTGGCCTGGGAAAGCAGTTGAGGACGGCCCAATGCTTTGGGACCCTGCACCCGTGTGGGAGACCCGGAAGAGGTTCCAGGTTCCCTGCTTCGGATCGGCGCGCACCGGCCCGTTGCGGCTCACTTGGGGAGTGAATCATTGGATGGAAGATCTTCCTCTCTGTCTCTCCTCCTCTGTGTATATCTGGCTGTAATAAAATGAATAAATCTTAAAAAAAAAAAAAATTAAGTTACCCTTATAGGCCAAGATTTGCATTCTGTGCTCAGTATTAATATTACCGTCTGGGGCAAGCATTTGGCACAGCAGGTAAGGCACCACTGGGATGCCTGCATCCCATATCAGTGTCTGGGTTCCTGTCCTGGAGGCTCCCCTTGCTGGCTCCCTGCAGTGGTCCTGGTTGCTGTGCGCCTCGACAGGGTACCAACAAATGGAACCTTGATATTTCTCTCAGATAGGTTAAAAAATTATGATCCAATTGGAATCAACTGCCAGCTTGCACCAAGCTCTGTTCTTTTGAACACAAATATCTCCTGAGCACCTGTCATGGGCTGACAAAGAAGATGCTGGTAGAACTGAGAGACACCATGTCATGGGGGGCAGGAGGGGGGGGTGCTAGGAAGGAAACGGCTCTGGGGCTGTCCGGGAGAACTGACTGCAGGCAGGCTGAGCCACCTTCCATTTGTTCAGCACACATCTCTTGTATGCCTACTGTGCACCAGGGAGACCGAGGACCTGGGCCTGAGCCAGATCCATGTGGAGCTCATTGTTTTAGCTTTGGCATCAGGGCTTGGTCTCCAGTCTTGTTCGGGAAAGAGTTAATGATTACCATCAGCAGTGAGCCTCCAAGCAGGTGTGAGGGGGCTCTGATCCTAGTTGCAGCTTGGGGGCCAGTGGGGTGGGGTGAGCATTATGGAAGCCCCATTTGGTTGCTTCATTCATTGAGCAAATGTTTCTTTTTTAGAGAATGACTGGGTGCATTCACAGAGAGAGAGACAGAGAAAGAGAAGGAGAGATCTTCCACATGCCAGTTCACTCCCCAAATGGCTACGATCACCAGGACTGGTCTAGGCCAAAGCGAGGATCCTGGGACCTCATTGGGGTCTGCTCCATAAGCAGTAGGGGCCCCCACACTTGGACCATTTCTGCTGCTTTTCCAGGAACATTAGCCAGGAGCTAGCTGAGAAGGGGTGCAGCCAGGACTCAACCTGTGCTCATTCAGGATGCCTGCATCCCAGGCCACGGCTTCAGGTGCTGAGCTCCAGGACCAGCCCCGCGTGTGTTTCTGGAGCACCTCATGGCAGGAAGCCGGACCAGGCCCCGGGGGTGCAGTGACCAGCAGGAGGCAGCCTTGTCCTCCTGGAGTTCCCAGGCCTGCCATTGGTGTTAGGCAGGGCCCGTGGTCTGGGCTTGGGGTCCACCTGGACTCATGGAACAGCCCACGTGCAGACTCAGGTGGCTGTGTGGTGCAGTGTTGCAGATTAAAGGCTAGTCTGCTGCCAGGACAGGCTCTCTCTTCTAAAGAGGAACCCTCAAGTGGGTTGAGCAAGCAGTGGTGCTGGAGAAAGGTCTGGAGGCTCCCAGGGAGGAGGTTTTCAAGGCCCCCATCCTTGTGATTTTTAAGTTTTAGGTCTGTGAGTCCATCTTCTGCTTCAGAACGCATCCCAGACATCTTTTAGGCTTGGCAGTCCTTTATTTAAAAATTCTAACCAAACATGAGGAGGTGGGGACTCGGTCTGGATTTGGGATTAAGATCAACAGTATGTGGTCAGATGGAACAAGTCCCTGCCTGGTGCTGGATCACCCCTGGTTGGTCTCAGGTCAAAGCTGGGGTCAATCTTAGCTCAGGGGTAAGGGGTAGGAGACAGCCTTGTGTCTGAGGTCTAAGTGCCAGTCTGGCCAGGGCTGGAGGCCAGTCCCAGGTCAGGGGTTAGGATCTGTGTCTGATCTGCCTTGGGCTAGGGTTAGACAGAGCTCATCCTACAGGCAGAGCTGCGGGTTGCTTGGAGTTACTCAGTGGTCCAGGTGAAATACTGGACCAGGACCAGGTCTTCTGGGAGTAGTGTTCTCTCTGCGGTTCACAGCCCCGACAAGCATCAGCCCACAGCTGTGCATGGCCTGCCTGCCCCAGACAGATGTGTCCTATGCAGCCAAGTTTATCAGCTCACACATCACCTTTATGGTCCCCTGACACCCATGCACCCACTCCCCTGCTTGGAGGAGCAGAAGGCAGGATTGCAGAGTCTTCAGGACACTCTCGTTTTTTGGCAAACTAAGAGAAAGCTTGATGTGGGCCAGGAAGAGGAGGGTTCTTGGAGGGGGCGGTGTCCAGGGCTGGGGGTGGGTCCCCTTGGGAGCTGACTACTGGGCTGTGTTTCAGGGAGGCCTATCCCAACTGCACAGTGCTGGAAGCCCGTCCGTGTTACAACGTGGCTCGCCTTATGTTCCTCGATGCGGAGAGGTAACAGGGTTGGGGGGCAGCCATTGCTGATCCCGAAGGTCCCCTTCTAGGGTGTTCCCAAGGCATTTGGTTTTCAGTTTAACCCTACAGAACCTGTTGTTCATTCAGCCTTGGACAAAGCAAAGCCTGGAGATTAGCATTGGTTGCCACAGTCCTTACCTCATCTGAAGACATACTCTGCCTTGGCTGCAGTATGAGAAGCTCAGGGCAGACTTTAGTAGGACTTCCAAGCCATGGGGGAGGTGGCCCTGGGATGGGGGCTTGCCTGAACTGTGTTCCCAGGCGAATCCTGGGACAAGACAGTTCCTGTGCTTTGGGGAATAGGCTAGATGACCACCCAGGCTGGGCTCCCTGTGTTCCTCCTGGCCAGGGGCAGCGGGTAACACGGCTTCCGGCTCCCACAGGAAGAAGGCAGAGCGGGGGAAGCTCTACTTCACCAACTTGCAGAGCAAGGAGAACGTACCCACCATGATCAACCCCAAACCCTGTGGCCACCTCTGCTGCTGTGTGGTGCGGGGCTGCGAACAGGTAGGATGAGGACCAGCTGCTGGGCTCCTGTGGCCCTAACCAGGGTGAGGGGGCATCAGCCAGGACCTGGGCAGGGACTGGATGGCCCCATGGGACAACGCGCCCTGTAGTGCTCGAACAGGTACACAGGCACACATGCACACACAGACACAGAGGCGTAATGCGAGGTCCAAGCCAAAGGCACGCCAACTCTCAGGGGAGGCGAGGCTGGGCTCCCCGGTCCCCAAGGCTCCACCTTGCACTGTTGGGTTTGTCCCGGTCCCATGGGAATTGGAAGAGGTCAGCTCTGGGCACAACAGGTTTCCCCACTGTTGCATGCCTCAGTTGACTGGTCTGTGAGATGGGTACCTACCTCGTGTGGGTGTGAGCCTTCCGTGAGCTAGGACACAGGTGGACGACCTCAGGAACAGGGGCTGGTTGGGGCTGCCTGGGGCCTGTGGTGCCAGCGCCTGTGCCTTGGACCCCCACCCCTGGCAGGTGGAGGCCATTGAGTACTACACAAAGCTGGAGCAGAGGCTAAAGGAGGACTACAAGCGGGAGAAGGAGAAGGTGAACGAGAAGCCTCTGGGCATGGCCTTTGTCACCTTCCACAATGAGACCATCACCGCCATGTGAGCCCCCACCCACCCCAGGGCCTGTGCTCGAGGCCTGTGTTTGGCAGTGCTGGTGGGATGTCCCAGGGGCCTGTGCTCGTGGCCTGTGGTTGGCTGTGGGGATGGAGGGGAGGGCCCTGGCTGTGCAGTGTACACCACTCACTGTCAGCAGTGAGGGGGAGTCCCTGGCTGTGCTGTGGTAACTGTGCCCCCACCCCCCAGCATTCTCAAGGACTTCAACGTGTGCAAGTGCCAGGGCTGCGCATGTCGTGGGGAGCCGCGTGCCTCGTCCTGCAGCGAGTCCCTGCACATCTCCAACTGGACCGTGTCCTATGCCCCTGACCCCCAGAACATCTACTGGTGGGTGCCCTGGGGGTGGGGCATGGGGAGGAGCCCCTGAGTTCTGGATCCCCTACCCTACCCCCAGTGATCCCTTTCCCTGCCTTCCCAGGGAGCACCTCTCTATTCGTGGCTTCATCTGGTGGCTGCGCTGCCTCGTCATCAATGTCGTCCTCTTCATCCTCCTCTTCTTCCTCACCACCCCAGCCATCATCATCACCACCATGGACAAGTTCAATGTCACCAAGCCTGTGGAGTACCTCAACGTGAGGCCCATAGCCACCCTGGCTCCCTGTACCCCCGTATCCCCATGTCATAACACACAGACATAGAGCCCCATTTGAGCAGCAGCTCCCATAGTCCCCCTGTGCACCTGTGCTGGAGACTGCCCCCACCCCTCACCAGGGTTGACCACTCCTGGAGAAATCGCCAGAGAGGACGAGGGCCTGGGTCCAGTCCTGACTGACTGGGGGACCTAGGGTAACTGCTTTTTCCTCATCCCTGCATCTCTCCAGCCAGAAAATGCAGGGGCTGACCAGTTCCTTGGCTTTTGGATGTACATTTTGATCCTTACATCAATATAGGAAAGCAGGACCACTTGGCCGAAAGAGGGTGGAAACCCTGACGCCCAGGGGCAGCTTGGCAGTCACTAAGTGCAGTAGCATAATAGATAAGACCTGGATGGCCTGCTTAGGGTCAGTCCCCCTGCTTGCCAGCTGGGCATGTCCTCTTCATGTCGCTCTCCTCATGTGCCCAATGGGGAAGGAGTTATAGGCAGGAAGTATGTCATCACTTCCTGGCACATAGATGTACCAGTGCCTGCTAGTGCTGGGCTGTGCTCATGACCCAAGCATCCAGCCTCGCCCTGACCCTTCAGATAATCTGGACTTTTTTTTTTTAATTTCTCCTTCAAAAATGTATTTATCAGAAAGGCAGTGGGGCCCGCGCTGTGTCATAACAGGCTAATCCTCTGCCTGTCATGTTGGCATCCCATATGGGTGCTGGTTTGAGTCCCAGCTGCTTCACTGTTTGATTCCCTGGAAGAGTTTGAGTCCTGGCTGCTCCATTTCCAATCCAGCTCCCTACTGATGTACCTAGGAAAACAATGTAGGATGGCTCAAGTGCTTGGGCCCCAGCACTCATGTGGGAGACCAAGAAGAAGCTCCTGGCTCTGGCCGTTGTGGCCATTTGGGGAGTGAACCAGTGGATGGAAGATTCTCTCACTTTCTTTGTAATTATGACTTTCAAACAAAATGAATAAATCTTGGGCCCGGCGTGGTGGCCTAGCGGCTAAAGTGTTCGCCTTGAACACGCCAGGATCCCATTATGGGCGCCAGTTCTAATCCCAGCAGCTCCACTTCCCATCCAACTCCCTGCTTGTGGCCTGGGATAGCAGTGGAGGACGGCCCAAAGCCTTGGGACCCTGCACTTGCGTGGGAGACCTGGACAGAGGTTCCTGGCTCCTGGCTTCGGATTGGCTTAGCTCCAGCCGTTGTGACCATTTGGGGAGTGAATCAATAGATAGAAGATCTTTCTCTCTGTCTCCCCTCCTCCCTGTATATCTGATTGTCCAATAAAAATAAAAATCTTTAAGAAAATGAATAAATCTTAAGGAAGGAAGGAAAGAAAGAAGAGTAAAGAAAAGCAGCAGAGAGAAGCAGAGATGAAAGGATCCTCCATCATCTAGTTCACTCCTCAAAAGCCCAAAACAGTCAGGCCTGGGCCAGTCTGAAGTCAGGAGCCAGGGACTCTAGCTGTGTCTCCCACACAGGTGGTAGGCGCCCAAGCCCTTGGGCCATCTTCTTCTGCCTTTTGAGGCACATCCACAGAGAGCTGGATCAGAAACGGAGCAGCCAAGACTCAGACTCCACTAGGCAGTCCAACACTGGGTTAACCCATTGCACCACCCAGGCTGGCCCCTGACCTGGATTTCTGGTGCGGGGTCCAGGGCTCAGTTTGGGAGGCCAGAGGAACAAAACAAGCCGGGGCCCAGGAGACTGGCCCCTGCTGACGTGTGCCTCTGGGCGCCCCCCCAACCCCCTGCAGAACCCGATCATCACCCAGTTCTTCCCCACCCTGCTCCTCTGGTGCTTCTCGGCCCTGCTGCCCACCATCGTCTACTACTCTGCCTTCTTCGAAGCCCACTGGACACGGTGAGATTCCTCCACAGCCAGGGAGGAGCCCACCCTCTCCCGGGGCACATTCCTGCCTTGATCGGGCACCAGGCTCGGGGGCTGGACTCACCGGACTGCCCCCCCCCCACTCTGCACGCCCAGCTCTGGGGAGAACAGGACCACCATGCACAAGTGCTACACCTTCCTCATCTTCATGGTGCTGCTCCTGCCCTCACTGGGACTGAGCAGGTGAGTTTCTGAGCTGGGCTCAGGGGCAGGGCAGGGCAGGAAAGAGGGGTTGCCTACCTGGGAGTGGGAAACAGTCCAGGCTAACCACCTCCTGGCAGGATGGGAAGCCTGTCTGGGGAGCCGCCCCTGCGCTGGACAGGGGTGCTATGCCGACCACCTCCTTGTCTTCCTCTCCCCTGCCCCTACAGCCTGGACCTCTTTTTCCGCTGGCTCTTTGACAAGAAGTTCTTGGCTGAGGCAGCTGTTCGGTTTGAGTGAGTGACCTGGGGAACAAGACACGGCCAGCCCCCCACTGGAGAGCAGAACAAAGCTTCCTCCCCCCAACCAAGTGGGGTTTGGGGTGGGGGCACTGATGGCATCAGCCCCAGGAAGGCATCCATGGGTGGCTCGGGCGTGCATGTGGGCGCGGTCCCTGGGGTCTGAGTGCATGCTGAGGCCCTCCTCACAGGGTGGACCTGGGGGCCTCGGGCCTGCACCCAGGCTTGTGTGGGCATCTCCTGCGCTCACATCCTGAGACTAACCATGGGGGCAGAACTGGAGGATGGGACAGGAGGGTGGGAGGGGGTTCTGGAGTCTCCCTGGGGAGATTGGGGGTTGGAGAGGATTGCAGTGGGGGTTCCTACGAGTACCCCAAAGGGCTTTATTAGTGGGGGGCTCAGGGCTGGCACTGGATTCATATTCATGGGTGTGGCTGTAGAGCTCTTCCTGGCTGTCTTCCCCCAAGGGGACCCCTGTGCTGGGGCACCTACCAGGGCTGTATAAGGGCTCTTGCTCCAGGCCATCCACTGGCACCTTGAATCGCACTTGGGTTATTACGACATTGGCAGGGACTCTGGGGTTCTCCGGCAAAGATGTCTGGGCGCTTCTGAAGCTGGGTTGTGTAGGTGACTGAGGCGCATCCCCTGGGGGTCGCTCTGAGTTTAGGTCTGGGAAAGGGCCTCCTGCACCTGAGGGTCCTCGAATTCTCTGGGTATTCTAGGGTACTGTGTCTGTGGGTCCTCTGGGCGCACACTCTCAGCCATGTCTGTACCCACCTTGGGTCTCGCAGGGGGCTTCCTTTGGAGGTGGCGGCAGATGCTTGGGAGGGGGCTGGCACACAACCGCTTAGGAGCTAAGTTAGGCATCTTGCGAGGAGGAGGCAGGCTGGTTCGAGGGCGCAGCGCCACCTCGCTGGCCGGCGGCACCCCAGGCTGCAGTGCTGGAGCGCACGGTGCCCGCAGGTGCGTGTTCCTGCCCGACAACGGCGCCTTCTTCGTGAACTACGTCATTGCCTCCGCCTTTATCGGCAACGCCATGGACCTGCTGCGCATCCCAGGCCTGCTCATGTACATGATCCGGCTCTGCCTGGCGCGCTCGGCCGCCGAGAGGCGCAACGTGAAGCGGGTACGGCCGCCCGGGGGCAGCAGCGGCCCGTACACAGCGCCCCCTGGTGGCCAGGCCAGACAACGCAGCACTAAGACTAGGATTGGGGGTGGGGGACCGCTGAGGCTGCTGGGCTTCGTTCCCTTCTCATTCGGGAACGTGCCCTCCGTTTCCCTAGATGGACAAGCAGGTGTCAACACAGATAACTCTGAGGTTCCCTGCCAGTTCTGACAGCCCAGTGTTAAACCCTACTGGGGATGATCCATCCTAACTCCCCACAAATCTGGGCACCCCATTCCCAAGACCTCCCAGCTCGTGTCCTTGCACCTATGAGCTCCTGGCTCCTCCAAGGCCCCCAACACACCCTGCCCTCTCCTGAACATCTTTTCCACTGCATCCCCTGTCTTCATCCGTCCTCCCTTCCCCAGAGCTTCTGACCCCCTCTCCCTGAGCCACCCTCCTGCCCATCTCCCCCCCAGCATCAGGCCTACGAGTTCCAGTTTGGCGCAGCCTACGCGTGGATGATGTGCGTCTTCACGGTGGTCATGACCTACAGTATCACCTGCCCCATCATCGTGCCCTTCGGTAGGCACCGCCGCGCCGGGACCTGGGCCCTGCTCGGGGGGACCCAGGACCTCACCCGCTCCACTTTAGGAAAGCAGGCCACCCTGAGTGCACGGGGCCCTGGCTGGGAGACCGGCCCCTCGGTTCTCCCACCTGGTCCCCGGCTCACTCTGGGGCCCAGCCTGGGATGGGGGGTGGCGGGGAGAGGGAGAGAGCCACCCCAGCTCCAGCTGAACCCCACCGATATGCTGTCTTTTGGTGCAGTCACCCCGACATGGCCATCCCCACCCACCCTAATGCCTGCCCCTGACTAGATGTGCTTGAGCACACCTCCCACCCCTACCAATGCAGGCAGACACACAGCACATTCCTCCCCTGGGCACACCTGTACACAGACATGCAGCAAAGAGCCATAACTGAGATCTGTGACCTAGCCGAGTCTCTCCCCTTCTGACCGAGTTTAGCAAACTCTCCCCTTCACCATCACTGCTCCGTTCCCCAACCTTTACCTCCCCTTCCAATAACATCCTCACCCCTTCGCCAGCCTCCCTGGTCAGCTGAAAACACAGACTCCCAGGCTTAACACTCTCCTGAACCTGAACCTCTGGCCCCTCAACCTGCGAGGGAACAGAATTAGCTCTTTGACACCCACGCGTGTAGGGGATGGGAGAACAGCAACAGGATCTGCCCCAGTGCTTGTTGAACTAAATGAGTGTGTTTGCCACCACGGGAGCCCCAACGAGGGCTGTGGGGTGCACAAGTTCTGTGCTCTTACTAGAAGCGTGGTAGGGATAGAGGCAGAGGGGGGCGGCAGGGGAGGGATGCCGCTCCAGCCATCTCCCAAGGACCGGAAGACACCGACATCCCCGGTGGCACTGGTGCCGAGGTCAGGGCCCATGTGGCTTCCCCCAGGGCTCATGTACATGCTGCTGAAGCACCTGGTAGACAGGTACAATCTCTACTACGCCTACCTGCCGGCCAAGCTGGACAAGAAGATCCACTCAGGGGCCGTGAACCAGGTGGTGGCCGCGCCCATCCTCTGCCTCTTCTGGCTGCTCTTCTTCTCCACCATGCGCACCGGTGAGGAGCCGGCTGGCCCCAAGGTGGGCGGGAAGCCGAGGGTGCACATCCAAGGCCACAGCAAAGGAGAGGCCAGGATGAAGCCATAGCAGGTGGGGGCGTGGGAACTACATCCAGGAGGCAGCCGACACCTGCCCCCTACTCCTGGCCAGGCCATTGCCCCTTGGGGTGAGGCTCCAGAGACAGGCTCCAGCCCCGCTCTGTGTGCCCCCAACACCAGGGTTCCTGGCCCCCACATCCATGTTCACCTTCGTCGTCCTGGTCATCACCATCGTCATCTGTCTCTGCCACGTCTGCTTTGGACACTTCAAATACCTCAGTGCCCACAACTACAAGGTGTGAGGGGTGGGAGGTTAGGGTGGTCATAGAGCGGTCCTCAAGGGGGTGGCTGAGGGCTGAAGGCAAGGATGCGCCAACCCCCCTACACACACATACTCCCTGACTGCCTCTGGACCTTTCTAAGATTGAGCACACGGAGACAGATACTGTGGGCACCAGGAGCAATGGACGGCCCCCCACTACTGCTGCCGTCCCCAAATCTGCGGTGAGTATTCCATGCCCAGGCCAAGGGCAGCCCCGGGGGTTGGGGGTGGAAAGAGCAGGGAGATACCCTAGCCCATCACCCTTCTCCCCTTCCTCTCGACCTTCAGAAATACATCGCTCAGGTGCTGCAGGACTCCGAGGTGGATGGGGAAGGGGAGGGGGCTCCTGGCAGCTCAGGAGATGAGCCCCCCTCATCCTCGTCCCAAGACGAGGAGCTGATGCCGCCCGAGGGCCTGACGGACACAGACTTCCAGTCCTGTGAGGACAGCCTCCTGGACAATGAGATTCACCAGTAAGGGGAGGCGGGGCCCTGGAGGCTGCGCCCTGCCCCGCCCCCACACCCACACCCCATGGACACTAAAACGCTAATAATTTATTAGATCTAAAGGCTTCCCCAGCCCCTGCTTTCATGACGGTATTTAAACCTGGGGACTTTGCCACTCTCCCCCCCCACCCCATCATTGAGGGAGGGAAGGAGGGAGGGAGCCCCCCTCAAACCTCAGTGAGGAGCAGCCCCGAGCTGGCCCCGGGGCAAGGAGGGGTGCACAGGGAGTTCCCCCAGACTGGTACCCCATCACCCCTGCTAGGAGCGAGGCCAGGAAAGAGTTAATGAGAGCCTATAGTGGGGTGCCTGATGCCACAGCTAGAGACCTGGGTGAGAGGAGGTCCTCCCCCAGTTCTTTCCTCCCCCTAAATCCCCCTGGGATCTGGCTCTCCAGCCCCCTGGGGATGCATGAGGGGGTGGAGTGCTGAGCAGGAAGAGGGGTCGCCCAAGCTAGGGGGGACTGGGGTGGGGGTGGGCATGGCTGACACTGGAAAATGGGTTTTTGCACTGTTTTTTTTGTTGTTGTTGTTTTTTGTTTGTTTGTTTTCCTTTAAAATAAAAACAAAAAGAGGCAAGTGTGTGATTTGCACCTCTGGCCAGGACACAGAGCTGGCTGGGCTCCGTTCTGTGGGTCCAGAGGGCCCAGCTAAGTTCCCCCAGTGGGCGGTAGGCAGTGGGGACTGGACAAGGACCTCTTGCCCTGAGTCTATATGAGCCAGAGAACTTGGGGGTTGGGCTCCATGCCTGAGTGGCTAGGACACTAACCCACTCACCCTCCACCTCCAGTCCCTGCCTTGCAAGGCTCCCCTGCCCTGAGATGTTTCCTGTGGCTGCTGTAGCCAACCCCTCACCCCTAGCCACGCAGTCCACCCCCAGGCAGTGTGCACTGCAAGGCCCTCACAGTGCAGCCTTGAGAAACCACCCCTCCCTCTGGAACTGGTTGCTCATCAGTCACATCAGGGAGGCTGATAGGTCACCCTTCTGGCCCCTTGAAGCATCCTCCTGTCTGACCTTGCTCACCACAAGCACCCAGAAAATGGGAAAGTGAGTCCAGGAGCTCCCAGAGGGGAGACTGAAGAGGAGGAAGGGTGGGGGAACAAGGAGGCAGCTCCCCACAAAGCCTGCAGATGGGCAACAAGACATAGCAAACACAGGAGCCTCATAAAGGTTTCCAGATGCCAGCAGCGGCCAGGCACAAACCGCGTCTGGGTGCACCCCCAGGCTATAGGAGATGCCACTTGGATGGCAAGTGTAACCGACAGGGCCAGGTTTATACACTGTGTGTAGGCACAGGGGTACCAGAAGTGGAGGTCTCTGCGTTAGTGCTGCTGGCCCCAGCTGTCAGTCATGTTCACATATCCACATTTGCAGTCAGGAGGGATAGGACCACCCAGATGGGATCCCAAAGTGCTGGGACTAGATCCAGCAGAGTGGGAAAGCACAGTGTCAGCTGATGGGCAGGTGGAAATCTTAAAACTTATTTGCTCTAAGTGTGAGCAGACATGCCACAGCTATTTACCTGGCAAGCCCCCAGGGTCTACACGGTGGCTCCTGGCTTCAGACTGGGCCAGTCCTATCTGTTGCAGGCATTGAAGGAATGAAACAGCAGATGGAAGACTCTCTCTCTCTCTCTCTGCCTCTTACTCTCTCTTTCAAATAAGTAAAAAATTAAAAACTTTGAAAAAATATTTAAAATCAAATGTTTTGTTTCTCTTTTAATCACCAAGTTCTAGTGTTGACAGCTGTGAAACTGCAGGCCCTGGCCAGAGAGCAGAGAGCCCTGGCCAGGGAGGGAGGCTGTGATAGAGAAGCTGGACTGTGCCTGCCTTCTGCCCTGGCACCCTGCCCCTGGTCAGGTCAGGAGTTTACAGCCACATCACTTCACAAATATTTGCTGAGAAGACACTGAGGGATGCCAGAGGCGGTGGAGCCCTAAGTCCACTACACGTCCTCTTCTTACAGCTAGGGGCAGCAGAAGCAAGAGAGACCAAGGTTCATCCCCAGTTCTGTGACGTGAGAAAAGCTACCCAATCCCTACCTTTGGACCTCACTTTGCTTATCTATTAACTGGGACTAATGGCAGCAGGACCTTGGCTGCATTGAAAATTAAGTCAATAGAAAGTTGTTAGCTCCCTGTGAGAACTTCAGAAAGGAATTCACATTTTCCTCCAGGAGAAGGTTGAAATCAGGAGAGGAAGGGGGTGGAACCGACTCAACATGGTAGGAATGTCCTGCCCTGCACCTGCTGTGGCACTGCTGAACGCCAGACGGGGATGAGAGACACTGGAGTGCCTGTCCACAGCAGCTGTGGAGTCCCAGCTGTTGGCTGCAGCCTCTCCTGAGGACAGTTTGTGCCAGACTGCGGGAGCCTTGGCACTGATCTCCACTACCCAAGAGATATGGTGAAGTCAGCCAAGCCCCCAGTGCATACCAATGTGGCCTTGTTTGGAAATGGGGTCACCTTTACAGGTGTAATTCACCAAGAGGAGGTCACTCACCCAAATGGGATCAAGGACCAAGGTCTTTTTTTCTTTAATTGTAAAAGCAGATTTACAGAGAGAAGGAGAGATACAGACATCTATTCACTGGTTCACTTGCCAAATGGCCACAACAGCTGGAGTTGAGTTGAGCTGAAGCCAGAAGCCTTCTTTGGTTCTCCCACATGGGTGCTGGAGCCCAAGGACTTAAGCCATTCTCCGCTGCTTTTCCAAGTTTTAAAGAGGAAGCTGGATTGCAAACGGAGTAGCCAGGACATGAACCTGCACCCATAGGAATGCCAGAACTGCGTGTGGAAGAGTGGTGCACTAGGCCACAGCACCAACCCCTAGGGACCAAGGTCTTTACAAGGAGGGGAGAAGGCGGCCAGCATTAAAGCACCAGCATCCAATATCCCAACCGCTCCCCTTCTGACCAAGTCCCCTGTTAACGCACCAGGGAAAAGAGCAGAAAATGGCCCCAATGCTTGTGGCCCTGCACCCACCAGAGAGACGTGACTTGTGTTTCCGACTCCTAGCTTTGGACCAGCTCAGGTCCAGATGTTGAGACCATTTTGGAAGATCTCCTCCCACCTCTCTGTAATTCTGCCTTTCAAATAAGTAAAATAAATCTTAAAAAAAAAAAAAAAGGTGGAGGACACAAGCACAAGGATAGAAGGATAGTGGATGCTGTGTGGGGAAGAAAAGCGGCTTCTGGAAATGAGGGTTTCAGGAGATAAAGGTCAGGTGGAATGGCAGGGACCAGCCCTTCCTGGAAGGCACGCACTGCACCTGCCCTGATTGGTGAATGAGCCTGACTGCAACCAGCCCTCCTGAGTCCCCACAGTTGGGGCACTGCAGCTGGGGTGGGGGGGTCAGGCCTGGCAGGTTGGAAAGGGATGGGTTGCTGACAGCCAGTGTGGGTACGAAGGATGGGATCAAAAGGTAGGCTTGACCTTGGAATCCCACTGCAACTGCAGAGTTCTGGGGGGGAGGGCTTCTCTGCCCCACCCCCCAGATCCTTCAACTGCCAAGCACTGCACTGGCCACCACCATGCTCTCATCCCTAGGTAGGTGTTGATAGGGCTTGTCCTGTTCCCATGGAGAAGGCATTGTATTCGTCCATCAGAGGGGATACCCTTTGAGCATGGGCAGCTGTGCCTCCTCTACCAGGATGGACACTCCTGACGGACAGCAGAGGCCTCGTTCTCAGGCTGCTTGGGAAGAAACAGGTGGCCGGCGGTCCGACCTGCCGGCAGGACACAGGGCAGGAAGCCCTGAGACTGGGAGGGTCGGGACAGGGGATGGGCCAACTACCACGGAAGGGAGTCAACCTCGGGAAACAGAGAAAACCTCCCACAAGGCCTTCAGTCCAGGGTGGGCCTGAGGCTGGACTCAAAAGGGTGCTAGGAGAGAGAGCTGGTGTCCAGGCTGGCCACGTGGAGTTAGCTCCAATGAGGAGAGTTGGCAGGGGGTGGGCAAGGTTGGTAGGTAGTGACCTTAGCCAGCAAAAGGGCTCAGCCCTGCCCTTCAATGTCAGTCGGGGTGGTTAGAGCCGGCTCCCTAATATGGGCTGCCGGGGCCGCCAACCTCTAGTCCCTGCCTCCCAGCCCCAGGCCCTCACTGTGCACCTGACCCCCCAAAGCTTACACCTGGCAGGGAGGCCCCATGCCCACTCCTTGTTCTTTATCCATTTTCTGAGATGTCCCAGTTCCCTCCCGGCTCTGGAAATCAGACTGTCCACACAGACATGGGGCTCCTGGGAGCCATGTATGGAATTTGGAAAATCACTGACAGTAGATCTATAAGTGCTCTTGCCACAAAAACAAACAAAAGGTAAATATGTGAGGTAAGGCATGTGTGAGTTAGGAGCCAGTGGGTACAAGTTTCAAAGCACCATGATACATATCTACACGTGATACATATCTACAGTTTTTGTCCATACAAAACAGAAAATAGGGCCTGGCACAATAGCTCAATGGCTAAATTCTCACTTTGCACGCACCAGGACCCCATATGGGTACTGGTTCATGTCCCAGTTGCTCCACTTCACATCCAGCTCCCTGTTTATGACCTAGGGAAAGCAGCAGAGAACCCAAGTGAGAGACCTAGAAGAAGCTCCTGGCTCTTGGCTTCAGGTCAATTCATCTCGAACCATTTGGGGCATGAAACAGTGGATGGAACTTCTCTCTACTCTCCTCTCTAAATCTGATCTGTCTTTTCAAAAAATATAATTCCATAAAACACCCACACATACATACACACACAATAGGTCTAGTGGGGCAAACAAGATCCTTGCAGATCCCTAACCTGAGAGAAAGCTGTAGCCGCCACCCTCAGGGCGACTCCCAGTCTGATGGGGGACACAGGATATGCCCCCAGAACAGAAAACTTGCTGTCCAGCCATGTCTTACTTTAACAGCTAGCTCTTTGCCTGTCTTTCTTTGTGATCCTGCCTCAGGCAGCCCCAGGGCCAGGCCCACATCTCTGGGCTTGGGACTACTGCCCTGTGTAAGGCTGTGCCCTGTGGTGCCTGCAGTGGCCTGCATGGCCTGGAGGTCCTCGGGACTGAGCCACAAGCTCAGACAGACCCTAGTGATGGAACGTACAGGCTTTGTATATGCGTTGCTGTTGTTTTAAAGACGTTATTTATTTTTATTGGAAAGGCAGACCTTACAGAGAGAAGGAGAGACAAAAGAAAGATCTTCCATCCTCTAGTTCACTCTCCAGATGGCCTGAGGTGAGCTTTCTTCCATGTAGGTGCAGGGGTCCAAGGACTTACGCCATCCTCCACTGCTTCACCAGACCATAAACAGAAAGCTGGATGGGAAGTAAACCAGCCAGGCTACAAACCAGCACCTATGTGAGATGCTGGCTCACAGGGTGGAGGATTAGCTTGGTAAACCATAGCACTAGTCCCATGTGTTATTTTAAGATATTTATCTGTGTGAAAAGCAGTTAGAAAGAGGGGTGGGGTTAGGGAGAGAGACATCTAGTCACTGGTTCACTCCCCAGATAATCAGAGTGAAGCAAGGAACCAGGAACTCCATCGTGGTCTCCCACGTGGGCTTCAGCCCATCACTGGCTTCATTCCCTGCTGGGTGCTGGGAGCACCCACCTACTGGCCTTGGGATCCTGCACCCATGTGGGAGACCCAGAGGAGGCTCCTGGATCCTGGCTTCAAATTGGCTTAGTCCTAGTCATTGCAGCTATTTGGGGAGTGAACCAGTGGATGGAAAAGCTCTCTGTATCTCCTCCTCTCTGTGTAAGTCTACCATTCCAATAAAAATAAATAAATCTTAAACAACAACAACAACAAAAAGACCAAGATCATCTTGGGATGATCCAATGGACTGAGTCAAATCACCATAACTAGGAAGAAGGGCACACATGGGGCACTTGAGAGGTAGCTAGGAGCCCAGGGGGTGCTCAGGAAAAGCAGCTGACGTCCTCTGAGCTTTATCTAAAAGACAGCCTTTCTCCCAGATGGTGTACTAACTAATCCCAAACCACATACATAAAGCTAATGGCATATAGCATACAGCATGTAGACTACAATACAGCAGTGTCTTTCTATAAGCCAGGAACCCAGCAAGAGCAACAAAGAAATTCACCTGATGCCCCAGGCCCCAGTGCAGCCCAAGGCACCAGCTACCTCCCCCATCTCTTCTCTATCTCTCCATCCCTCCATCCCTCCTTACCCCCTCTTCACCCCATAGTTGGGATGGGACATTATGAAGACCAGCAGGAGGCTGCAACACACTGGGTGAGGGTCTGTTGACCTATGCTCGACCTTTAGGCCAGCCTCCTCCACCCAGCAGGTGGGTAAGGACACAGATCTACCCGCTATATCTGTGAGGGGTGAGCCCTCCCTCTACTGCCCACCTCGGGTATGATGCAAGGCAGTCCAACCTCCCTGTGTCTCAGTTTTCCCATCTGCTACAGGGACATGGTGGCAATAGACACAGCCAAAAAGGTAGTTGTGAGGTGCAGGGGAAGTGTTGGGAACAGTGTCACTTTTGTGACTGCTGCAGGAGGCTGGAGGAGACCCTAGGTCAGCCACAGGCTCAGTGGAAGCAGAGGGCAGTTGCCAAGTCTTTCCTCCACCTGCTCCTTAAAGCCAATGGGACTTTCTGAGTGGGTAGCAAGAGAACCTAGATCCACCCCCGCAACAACACTGTAATTTCCAAAGGAACCTTGGAAAGGCCATTGTGCCATGACCCCGGCCTTTTTTCAGGCACACCCCAACTCCTGGCTTTCCACGGCCCAGCTCCCTTAGGTGCCCAGCCTGGGCAGAAGTGCCCTAGGGGTGACTGTGGTTACCCTCAACACAGTTACCAGGTTCTTCCCAACAGAAGGAGCAGTGCAGAGGCGAGCCATGTGGCACCTGCCCCTTCACGGGGCTGTGACTGGGCCCCCTTCCTGTAGGGGAAGCTTAGAAGCTCTAATCTCTGTGCTTCCACAGCTGCCAGGAAACAACTTAAAACTTTGTAAGCGGGTTGGTGCTCAGTCCAGTAGAGAAGGCCCCCATGTGGGATACCCACATCTTCTGTGCAAATGCCTGGGTCTGAATCCCAGCTTCACAGCCAGAAAACATGGAGAACACAGCCAGGAATTGACCAAAATGCGGGGCCAAATGCTCATTCATTTACTAAAAGCATTTCTGAAGCTCTGGTGGGGTCCCTAGCACCTTATGACGCCAAGGAGAGCGATGGGTAGACAAGGAGGCCCTGATCTCCACCCTTGCGAGTCCACAGCCTCCGAGGACAGCAGACAAGTGACCATAAGGGGCAGCAGGGCCATTACCATTACAAAAGAAGGTGTTAAAGGCCTGCATTGTGGCGACAAGCAACTAGAGCTGCCTCTTCCAACACTGCCTGGCATCCCATATCAGAGAGCACTGGTTCAAGCCCCAGATGCTCTGCTTCAATCCACTCCTCCTTAATGCACTTTGGAAGGCAGGGGGCGGTTTTCCACCCACATGGACCCTCCAGATGGAGCTCTGGGTTCCCAACTTTGGCCTGGTCTAGCCTGGGCTGTTGCAATCATCTGAGGAATGAACCAGGATATGAAAGGTCCATCTCTTTTTTTTTTTTTTATTAATATTTTGCATTATGTGACAGTTTCATAGGCTCTGGGAATCCCCCCACCCCTCCCCCTCCCCTCCTCCCTGGTGGATTCCTCCACCTTGATGCAGCATTACAGTTCAAATTCAATCAAGATTCTTTCCTTGCAAACATATACCAAGCATGGAGTCCAGCTACTTATTGTCCAGATGGGTTGAACAGTTTCTTGGGGAGACCATTTCTGGTCCGAAGTTAGCGCTGGTATAATATCATCACAGTCAATTAAGAGACCCAATATAACATCAACAGCAATTTTGCAATATTATGGAATTGACATGGTTTTGAGTAACCAGTATGTTAAAAAAAAAAAAAAGTCCTAACCACAACCTATGATTAGCTCATTGACATCTCAATTTTAGTTTATATGCAGGACCGGACCGGGTGCTATATACCTTAAAATGGCTATAGGGTACCATTCAGCTGTCTCATATCTATTTCATTTTAGTATTTAGCCATTTGTTGTGTTGAAGTATAATTTTGTTGATCTTGGCAGATTTTGGGATAATCTAGACTGGCTTGTAACTCTAACAAGATATTTGTCGACATTTAAGGTGCAGAACATTTTTTTTGGGGGGGGAGTGTGCAGGAAAATCCTCAACACCATGGTGAGGAGTGGAAAGGTCCATCTCTTTATCCACCCCTTCCCCCCAACCTCCAGTTCTTCAGTGTTGACTGAGGTCAAAACACACCCATCCCTTCCACACCCTACAGGGTTCTTTCCTCTCCTGCCAACTCAGGTGGAAGATGGGGTGCCCTAGTGCTCAGCATTTTTTTTCCTTCTGTTTTTAGAGGTTTGTCTATTTATCTGAAAAGAGAGAGGGAGAGAAAGAGATGGAGAAACTGTTCTTTTGGCCTAAAAGATATCAAATGACTTTTGATATGTAAATTCAACTTTTTCTTAATTTCAAAAACTTTTCATTGATTTTAGAGTCAGAGACACCCAGGCAGACAGAGATTTCCTGTCTATTAGCTTACTCCCCAAACACTTGCCACATCCAGGGGTAGGTCAGACTGACACCAACAACTAGAAACTCAGTCTGGGTCTCCCATGTGGGCAGCAATAACCCAGCGACCAAAGCCATCACAAGCTGCCTTCCAGAAAGTGTATCAACAGAGACTAGGAACAGCAGCAGAGTTGGGGCTCAGCACCGGGCCCCCGAGAGGTTACTCACCCACTCTGCCAAAGGTTCATTCCAAAAGTTAACCTCTTGGGGCTGGCACCATGGCTCAACAGGCTAATCCTCCACTTTCTTTTTGTTTGAGGTTTTTTTTTGTTTTTGTTGTTGTTGGTATATTTTTTAAAGATTTATTCTTTATTTTTCTTGGAAAGGCAGATTTACAGAGAGAAGGAGAGACAGAAAGAAAGGTCTTCTGTCTGCTGGTTCACTCCCCACGTGGCCACAATGACCAGAGCTGAATTGATCTGAAGGCAGGAGCTTCCTCCAGGTCTCCCACATGGGTGCAGGGTCCCAAGGCCTTGGACTGTCCTCAACTGCTTGGCCATGGCACAAGCAGGGAGCTGGAAGGGAAGTGAAGCAGCCTGGACAAGAACCAGTGTCCATATGGGATCCTGGCACATGCAAAACAAGGATTTTATCCTTGAGGCTACCGCACTAGGCCCTAATCCTCCACTCTCAAGTGCTGGCATCCCATATGGGTACCAGTTCATGTCCCAGCTGTTGCACTTCCCGTCCAGAGGCAGCATCACGGCAGGCAACATGGAAGAGGATGAGGACAGCAAAACACTGAAGAGTGCAACTGACCATGAAAACAATATGGGGATCACATTGGGCGGGTCCAAAAGAGACACCAGTGTCCCACCTGGGGAAAAGAGGGAACAGGCAGTCCCATCTCGGTGCAAGTGCAATCTGAACCGTTGGGAAGGGATTGTTCCTCCTGGTTGGTGCATCTGAATGAGGCTGACACACACCTAGCGGGGACAGATTTCCTCTTCCCTTGGATATATGTACCTAGAGAAGGAATTGACACACAGTATGGTTAACTCTAAGCTAGCAGATTTTAAAAATTATTTATTTGAGAGACACAGCAGAGTGAGGGGAAACAGAGAGTGAACAGGCACATCCATCTGCTGGCTTACTTCCCAAATGCCCACAACAGCCAGGAAATGCCTGGGTCAGGCTGAAGCCAGGAGCCAAGAACCTCAACCCAAGTCTCCCCCTTGGGTGGCAGAGGCCCAAGTACTTGAGTTCATCACTACTACTTCCCAGGGTCTGTGTTGGCAGAAGGAGGCAGAGCCAGAACTTGAACCAAGACCCTCCAACATGGGGTGCAGACTCATGGCATCTTAACCCATACTCCAAACATCACTCAGGAACCCCATGTGCAACCACTGGGGGAGCTGCCTGATTGTTTTCCAAACTGGCTGTTCCATCAATAGCATTTGAAGGTTCTGGGTCCTCCACATCCTCACCCACACTTAGGCTCTGTCGTGTGTGTGTGTGTGTTTTAAGATTTACTTATTTTTATTGCAAAGTTAGATATACAGAGAGGAGGAGAGACAAGAGAGGAAGATCTTCCATCCAATGATTCACTCCCAAAGTGACCACAGCGGCCGGTGTTGTGCCAATCCAAAGCCAGGAGCCAGGAGCCAGGAACCTCCTCCAAGTCTCCCACACAGGTGCAGGAACCCAAGGCTTTGGGCCGTCCTTGACTGTTTTCCCAGGCCACAGGCAGGGAGCTGGATGGGAAGTGGAGCTGTCTGGATTAGAAACCAGTGCCCATATGGGATCACAGTGTATTTAAAGTGAGGACTTAAGCCCCTGGGCACTTAATAGGTTATTAACGTGCATTTCCCTGATGACTAACCATGTTGAGCGTCTACCCATGTGATTACTGGTCATTTGGATATTCTCTTTGGTAAAACATCTGACTCTGGTTTTTAACTGACTTGTTTTTCTTATTTTTGGGCAGAGGACATTTTTCCCGACAAGGGAATGGTGGCTTACATAAACCACAGCCGACTCAAGGCCAAGGGTGTGGGCCAGCACAACAACGCCCACAGCTATGGGAACCAGAACTTTGAGGAGTTGCGGGCTACCTGCCTGAGAAGGGGAGAGCTATTCGAAGACCCCTTATTCCCTGCAGAACCCTGCTCCCTCGGCTTCAAGGAGCTGGGCCCCAACTCCAAACATGTGCAAAACATCATCTGGCAGCGGCCCAAGGTGGGTACTGGGAGGGGCGGCACCGGCCTGTGGGGCTGGGGGCTTGCAGCAACTCCTCAGTCACCCTCCATTGCTCCACCCTGACCCTCACTCTTCTCCATTTCCATCAGAGCTGGGACAGTTGTGAACATGCTTATGCTGAAGTTCCCAGGCAATCCAAGGGATGGAAATAGGGAAGGAGGTTAGGGGGTCCCCCGTGAACCTTTGCTGTTACTGCAACTGTGACAATGCCAAGCTGGTCGTCCCCTAGCTGCTGCCCTAGAACACTGAGAGGGGCATCTGTTCTCAATCAGCGAGGATGAGGGGGTGGTCCTGGGCTCCCTGAAACCCTGCTTCCTTTACTGCAGGACATCTCAAGCAACCCTCAGTTCATCATGAACGGCATCTCGCCAACAGACATCTGCCAGGGCATCCTTGGTGAGTGGGGACTGGGGGGAGCTGGGCACTGCTGGGGGTGGAAAACAAGAGCGTCCAAGGTTCAGACCACCTGCTCTGCTTTCATACCCTTCTGCTTCTGAAACGGCAAGCCTGGTGCACAGTGCCTAGTTGCTCCACCTGCTGCACTCAGAACCTGGAAACTGTTTTGAGGAGCAGTACTGATCACCAATTGCCACATGAGTTACCCAAGACTTTTAAGATCTATTTATTTTTATTGGAAAGATAGATTTACAGAGAGAAGAGACAGAAATCTTTCATTCTCTGGCTCACAACTCAAACAGCCAGAGTGGCTTGAGCAGAGTCAATCTGAAGCCAGGGGCCTCCTCTGGATCTCCCACATGGGTGCAGGGTCCCAAGGCTTTGGGCCATCCTCAATTGCTTTCCCAGGCCACAAGCAGGAAGCTGGAAGGGAAGTGGAACAAGCCAGGACACAAACCAGTGCCCATATGGGATCCTGGCGCTTGCAAGGGGGATGAGCCAATTGAACCATTGTGCCAGGTCTCTCTTCTCCCACCCCGAACCTAAGACTTTAGTGACCTAAAAACAAAAAACCACAAGCAAACATTTCTTGCTGGGTTTTTCCATGAGTCAGGCACTGCGGCACTGGGTTAATCTGGCCTGGTGTCTTAGGAAGAACACAGCTGCTGAGGCCTGGCCTGGGGCTGATTGCACTGCTTCCCCAGTGGTGCCCTCACATGGCGGGAGGCCTCAGCCCCCAGCCAGGGGGCAGCTGCTCAGGTGTCCACGCTGTGTGCCACAAAGCCAGGGGGCCCTGAAGATAGAGGCCCAGGAGGAGGCCAGGAGTCTTTTTTTTTTTTTTTAAGATTTATTGTTTTTATTGGAAAGGCGGATATATAGAGGAGGAGGGACAGAGAGGAAGATCTTCCATCCGATGATTCACTCCCCAAGTGAGCGCAACGGCTGGTGCTGCGCCGATCCGAAGCCAGGAACCTGGAACCTCCTCCAGGTCTCCCACAAGGGTGCAGGAACCCAATGCATTGGGCCATCCTCAACTGCTTTCCCAGGCCACAAGCAGGGAGCTGGATGGGAAGTGGAGCCGCCGAGATCAGAACCAGCGCCCATATGGGATCCTGGCACGTTCAGGGCGAGGACTTTAGCCGCTAGGCCACGCCACTGGGCCCAGGCCAGGAGTCTTAAAGGAGCCACGCAGGGGCACCCCCACCTAGTGCCACCTGTGGGCAGCACCCTAACTGAGAGAGACAGAGAGTGATCTCTCACCCACTTGTTCACTCCCTAAATGGCCACAACAACCCCAGGTAGAACCAGACCACAGCCAGGAGCCAGGGGGCTTGTTCCAAGTCTAATGTATGGGTGACAGGGAACCAAGAACTGGAGCCTTCCTTCACTGCTTTCTTTAGCACATTAACAAGGAGATGGATCAGAGTAAGATTATTAAAAAAATAATAATTTTTTGAAAAAAGGAGATGGATCAGAAGTGGAGCAGCTGAGACTCAAACCAGTGACCATTTTGAATGCTAGCTCCGCAGGTGGAGGCTTTATTCACTATGCCACACCACTGACCCTTCTATAGACTTATTAAACCAGTGAAGGGGCAGGAGCTGCCCTCAGTCCCTGGCAGCCAACAAGGGGGGGCATTTGCAGAATATTCATCCCTGCCTCCCATGGGCTGTGTGGACAACCCCTAGACAGGGCCTCTTCTCCAGGTCCCAGGCTTGGGTCAGAAAGGACCAAGTGTGGGCAGAGCGAGGCCCAGGAAACCTCTGAGGGGAGAGGGCTTGGACTACAGGAGGGGAGAATGGCTCCCACCCCTATCCCCACCCCGACTCTGGGAGCACCTTGGCACCCAGTCCTCTCTTCCCCACCCCCATCCGCCTCCCATCGCCCCATCCGTTCTTATGTCCACACAAGCCACCATCCTGCTGCCCAGCCCCCCCAGCGAAGGCTGACCCCAGGGACAGAGGTGGCAGTAAGTGACTTGTGTCCTCCTCTGGCTCAGGTGGTCCCTGTAACTAAACCTCAGCTCAGGTACACTGCCCTATTTCCCCAAGCCCCAAGAAGCAGTAACCCAGTGCCTCCCCAGGCCCTCCCGCTTAACACACCAGAAATTTGAGAGAGATGTCTTAGGGTTCTCACAGCCATGCTACATGGTGGGAGGTGAGAGGATTTATTGGAGGGATTTGTTGGAGCAATACCCTCAAGACAAGGACACCTCATCCCAGGGCAGGCATTTGGCACAGTCATTAAGAAACCACTCAGAATCCCACATAGGAATCCCTGGGTTCGAGTCCCAGCACTGCTCCTCCTCGCAATCTCCTGCTAATGCAGTAGGTGCTGGCTCCTGCAAACCACAGGGGAAACCCGTGTAGAGGCCCAGCCTCCTGGCCTCAGCCTGGCCTGGACCTGGTAGCTGTGGGCATTTGAGGAAGTCAATCAGCAGATGGGCTCTCTCTGCTTGCCTTTCAATTGAGTTTAATTAATTAATTAAAAATTTAAAAGAAGACAAGCATTGTAAAATAGCAGTGCAAGACATAGCAGTTTCTCTTTTTTTAACTTCTTTATTTTTATTGCAAAGTCAGATATATATGCAGAGAGGAGGAGAGATAAAGAGAAAGATCTTTCATCCAGTGATTCACTCCCCAAGTGACAGCAACAGCTGGACCTGAGCCGATCTGGAGCTAGAAACTTCTTCCAGGTCTCCCACAAGGATGCAGGGTCCCAAGACTATGGGTAGTCCTCTGCTGCTTTCTCAGGCCACAAGCAGGGAGCTGAATGGGAAGTGGAGCTGGCGGGATTAGAACCGGCGCCCATAATGGGATCCTGGCACGTGCAAGGCAAGGACTTTAGCCACTAGGCCACCGCGCCAGGCCCAAACCATGGTATCTATTAGTGTGCCTGGGATTGAATCCTACGTCAGCTTCCTGCCCATGTTCATCCTGGGAAGCAGCTGATGATCAGTCAAGTCTTGAATCCTTGCCCCCATATGCGGGAGATCCAGTGGACTTTCAGACCCAAGCCTCAGCTGCAATAGATACTTGGAGAATAAATCTGCAGGTGGAAGATCTAGATACTCCCAATCTTTCTCACTCTCCGTCTGCCTTTCCCATAAGTAAAAGTAAATGACGTTGAAAACCATTTAAAACCCGCATTCCCAAACTCCAAAAACCAAAAACGAGTGGTTCCCATCTATGAACCTCTCACCTAAGATAATGTCCCCAGATTCTGCCCTGCCTTGGTCTCTTGGTTTGCTTCCTTCCTGAACTCGATCTATAAGGGGGAGGGTTGGGGGAGGTTCCCCGGGCAGGTGCTGCTCCTAGGGGCCTGCCTCCTCCAGTACCCACTGCCCCACAGGGGCTGCTGGAGGGGGCTACCCTCTTCCTCCTGCTTTCAGGGGACTGCTGGCTGCTGGCTGCCATTGGGGCCCTCACCACGTGCCCCAAACTGATGTACCGCGTGGTACCCCGGGGGCAGAGCTTCCGGAAACACTATGCCGGCATCTTCCACTTCCAGGTAAAGGGTACGGTGCAGGAGGGCTATGTGAGCCAGGGCAGGGTGTTTGAGAAGCTGCCAGTGGTGGAGTTTACCCTTCTTTTCAGTTCAAATCTACTGGGGGTAGATTTGGGCCTCAGGATGACAGAAATCTGCTCAAGGGGGAAAAAAACCTTGTAAGCTGGTGTGTAAATACCCTCTCTTCCGGCCCCCATTATTGTTACCACTGTGTGGTTCTCATCTTCCCTTCTCATTATTCACATCTCTGTGTGTGCATGTATGTGTCTGTGTATTTGTTTTGTGTGTCTGCACATCTGTGTATGCCCATATACGCATGTGTGTATGCATGTGCTTTTGTGTGTCTGTTTATACCTATGTGTGCATCTGTGTGTATATGTGTAGCTGTGTCTGTACACATGTGTCTGTATACTTGTGTCTGTGTATATGCTTGTGTGAGCATGTGCCTGTGCATCCGTGTGTGCATGTGTATGTATCTGTCTGCATGTATGCCTGTATGGGCACCTATGTGTGCTTCTGTGTGTGTGTGTGGCCTTGTGACATTGTTATTTGCTGCATTCCTCTTGTAACCTGCCCCTCTAACTTAGCAACATGTGGGCCACTCCCCAGGCCACCAAATATTGCTGGGATCTGTTCTAGGCTTTCCTTTGCCTTTCTGGGGAGTGAGACAGCAGATGGGCCTGCATAGACCCGGCCACCATGAGGCGCTGGTTTGCCAGGGTGGAGGGACGCACACTTGTGTGGCAGGCTGAGGCCCTCCCTGCCTGCCGCCCCCCAGTTCTGGCAGTTCGGGCAGTGGATAGACGTGGTGGTAGATGACCGGCTGCCCACCAAACACGACAAGCTGGTGTTCGTGCACTCGGCCCAGAACACGGAGTTCTGGAGCGCCCTGCTGGAGAAAGCCTACGCCAAGTGAGGGTCTCCCTCTCCCCCAGCATGGGATGGATCAGGGTTTGCCAGGTCTCAGGCGGTGGTGGGGCGAGGCATCCGCTCCTTCCCTCACAGTGGCCTTTCTGCGCCCACCACTCAGGCTGAATGGCTCCTATGAGGCCCTGGCAGGGGGCAGCACCACGGAGGGCTTTGAGGACTTCACGGGGGGCGTGGCCCAGAGCATCCAGCTGCAGAACCCCCCTCCAGACCTGCTGAGGCAGATGCGGAAGGCAGTGGAGCGGTCCTCCCTCGTGGGCTGCTCCATCGAGGTAAGCGGGAAGGGCGTTTGCTTCTCCGCTCCCCCAGGGAGCTGCGGGACTTCAGCCCAGCCTTCAGGGCGCGTCTCCACTGCTCCTAACTTGCCAGAGTGGACTATCAGTTTTTCTCCCCAATGTTGCTGTGACCTAAAGTAGCCTGCTCGGCTGTGTGCTTCTCCCGGAGGCAATGAATCTGTCTCCTTCAAGGCCGATCCCCGGGGACTTCAGACAGACCCTTGAAGCTTAAAGGTACCCAACAACTATTTGAATAAACAAACCCAGGATGCTTCCCTGGAACCCTGAAATTATATTCCTTGGCATTTCTCACAAAGCAGTGAAGATTTAGGTTCACACAAAGCCTGTTTCCAAAAGCCTACAGCAATTTTACTCTTTAAAATGTTTATTTATTTATCTATCTATCTATCTAAGAGGTAGCTAGCCAGAGAGAGCCTCCATCCTCTAGCTCACTCCCCAGATATCCAACACAGCTGAGACTAGGCCGGAACTCCAGCCCGGAGAACACGTCCAAATCTCCCATATGGGCAGCAGCAGGAACCCAGTTCCTTGAGGCATCACCACCGTCTCCCAGGGTTTGCGTTGGCCAGGAGATGGAGTCAGGAGCCAGAGCCTGGTGTCAAACTCGGGCACCCCGGAGGGGGATGTGGGCATCTTCTGAAACTCAGACAGTCTTCAACAGGTGAACGGCCTAACTAACCCAGGGTGATCATGCACACAGGAGTACCAGGGCAGCAGTGTGAAGGAACCATCTGTTGGGACTTGTGCCCTGCAGGATGTAGCTCAGGGGGGTTGGGCCACATTTAAAACACCAGTCTCCAAGGGCTCACAGCTGCACAATTCTGCTCTGAGGACATTCCGGAAGAGCCAGAATCATCCAAAAGCAGAACAGATTCATGGTGGTGGCAGGCTGGGGAAGGGAGTAGTGACAAAAGGCTGGTGTGGCTAGGAAAGCGCAGCACCATGTAGGGATGGTGCTGGCAGTGTCAGAGCTGACCCATGTCTTGGTTAAACATGTGTTCAAATCACACAAATCACACCAGTCAAACTTGGGGGGGGGGTTCTGTGTCAGGTTGACAGGCCATGTCAACATCAGCAGCCTGCTACCTGTGGAATAAACTCAGTCATTAAAAACGATAAAATTCTGCCATTTGCAACCAAAGGGTCCCAACTAGAGACCATTATGCTCAGTAAAACTAGTCAACCCCAAAAGGACAAATATTGTATGTTTTCTTTGATTTAAGGCAACTTTCATGCAAAATACAAGATCAATAGCCCTTTTTAAAAAAAGGTTTATTTATTTTTATTGGAAAGGCAGATATACATAGAGGAGCAGAGACAGAGAAGAAGATTTTCTGTCCAATGATTCACTCCCCAAGCGGCCACAATGGCTGGAGCCGAGCCAAATCTGAAGCCAGAAGCCGGGAACCTCTTTCAGGTCTCCCACGTGGGTGCAGGGTCCCAATGCTTTGGGCCATCCTCAACTGTTTTCTCAGGCCACAAGCAGGGAGCTGGATGGGAAGTGTGGCTGCCGGGATAGGAACCGGTGCCCATGTGGGATCCCGGGCGTGCAAGGCAAGGACTTTAGCCACTACACTATTGCCCCGGGCCCCAATAGCCCTTTTAATACTATTTTTGATACACCTCAGGAGGTTTGATAGTTTTGTTTTTGTTTTAATTCATTCAAAAAACAAGTTTTTGTTTTTCTTACTAATTTCCTTACTGACCTATAGGCGGCATGATAGCATTGTTTGCTTCAGGAAGATCTTTGATTTTCTTTTTCATTTCTTCAGTGACACATTGGTCATTCACTAGCATGCTATTTAACTTCATGTTATTGTAAATTTTCTATTTTTCTCTCTGTTGTTGATTTTGTTTTATGGCTTTTCATTTAAGGGGATGTACAGTAACTAGCAGAGATGATCACATACAAATGTGAAGATACGTGCAGTGTGCATCTCTACTTACAAATCAAAGATGAAATCTCGATGAACCTGTTGAATGTATCTTGACAGCAGGATGCTGACTCTGCCATTGTCCATGCGGACAATGTTAGGATACACTTAAATAGCAAAATGGTGGACTTAGGACTAATTGTGAAGGACTATACTATCATAATAATATTGAAGAAATCAGTGGGGAGAGAGTGGGGATTTGAGAAAGGAGAAAAGAAAATCCCAGAGCCTGCATCATGGAATAATAAAATCAATTAATTAATTAAAAATTGTATTTGAAAGGCAAAGTTATAGTGAGAGAAGGGCAGAAAGAAAACCCTTCCATCCACTTGTTGTTTACTCCCTAAATGGCCACAAAGGCTAGAACTGAGTCATTCCAAAGCTGAGGGCCAGGAGCTTCTTGTGGGTCTCCCACATGGGTGCAGTGGCCTGAGAACTTGCAGGCAATTCTCTTCTGCTTTTCCAGGCCATTTACAGGCAAGTGGATCAGAAGTGGAGCAGACAGGACATGAACTAGCACCCCTATGGAATGCCTTTGCTACAGGAGAGGTCTAATCTACTACATCACAGTGCCCATCCCCCCACCTCGGTCTTATTTGTTACAACTACTTGTGAACCTACAGTTATTTCTAAATAGAAAGTTTCATCAAAATTGAACCACAGAGAGTTCTCGTCATTTTTCAGGTGCCCCCGTCCCTTTGACCAGACCCTTCCTGTCTTCTGTCCGTCTCTGCTCTGTAGGTCACCAGTGACAGAGACCTGGAATCTGTGACCCACAGGATGCTAGTGAGAGGCCACGCCTACTCAGTGACTGGCCTCCAGGATGTGAGTCCCCACCACCGTGGCCTGCCCTGAGGACTGCAACATCCTCCAGTCCCCATGTCCCTGACATCCAACCCCCTGCCCACAGGTCCTCTACAGAGGCAGGATAGAAACCCTGATTCGGGTGCAGAATCCCTGGGGCCGGATTGAGTGGAATGGAGCCTGGAGTGACAAGTAAGTCTCTCCTCCTGAGCTGGGCAAGGAATGGGTGCCAGGGCTGTGGCACATCCCAGGGCCAAGGCAGAGCCAGCAGGGGAGCACCTGGGGTCTCATCTGGCATCACAACCCAAGCACCAGGGCCAGCCAGTCCTTCAAGCTTCTGCTTCGAACTTGGGAGCCCCTGTAGAGCTGCATTCCGGGATGGGATTGCCCCTAGCAGGAGGAAGCAAACACTACCCACCCCCCATCTCTCTCCTTCCACTTGCCCGTGTCCATGCCAGTGCCAGGGAGTGGGAAGAAGTCTCGCCTGACATCCAGGTTGAACTGCTGCAGAGGAAGGAGGACGGCGAGTTCTGGTCAGTGTGGCTGGGACTGCGGTGCCTGGGATTGGGAGGCTGCAGGGCGCCTTAGGGGACAGGGCCTATGTGTGCAAGTGTGTACTGTGTATGTATGCTTATACTGCATGTGTATGTATGTGCACGTGTGTTGTGTGAGACTGTGTTGTGTGTGCTGCATGTGTGTTGTATGTGTTTGCAATGTATGTTGTGTGTGCATGTCCCTGTGTTATGTGTGCATGTTGTATGTTTGCATGTGTGTGTGCACATAGCTGACGGCTTCCTCCCCCACCCCTGCCAGGATGTCCTACCAAGATTTCCTAAAGAACTTCACCCTCCTGGAGATTTGTAGTCTGACACCTGATGCGCTGTCTGGAGAATACAAGAGCTACTGGCACACCACTCTATACGAAGGCAGCTGGCGCAGAGGCAGCACCGCAGGGGGCTGTAGGAATAACCCCGGTGGGTGAGGACAGTCACCCCGGGGAATGAAGGGAGAGGTGGGCTACAGGCTCACTGCCAAAGCAGCTCCCCCCCCACACACAGTGGGGGTCACAAAGTCCATAGGGGTCAGGGTGGCTGAGGTCAAGGTTCAAGCCTGTTCTATGGACCCTCTTGTGGGTAAGGTGGGAGTGTAGTTGGGGGCAGCTCCGGATCTGCCATAGAAAGGGTGTAGTCCAGGATCCGATACGCTTTCTCCACAGACACATTCTGGACCAACCCCCAGTTCAGGATTTCTCTCCCAGAGGAGGATGACCCTGACGCAGATTCAGTGGACAACTTGGTCGTGTGCACCTGCCTGGTGGCCCTGATGCAGAAGAATTGGCGGCACGGGCGGCCGCAGGGCTCCCAGCTGCATACCATTGGTTTTGTCATCTTCTCGGTGGGCACCCCGGCTCTCCCCCAAGCCCGCCACTAGCCCGGCCTCTGCCCCTTTGGAGACCTCTTCTCCCCTGGGCCACTGCCCCCGCCACAGTAGACTAACGCACTCCAGCTGGCTTCACAGCATTGGCCCTTGAGGCAAGGCCTGGGAGGCCCAAACTGGCCAAGCTTCTTCTCACTGAAACTGACTTAACCTTGACAATGGTGACCTGGCACCTTATTTGTGCTGGATGGACATTGTTCCTAAGGCCTGAGGGACATTGGGTATCTCCAGAGAGGTGAGGTCACCTGTCCAGGCTTACCAATCCTGGGGTAATTTCTAAGCAGAAACTTGACTACTATCTCCTGGCCCAGGTGTCCCACCAGTTACCCCACCCATGACACACACACCTGGCAGGTACATCCCAGGACAAGTCACACTTTGCAAAATCCCTTTATTTGTCCATTCATGGAGTCAGTAAAGATTTAGGGAGCACCTACTCTACACCAGGACCCCCGTCACCCCGTCCAGCCTTCAGGGGTTCGACAGGGAACAAGATCAGACACAACCTCGCCCTACATCAGGTCATCGGCCATGTCTGTAAATAGCAGATCATGCAAGGTTCATAAATAAGGCCAGGTTAGGTTCTGTGGTAAGCCCCATCAGAGGAGCATAATGAAGGGCACTGGCGGTCCCTGCCCCGGGGCACCAGCACCCTTCTGTTTTCTGTCGCTGGAACAGCGCAAAGTCTAAAGAAAAGACATTTATTTAACTCATGCTGCTGGAAGTCCAGGAAGACAGCTCCTAGTGAGGGTCTTCCTGCTGGATCGCGACCCGGGGGAAGGCATCCTCCACATGCCAACTCAGGTCTCTCTTCCCACTTTTCTGAAGCTGCAAATGCCAGCATGAAGGACCCTGCCTTTGTGACCTCATCTAATCCTAAACCCACCAAAGGCTCCACCTCCAGATGCCATTAGCAAACAGCCTTGGAGACCAATATGGGTTCTGGAGGGAACACCGTCACAGTTGCCCTGTTCACCCTAACTTCTTCACTCAGCTTGTCCTCAGTCCTCAAGCTCACACTTCACCAGTCAGCTTCCTCCAGGATACAGGTGTTCCTGGGAATGACATTTGGGGAACATGTCCTCAGGTTTCCCTACAGCTCTGCCGCTTTTAACAGGATGAACCTAGGCAAGTCACCCCACCTTCTGGGACTCTGTTTCCTGCCCTTAGCTTAGGCTTTGGCAGCCCAAAGTGTAAACTGCACATTGCAAGCTGAAGCATTCTTCATACCAGGACTTTTTAGCTGTCAAGAGGCTTCATGCCACCACCAGGGCCCCCCACACTCTTAACATATCCCCAACACACAGACGCCAACACACACGCCTTCCACAGAACTGAGCCCTTTGCCCACCCTGGAGACCTGATATCTCTTTTTTTTTTTAAGATTTTTTTTTTAATTGCAAAGTCAGATATATAGAGGAGGAAATATCTTCCGTCCGATGATTCACTCCCCAAGTGACCACAACAGCTGGAGTTGAGCCGATCTGAAGTCAGGAGCTCTTCCAGGTCTCCCACACGGGTGCAGGCTCCCAAGGCTTTGGGCCATCCTCTGCTGCTTCCCCAGGCTACAAGCAGGGAGCTGGATGGGAAGCAGGGCTGCCAGGATTAGAACTGGCGCCCATATGGGATCCTGGCGTTCAAAGCGAGGACCTTTAGCCGCTAGGCCATGGCACCGGGCCCGAGACCCGATATTTCTCTCTCCTCATTTTCCAGGTCCCAAAGGAGGTACAGAAAATGAAGACTGGGGGCCAGATCCTGGGCAGGCACTCACCTCAATCCCAGCTGCATGTGGATGAACAAGGGGTGGGATTTAGAGGGGGAAGACCCAGAGGGAGGGGGACTGGATTAAGATTCCAAGCCCACTCTGACCCCAGTGGCATTTGGGGAGGACAGAGCGCCTCCAGGGCATTCCTGCCACTCGACTGCTGTCCACGACTCCGTTGGGAGTGACCCCTCACCCTTAATGCTGCCCAGCCTTTTTCCCTATCCCCTGTGCTGGTCCCAGCCCACCTCCAGGGCACATGTAGTTTCAGAATATCCACGATGTGCACTTGAAGAAGGACTTTTTCACCAAGTACCAGGACCACGGTTTTTCCGAAATCTTCACCAATACCCGGGAGGTGAGCAGCCAGCTCCGGCTGGCCCCTGGGGACTACATCATCGTCCCCTCCACCTTTGAGCCGCACAGAGATGCTGACTTCCTGCTACGGGTCTTCACGGAGAAGCACAGCGAGTCCTGGTGAGGGCTGGTGAGGGCTGGAAGGATGGGAGTGGGAGGCAGTGAGAGGAGCTGTGCTTCCAAGCTGTGCCTCCAGGAGCTATGGGATGTCAAGTTCAGGGTGCCATCACCTGATCCTCCCCCTACTTTAGTGCTCTTGGGGAAACTGAGGCAGGAGGAGGTGGGAGAAGCAGAACCATGCTTAGGTAGACCCCAGATTCCACCGGTAGTTCCTAACTGCTTCAGGGGTCATTCCAGGGAATCACCCCTCCCTCCAGCCCCAATAACCTCTGGAACTTTGGATTCCTTTTCCAGGGAGCTGGATGAAGTCAACTACGCAGAGCAGCTTCAGGAGGTGAGGTGGCAACTCGGAGCCTGGGGGCGGGGCACAGCACCCAGAAGGTATAGGGCAAGTGTTTGCACTAGGTCCCTGTGCTGCTCCTATCCTCCTCAGGAGAACATCTCTGGGGATGACATGGACCCAAACTTCATCCATTTGTTTGAGGTCGTGGCAGGAGAGGTGAGGGTGGGGAGGGTCAGGGTGGGCATCGGCTCAGGGCAGAGGGAGGTGACTGTGTGGTGAGGAGCTCACAGTCTCACTTCCTAGGACCATGAGATAGATGTGTATGAGCTACAGAGGCTACTCAACAAGATGTCCTCGAAATGTGAGTGCCCTCTGCCCTGCCACCCCGAGCCGTGTGCCCCAGTGCAACCACTCCCTGGCTCCTGTCATGGGGCTCCATCCGTTCCGTCTCTTTTTCCTGTCCCTCACCCCACCTCTGCCTTTCCACACAGTCAAAAACTTCAAGAGCAAGGAGTTTGGCCTGGATGCTTGCCGCTGTATGATCAACCTCATGGATGTATCTTCCTGCCCAGTGGACCGTCCTGCCCCCGTTTCCTGGCCCCTCCAACCCTGGGCCTGGCCCCTGTCCAGCCAACCACCCACTGTTTCCTGATGGGGACTGGGCTTTAGGATAGCAAATAGATGCCAAGCCTGCCTGGGAGGGTAGTAGCAGAGGGTGATCCAAGTACTTAGGCCTCTGTCATCTATATGGGATACCAGGATGGAATTCCAGGATCCTGGCTTCAGCTTGAAAATCTTTAAAAATTTGATTTGAGGGCCCGGCGGCATGGCCTAGCGGCTGAAGTCCTCGCCTTGAATACACTGGAATCCCATATGGGCACTGGTTTCTAATCCCAGCAGCTCCACTTCCCATCCAGTTCCCTGCTTGTGGCCTGGAAAAGCAGTCAAGGACGGCCCAAAGCCTTGGGACCCTGCACCCACGCGGGAGACCTGGAGGAAGTTCCTGGCTCCTGGCTTCGGATTTGGTATAGCACTGTCCATTGCAGTCACCTGGGGTGTGAATCATCGGGTGGAAGATCTTCCTCTCTGTCTCTCCTCCTCTGTAATAAAAATAAATGCAATAAAAATAAATAAATATTTTTTAAAATTTTGATTTGAAAGACAAAATGACAGAGAAAGAAAGCAGGAGCTTCCACCCATTGCTTTATTCTTCAGAAGGCTGCAATAACCAGGGATGGGTCAGGCTGGAGCCAGGAGCCTAGAAATCCATGCAGATCTCCCATGTAGATGCATGGGTCCAAGCACTTGGGCTGTCTTCTGCTGCTTTCCCTGGGTACAATAGCAAGGAGCTGGATGAGAGGCAGAGAAGCTGGGGCTTGAACTGGGATGCTTACATCACAGGCCCTGGCTTAACTCGCTGTGCCACCATGCTGGCCCCAGAGAGTGAATACAAGATGCAGTTCTTCCAGCTTCTGCCAAACAAGAAGCTGCCTCTGTGTCCCCCACCCTGCTGTGTCCCTCTGCTCCCCCTACTTCCCACCAGACACACTTTGTTCCCTTCTTGGCCATCCTTGACCATCCCGCTCCGCCAGAAAGACTGCTCAGGCAAGCTGGGGATTCTGGAATTCCAGATTCTGTGGAAAAAGCTCAAGAAATGGACGGTAAAGGGTGCTGGTGGGGAAGTCTGCAGGGAGGGCCAAGAACTTGGGGGGGGGGTGGGAACCAGAAGGATAGAACCAGAACTGCAGCTCCCAGCCACGCCCCACCACCAGCACCCAACACACACAACACAACGTAGTCTGGAGTACAGGTATACCAGGTGGCCAAAATGCTGACTAGCCACTATAGCCCAGGGATGTGGCAGTTGCAGATGTCCAGAACCCCCAGCTGTGCTTCCAGTTAACACTCACTTAGTCACAGGGTAGGAAGGGCACGGGCAGCTGGGGTGGGTGTCCAGGGTCCAAGTAGCTGTTTCATAAGCCAGCTGTACTGAAGAATTTATGATTTGTACCACACGGCCCTGTACGCGGCTAGCCTCCCTGACCTGTCTGTCCCTTCAGGACATCTTCCAAGAGTGTGACCAGGACCACTCAGGGACCTTGAACTCCTATGAGATGCGCTTGGCAATTGAGAAAGCAGGTGGCCAGGGGTCAAGAGGAGGGGGCTTTGGGACTGGGAAGGAGGTGGGGCCAGCGGCCAGAAGCCTAGCCTCTCCCTATCCTTGGTCCTGTGTGTGTCAGGCATCAAGCTGAACAACAAGGTGATGCAGGTGCTGGTGGCGAGGTATGCGGATGACAACATGATCGTGGATTTTAACAGTTTCATCAGCTGTTTCCTGAAGCTGAAGGCCATGTTCAGTGAGTCAGGCATCTGCCAGCCGCCCCACCCAGACCAGGATTCCGGCGCTCTCCCATCCCTCCCCTCCTCCTGCCCTGGACCAGCGCTGCTCCGGTATCACACCCCTAAGATGGTTCAGAGGTGCTGGACTCCTCTCCCAGCCAGTGTTTGCTCAGAGCTGGGGCCTGGCATACCACAGAGCTGTTGAGAGTTGTGGTTGTCATTTCCTGGAAACCAGGGGTGTTTGAGCTGCCTCGGGGAGCAGCAAGGAGCTGCTTCTACCCTCTGTGACATTCTCCCTAGTTGTGGGGCAGGCGGGGAGGAAGGTCTTTCTGGGCTCACTGACTCAGCTCTCAGCGCCCACCGCCTTGCTCCTCCCTGATGCAGCATTCTTCCTCACTATGGATCCCCAGAACACTGGCCACATTCACGTGAACTTGCAGCAGGTGCGTTGGGCTGGGGAGCAGTTGGTTGGGCACTCCTGGCTTCTCCCAACCACGCTCCACTGACATTCCTTTTCCTCTGTCCCTGCCACCTCTTCACTTCCTGCAATCTGCTTCTCTGTATGCAGTGGCTGCAGACGATCATGTGGGGATAGTGGCACAGCCAGAACCGAAGTCCCTGCATGCCCCCCACCACCGCCCCTAACAAAAGGGGCTGGCTGAGCAGAGGGGCGCTGCTGCTCTCCCGCTCTCAGCTCTACATTCTCTGCCAATGGAAAAGGCCTGGAACACCTTCCACCCCACCTGCGTCTACCCCTCTCATCCTCCCAGTTTACCCAGCCACGCTTGGAGAGTGGCTGGACCACTTCACAGTCTCCGTTCCTCTCTAGATACATATAATGTAAAATAATAAAATGTACAAAACTAAAAATAAATTGATGCTTTCCTGGTGCCTCCATGGCCAGGGATGCTAAGAATGGGGGAAGGGAGCTCGCCGCCCACTTCCGGCTCCACAAACACTTTCTGATCCTCCCACACCTGCCACCCCCTACCCTACGGACACTGTCAAAATAAACATATGTTCTGGCTTCCGTGTTTCTGTGTATCTAGGACAGGAAGACGTGGGCCAGGGGTAGAAGGTCCCTGCCTCCCACTGCCATCCCTGGCCAGCATCAAGGAGGGGATCCCACAGCTGTGGGCCTAGGGTTAGAACCCCACTTCTGGACGGCATTTACAGATGTGTGGCTGTCACTGTAACTCAGGCATGCTGCTGGCACTCACTGGCTGTGGCAGGGTGCCATGGGCACAGCAGGAGGTGTGGGCACAATAGGTCACGAGGCACTAGTGTGTGCCCTGATTAGGGTTGCAGCTGCATGTGAATACTGTGGTCAGGGCTGGCACAGTTAGGGGCCTGCGGGAGAGCCCTAAGCTTCTTCCTCTTTCATCTGCTCCCTCAAACAGACATCCCCCCTCCCTCCAGAGGTTGTAAGCACAGGTGTCAAAGGTTGTGTTTCCCACAGTTGCAACCACCAGCGGGTTGCAGCTGGGGAGGCCCCACGGCAGCAGGTGAACCTAGTTCTGCGTCAAAGATGCACAAAATCAAATCATTGCTGGTGTTTGACAAGTGCCTCCTGGGGGCCATGTAGTAGGCTAAGCCTCTACCTGTGAAACCAGCATCCCATATGGGCACCAGTGTGAATCCCAGCAGCTCCACTTCCCATCCATCTTCCTGTTAATGGCCTGGGAGAGCAATGGAGGATGGAGAATGGCTTAAAGCCTTGAGATCCTGCACCCATGTGAGAGACCTGGAGGAAACTCCTGGCTTCAGGTGGGCTCAGCGCTAGCTATTGCAGCCATCAGGGGAGTGAGCCAGTGGATGGAAAATCTGTCTCTGCTTCTTATTCTTTCTTGGTAAATCTGCCTTACAAATAAAATACAATAAATTTTTTATATTAAAAAAATAGTGCAGGGCCCGGCAGCATGGCCTAGCGGCTAAAGTCCTCGCCTTGAACGCGCTGGGATCCCATATGGGCGCCGGTTCTAATCCTGGCAGCTCCACTTCCCATCCAGCTCCCTGCTTGTGGCCTGGGAAAGCAGGAGAGGACGGCCCAAAGCTTTGGGACCCTGCATCCGCGTGGGAGACCTGGAAGAGGTTCCAGGTTCCCGGCTTTGGATCGGCATAGCACCAGCCGTTGCGCTCACTTGGGGAGTGAATCATCAGACAGAAGATCTTCCTCTCTGTCTCTCCTCCTCTCTGTATATCTGACTTTGTAATAAAAATAATAAATAAATCTTTATAAAAAAAATAGTGCAGGCCCTATACAATGGCTCAATGGCTAAATTCTTACCTTATATGTCCTAGATACCCATATGGATGTCAATTGGCATATGGATGCCAATTCATGACCCAGTGGCTACTTCCCATCTAGCTCCCTGCTGGTGGCCTGGGAAGATAGTAAGTGAGAGAAGTTTCTCCTTCTTTCTATAAATCTGTCTTTGCAATAAAAATAAATAAATCTTAAAAAAAAAAAAACTTCCTGGGGGCCTGGCGCAGTAGCCTAGCAGCTAAGGTCCTTAACTTGAATGTGCCAGCATCCCATATGGGTTCCAGCTCTAATCTGGCAGCCCTGCTTCCCATCCAGCTCCCTGCTGTGGCCTGGGAAAGCAATCAAAGATGGTCCAAAGCTTTTGTACCCTGCGTCCACGTGGGAGGCCCGGAAGAGGCTCCTGGCTCTTGGCTTCAGATCAGCACAGCTCTGGCCATTATGAGGTCACTCCTCTCTGTCTCTCCTCCTCACTGTATATCTGACTTTGCAATAAAAATAAATCTTTTTTTAAAAAAAGTGAGGAGCTCACAGGTGCACACGGGGGAATGGAGCGGTTTGGGAGGGGAAAGGTGTGTGTAGCGAGGGGAATGTTCCTTCCTTCCGTTCTGTGGCAGTGGGAAGGAAATGCTCCCTCCACACGGTCAGTCGTGCAATAATCTTGGGAAGGGAAGTGGTTTCATTGTATCATTCCAGGTCTCCAGAGAGGGGAGTAGGTCCTGCGGGTGGAGTCATTCATTGATAAGTGAGTGGAATTTACAAAAAGCAGGGCAGTGTGGCTTCCAGATTGTGACCCTAACCTAGCTATCTACCTGTCCCACTTCAATCCCCCCTTCTGAGATATTTGAGTCTCTAAGAGTTGCTGAAATATGCAGATCCATAACATCTTCTATAGTTACTTTCTGATGATTAGGGGTGTAGGGTTCATAATTCTCTACCTCATCTAACGGATTCTTCTCATGAGCCAGAGAACTTCCACTCGGGGCCAGTGGCTATGTCCCCCACTGATTCATCATTACTCTGAGATGTCACTGGCTTCTTTGTACAGGAACGTGGGAGGTCTGATGGTGTAATGTGTGCTCCAAGGCCAGACCACACCAATGGATTCTGATCTCCAAGCCAGGAATCCTGACATGTCTGAGACCAAAATGAGATGAAAGGACGGGTTTCTTTCTCTCTCTTTTTTTTTAAAAATTTTTAAAGGATTTATTTCTTTTCACTGTAAAGGTGGATACACAGAGAGGAGGAAAGACAGAGACGAAGATCTTCCATCCAATGGTTCGCTTCCCAAGTGGCCACAACAGCTGGAGCTGAACCAATCCGAAGCCAGGAGCCTCTTCCAGGTCTCTCACATTGGTGCAGAGTCCCAAAGCCTTGGACTTCCCTCTACTGCATTCCCAGGCCACAGGCAGAGAGCTGGATGGGAAGCGGGGCTGCCAGGATTCGAACTGGCCCCATATGGGATTCTGGTGCGTCAAGGCAAGGACTTTAACCGCTACGCTATCACACTGAGCCCGAAAGGACAGGTTTATTGCCAAAGCCAAAAGTCCTGGGGAGACCTGTGACTTCAGCTCTGCCCACGTCAGAGCCCTTAATAGCCCCAGCACAGCCCATGGACCCCAGCAAGTAGGGGGCAGTAGTCTACTCACTCCCTCTCTCTTGCTGATTTGAAGTTAAAGAATTGGTTTAGCAACACTGCTTTTGCCAACCCAGAGTTAGCATGACCAGGTCTAGCATGCCAGAAAGCTATTGCCTGCTTTTCTCCCTGCAGTGTAACACTTGCTTAGAGACAAGGCCGCCTAGGCAGTTGCCTATAGCTAAGGGCTTCTGCTGGTTGACCTTGATGGAAGCCACTGGGAAATCTGAGTTTCATCCCTGCTGGGTTCCTCTCTGCTGCTGCCATACTCCTAGCTCATTCAGAATCCTCTCTCAGATTCCACCTGGATGGTCTAAGACCACAGCAGCCCCAACCATGCCCCTCCACTCTCTCAGAACATTTCCACAGCCTTGTCCTTTTGACCCTGCAAAGGTGGGGTCTCAGGTGTGCTGGCAAACCATGGACCAGCCAATGATTTGCAGCAACATGTCGGACCCCACACAGCAGCAGCTGGCAGTTCCAAACATACTAAGTGAAAAATCAATGCAGAATGAGCTCACCGGCTTTTCAAAAACATTAATTTTTAATAAAACCATCTTGATTATAAAACCAGCCATGTTAACCATACTTAATTAATTGATATTTATTTGAAAGGCAGAGAGACAGGTGGAAAGAAAGTTCTTCACCTGCTGGTTCACTCACCTGCAATAACTGAGGCTGAGCCAGGCCAAAGCCAAGACCCTGGGATTCAGTCTGGGTCTCTCATATGCATGGCTGGGATCCAAGTGCTAGAGCCAACTCCTGCGGCCCCTCAGGGTGTGCATTAGCAGGAAGCTTGAATCAGAAGTGGAGCCATGACTAAAACCAGGCATCCTAACCAGCTTCTTAACTGCTCTGCCAAATGCCCACTCCTTAATCATTTTCTTGTTAATTTATTTGAGACACATACCCCTCCTGGTCCCCAAATGCCTGGAATGACCAGGGCTAACTCAGGAATCCACTGCCAAGTGGGTGACAGGAACCCAACCACTTGGGCTGTCACTTCTGCCTCCTAGGGTCCCCACTAACATGAAGCTGGGTTGGGATCGAAGCTGGAAATGAACCCAGGCTCTCGGATATGGTATGTGGGTACCCCAGGCTCCAAAGTGAAGGCCAGTCCCTATCTGCTAACCTGCCATGTGGACTCTGCTGACCTGCCACATGGGCTCTGTCCAGGATTCCAGGAACTGCTCACCCAGGATATCTGTCTCCTTCCACAGCTATATCCCAAAGTCCTTGGAGTTCCTTATTTTCCTTCCTTCTTTCTTTCTTTCTTTCTTTCTTTCTTTCTTTCTTTCTTTCTTTCTTTCTTTCTTTCTTTTCTTTCTCTCTCTCTCTCTCTCTCTCTCTCTTTCTTTCTTTCTTTTCTTTCTCTCTCTCTCTCTCTCTTTCTTTCTTCTGCGTTAATGACAGAAGGGGGCTCCAAGGGAGGAAAAACCCCAGACCTCCTCCCATAGTAGCAAGAGGAATAAAAAAGAAAAGCCCCAGAGTTCCTTATTTTTATTGCTGACTCTAGAAGACTTCCCCAGTGTGTAAACATCACTGATTGCATCCTTGTAATTTCAGGGGTTAAATATTAGAAAGGAGAAAATGTCTATAAAATATGCATATAATAAAACACTTGCACATGGATTTCCAATTTTTTTCACCAAAAAAGACATATTTTAAAATAGAAATATTTAGGGCCCAGCACGGTGGTCTAGTGGCTGAAGTCCTCACCTTGAATGTGCCAGGATACCATATGGGCGCTGGTTCTAATCCCGGCAGCTCCACTTCCCACCCAGTTCCCTGCTTGTGGCCTGGGAAAGCAGTGAGGACAGCCCAAAGCCATGGGACCCGGCACCTTTGTGGGAGACCTGGAGGAGATTCCTGGCTCCTGGCTTCGGATTGGCATAGCACCGGTCATTGTGGTCACTTGGGGAGTGAATCATCGGACAGAAGATCTTCCTCTCTGTATATCTGACTTTCCAATGAAAAATAAATAAATCTTTTTTAAAAATAGAGATATTTATTTATCTATTTTATGGAAAGGCAGTATGAGAGAGGGGAGGGAGAGACACATGCACACAGATCCTCTATCTACTGTCCTATTCTCCAAATGGTTGTGAAGGCCAGGGTTGGGATGGAAAGAGACAAAGACAGTAATTAGGAACTTAATCTTGATCTCTCATGTAGGTGACCAGAACCCAAGTCCCCAGGCCAACTTTTGCTACTTTCCCAGATGCATTAGCAGGAAGCTGGACTGCAGTCAGAGCAGCTGCGAGTCCAAGTAGAACTCTGCTGCGTGATGCTAGTGTGGTAAGCAGAGGCTTAACCCACAGTACAAGATCCTTCGCCTTCTATCTCTCCATGAATTTCTTGAAGTGCTCTTGCACTGACAAACACACTGAAAGGACCCAAAACTGGCCTCTGTTTCCATCTCCCAGGATCCCTGCTCCCTGTTCTTTGCTAATGCCTCTGTGTGTGCTGACTCACCAGTTGGCCAGTCACAGGGCCGCTCTCTTGAGTGGCCCTTGTACTTGCTTTGCCTCCCAGAGCAGGTGAGTGCAAGGTGCTGTGCTAGGCCTTCCCAGCACGACCTGGCTGGAAGTTGAAGCTCATCAGCCCATATCCTCAAAGCGTCCTGGTCTCCCAGCTTCAGTAACTGCCACTTGGCTGTTCTCCATTGCTTTCCCAGGTACATTAACAGGGAGCTGGATAGGCATTGTGGCAGTCGGGATTTGAACCGGCTCTCATATAGTATGTAGGCATTGCAGAGATTTAACTTGCTGTGCCACAATAATGTCAGCCCCAATAAACCTGTCCTTTAAATTTTTTTTTTTTTTATTATTTGAAAGGAAGACTTATAGAGAGAAGAGATAGAGTTCTCTAATCCACTGGTTCACTCTCCAAATGGCAGCAACAGCCAGAGCTGAGCTTATCTGACGCCAGGAGTCAAGAGACTCTTCTGGGTTTTCCACGTGGGTGCAGGATCTCAAGGACTTGAGCCATCTCCACTAAGTGTGTGGGATCCTGCACCCATGTGGGAGATCTGGAAGAGGCTCCCAGCTCCTGGCTTTGGACTGGCCAAATTCTGGCAACTATAGTCATGTGGGGAGTTAATCAGTAGATGGAAGATCTGTGTGTGTCCCTTGTTCTTTCTATAACTCTGCCTTTCAAACAAAATGAATAAATGTTTTTTCTAAATGAAAGGAGTGTGTCTATATTTTCTGTTTGTGAACACTCTTAAGACCAGATTCAGACAGTAGATACTTAACCAGAGAAATCAGCACAGAGACATTTAAGGCTGCTTCTCGTCAGTTTGTATGGTTCTATCTCCAATAATACCTACAATCCCACTAAGTATCCCAAGTCCTTGTCTCTCTGAGGATGGAAGTTTCCAGAACGTCACATTGTCAGCATTCTCCCACCATGGGAAATGAGAGTGAAGGGAAGGATGAGCCAGCTTGAAGGTTTCTACTGGACCCTCAAGGCAGAAGGTTACAGAAGTCGGGTGGCCCTAGTGCTTCAGGGTCCTGACTTAAGGAGCAGGCTGTACTTCCTCGGACTGCCAAGGGGTGGCGCAGTGAGGTCACCACAGAGGCAGGTCCCCCGGCTTCCCCTCTATCCTGTCTATCCTGGCCCTGCTTCCCTGAGGCCGGCCACAGCTCCCTGGCACAAAGAGCTGGATCCTGGCTAGCGACGGGTAGAGAAGAAAAGGAGAGGAAGAGGGGCCGAAGACAGCAGGGAGCAAGCAAGAGTCCTGCACCCCGCACCACATCCCCGAACGCCAGCCCACACAGCTGTCTCCAGCTAGGCCAGAACACTAGCAGGGAGCAGGAAAGGAAAGGGAGAGACATCGAAGGGAGAGAGTATGGGCAATCCAGAAGGCCAAGGTTAGGAAGAACAGTCCATGGCCCACTGTTGAAGACAGAATACGCAGAAGAGCAGAGAAATACGGAGAGAGACAGCCAACAACACATCAGAATCCACCCTTGCCTTTACAACCAGATGTTCTCCCTGCCTGAGAGGGAGCCGCTGGGCTCAAAGTCCTGCCCACACTCCTGTTTTCATTGTGTAGGTTGATAGGCGTGGCCTACTTCTTTGATACTTGTATGAGCTTCATTCCCCATTCCCTGATCAGTTCAGCACATTTTACAGTCACAGGACATTTTCTTTTTAAAAGATTTATTTATTTTTAGATGAAAGGCAGATGTTTACAGAGAGAAAAGGAGAGAGATCTTTCAATCATTTGTTTGCCCCCTGAATGACTATAGCTGAACTGATCCAAAGCTGGGAGTTGGGAACTTCTTCCAGGTCTCCCAAGCCATTCTCCACTGCTTCCCCAGGCCATCGGCAAAGAGCTAGATCAGAAATGGAGAAGCTGGGTCAAGCACGGCACCCCATAGAGGATGCTGGCACTTGCAGGTGGAGAATGAGTCTATACTCCACTGCACTGGCACCTTGTTCACGGACTTTTAAATTGTTTTCAGGTTTTGTTGTTGTCACAAAACAGGCGACTGGGCATCCCTCGTGGTTTGGCTGCTCTATGAGTTTCTCCAGGGTCACATCCAGGACTAGAGTCTCTGACCCCTAGGGAAATGGCCAGCCTGCTTTGTCAGGCTAATCAGCGATGGACAAACTGTCCTAGCTCTCCCTTGGGGCCATCCCTCCTAGGTCCCCACCTCGCTGTGGGTGGAGACTGTGGCTCCCTGCTCTCCGGGAAGGGAAAGGTAGCTTTTCCCATTTGCAGATCAGGCATGCATCCCCTATGGGAAATGGCCTTCTGGAGCCTTTGTTCATTTGCCTAATTTTCTGTTGTTTTGCCATTGATTTTGAAAGCAGTTCACTTAGGACTAATGCTAAAGCTCCTTCCGTTATGTGGATTGCAAATCCGTTCTCCTCCAGCCAGGGTACAGGGTATCTTTTCTTTCTAGGGTTTCTCTTGAATGTGACATCTTGCCCCTCCTGTTGACACCTGGCTGACTCTTCCGTGGGGGTCCACTGAACTAGTTTCACAGTGGTTTGAAGGGTCCCACAGCACAATGTTGGTCAGAACAGCCGAAGAATCCTTTACTATCCCAGAGTCCTGAAGAGCAACCACAGCGTTTTGTAGTTCCCACTCTGTCACATTCAGGTCTCCAGTGCCAGAGACCCAAATGGCATATTCCTCTGTGCACAGTTGGGGAGGGGGCTCCCAGTCCCACGTCCCCCCTGTAGGTTCCTTCCTGCTTCACCCCCGCACCACAAGGATGTTCTTAGCTCAGTTCTTTATCTCTCTACTTCTTTCTTTAGTCACCATGTCTATTCTTTATAGACTTTTTTTGCATGTGATATTGTTTGCAATTGTTTTTTTAAAGGCAGAGTAACAAAGAAGGGGAAAGTGCCAATCAATGGCAGCAGCAGTCAGGGCTGAGCCGGGGCTGTGGCAGGGGCCCCAAACCCCAAACACTTGAGCCATCTTTTACTGCTTTCCCGGGTCATTAGCACAGAGCTGGATCAGAAGTGGAGCAGCCAGAACATGAACGGGTGCCCCTATGGGATGCCAGCACCACAGGCAGCAACAATACTCACTACACCATAGCGCCAGTCCCTTCTCCTTATACATTTTATAATTAACTTACTTAGTCCCAGAAAACCAACAAAACCTGAGTCTTAAATAGATGTTGCATTGATGATCTAGCTGCATGGACTATGGTAGAACTTGATACGCTGCTCTCCTGGCCATGACCTTGGCACTTTCATCTGATATTCAGGTCTTCTTCCACTAAGCCCTCTGTAACAAATGTGTTTATTTTTCCACTCAGGTCTTGTGCAGTCTGGGTGGGATTTTTTGCTCCCTGGGGCCTTGTGGGTTTTTGCTGCTTCCTCTCCCCATAGGAAATATGTCAGGCGCTGGTCCTTCCTTCCGTATCTGTGGCAGCCTCCTCTCACTGTCCTGTGGGCAGTTGTCTGCGGGCCCCAACAGCTGACTGTCCCCTGGTTTGCATAGCCTTTGTGGTGGGGTTCAGCCTCCCCCCTCCAGGGACGCACCAGCTGAGTCTGGGGAGAGTGACAGCTGTTTGAGTAGGGACAAAAGGCTGCATTCTGTGCAGGCTCCGTTCCTGAGCCACCTCCTCCCCATGCCCCACCAGAACAACTGTTCTTAGGGCTAAGCCTGGGCCCCACCTGTCAGCTCTAGTTACCTTTTTTTTTCCTTTTTAAGGAAATTTGCAAGTGCCTGCATTTTATTCAAGTCTTACAGGCACGGCTAGAGTGTGTGCCTGGGCCCCACAGCCTGCTTGTTTACACACTGGCCACTGCCTGAGCTTCATTGCCAGGAAGTAGCACGGAGACTGTGGGGTCAGGATCACCCTTCTGAGGCCAATGGAGGAGCTTCCAAAAGCTCCCCTGGGTTGTCTGCTCCTTACAGTGGCCTCATTCGCTGCCTTGGGTCTATTGTCCCAGGCACAAAGGTAAGTGTGTTATGATCCCACTACCTGGCTGGGACTCCCCTCCCCAGTTCCTTCCCCACCTTCCCCTGCCACCCCTACAACTCTGCCTTTCCCTGTGGCTCAGGTTCCCTGGGGCTCCAGGCCAACTCCTCTGCAAGCACCCCTGCCCTTGACAAGCCCCCCAAGCTCCTTTGCCTGGCTCCTGGTCTGAGGTTAGTACTGTCCTCAATCTCCCACAAGCAAGAAGGACAACAGCACAGCAAATAGTACAGGGTCAGGGCCAAGGTTCTTGGGCTGTCAATGGCCAGCCACAAGCTGCAGGATGCCAGACATCAGGCCTGCGAGCAGCCATCAGCTGTGCTGGCTTTGAACGTGGAGATATGGACGTACTGGGAGGCAAAACCGGAAAAAATGGAAGGAAGGAGATTCATGTTTGTCGGCCACACAGGAAGCAAGCTCTGAGCCTGGTGCTCACCACACCCTTAGTCGCATCAGAGGCAGCTTAGGTTAGAATTCCCTACCTCAGGTCCTGGTGCTGTGGCCTAGCAGCTCAAGTTCTTGACCTGCACACTCAGGATCCCATATGGGCGCAGGTTCTAACCCCAGCAGCCCCGCTTTCCATCCAGCTCTCTGCTTGTGGCCTGGGAAAGCAGTCGAGGGCGGCCCAGAGCCTTGGAACCCTGCACCCGCGTGGGAGACCTGGAGGAGGCTCCTGGCTCCTAGCTTTGGATCGGCACAGCACCAGTTGTTGTAGTCACTTAGGGAGTGAATCATTGGATGGAAGATCTTCCTCTCTGTTTCTCTTCCTCTCTGTATATCTGACTATACAATAAAAATAAACAAATCTTAAAAAAAAAGGATTCCCCCCTTTTTTATTGCTTTTTAGAAGTCAGAATTGCTGAGAGGGAGAGACAGATCTTTCACTCACTGGTTCACTTCCTAAATGGCCGCAATACCCAGAGCTGGGCCAGTCTAGAGCTAGGAGCCAGGAGTTTCCTTGAGGTTTCCCATATGGGTACCATCAGCAGGGATCTGGATCAGAAGTGAAGCAGCCAGGACATGTACCGGTGCCCATATGGGGTGCTAGCACCACAGACAGCAGATTAACTTACTATACCACTGTACCAGCCCATAATCCACTTTCGGGAGGAGGGCCACCACACAGCCTCCATTCTGCCTCCAGGTGCACTGGATACAGCTGTTGGGCATCCTGCATGGCCTTGACACAGGGTCCCTCAGCCTACAGGTGAACCCAGGACTGAGAGACTAAGGCAGAAGCACTTTAATCAGCTTCACAAGTGAGTGTGGGAGCCACAGTACACTAATCCTCCACCTGCAATACCAGCATCCCATGTGGCTGCTGGTTTACATCCTGGCTGCTCCACTTCCAGTCCAGCTCCCTGCTGATGCTCCTGGGAAAACAAAGGAGGACAGCCCATGTGCTTGGGCTCCTGTACCTATATAGGAGCCCTGGGACACCCAAAAGGAGCTCCTAGCTCCTGGCTTCTGACTGACCCAGTTCTAGTTGCTATAGCCACTTACAGAGTAAACCAGTGGATGAAAGATCAATGTGTGTGTCACTCCTTCTTTCTAACTTTGCCTTTCAAATAAAAATAAAAAGAAATCTTTTTTTTTTTAAATGCAGGTTATAGAAGCTGGGACCATATTGTAGAATTTTCCAGAGCCCCAGGGTGCAGACATGCAGAGAGGGTTAGGACGAGCAGGAGGGCCAGTGCTCAGAGGTCTGGTGAGAATTCCCTGTCTCTGTCACTGCTTCCATTCCTACTGCCTGTCTCCCTGTGAACCTGTGGCATGTCTCTGTACCACCGTCCCAGCACTTTGCACAGGCTTGGCACATGACAATATGCAGCGCTTATTGTTCACAAGAATGGCTGGGTACATGGGGCTGGCTGGGGCTCTAGGACTGCTCCTGGGTGGTCCCAAGGGCTGGGCAGTCTTGAGGGCCTAGGCATGGACAAGATTACAGGTTCCAAGGATCCTCAGTGCCCAGTCTAAAGTACTCAATAGGTTGTGCTCTAGCAGTTTTCTTTCTTTTTTTTTTTTTAAGATTTATTTATTTTTATTGGAAAGTCAGATATACAGAGAGGAAGATAGACAGAGAGGAAGATCTTCCGTCCGATGATTCACTCCCCAAGTGACCGCAACGGCTGGGCTACGCCAATCCGAAGCCGGGAACCTGGAACTTCCTCCAGGTCTCCCATGAGGGTGCAGGATCCCAACGCTTTGGACCATCCTAGACTGCTTTCCCAGTTCACAAGCAGGGAACTGGATGGGAACTGGATGGGCTGCCAGGATTAGAACCAGCGTCCATATTGGATCCTGGTGCATTCAAAGCGAGGACTTTAGCCGCTAGGCCATGGCGCCAGGCCATTCTTTCTTTTTTGTTAGTCTTTTTTTTTTTTAAGGTTTTTTTTTTTGTTTGTTTGTTTTTATTGCAAAAGCAGATATACAGAGAGGAGGAGAGACAGAGAGGAAGATCTTCCGATAACTCACTCCCCCAATGACCGCAATGGCCAGAGCTGCGTCAATCTTTTTTTTTTAAATAATACATATTTATTAAAAATTCAAATACAGAAATAAAAGCACAATATCCCACCCAGTTTACAGACAGCCACATAAATCCCCTTCCCTCTAATCCCATTCCCCAGAGGTTATCACTGAGAACAAGTTAAAGTATATCCTTTGAAACATTTTCCTTTGTATATACAAGTATATATAAACACACATAAATGCACTTTTGCCTTTTACAAAAATGAAATCATGTAAATGTACATGTTAATCTTCAATTTCTATCTTCATTCATTCAATATATAGAAAATTCACAACAAATCTGATTATCAGTCCTCTTGGGTTCGTTTTCCATTATATAAAATTCATATTCAAGCATCAATTATAAAACTCTTAATAATATATTTCCTGCTATCTTTGAGTCTCATCTCTAACCACTCCAGTATGAAAAGACTGGAACATAAATTACCTTAAATTCTTCCTGAAACAAAGGCAGTACAATCAAACAAACAAACAAACTAGGAACACACTCTGTCATTCCTAGATTTTGGCCTTTTCACTTTATGTTACATTCTGCCTGGACTTTTCCATCTGGCAAGTCCCTAATTCTTCCAACAACCAGCTTAAAAATGATCTCTAGAAGACAAGACTTCCCAACTTTTTTCAAGACATAATCACTTCTCTATTTACCCCTATACTTTATAGCTAGCTTCTTAATTGCACTTATCTCACAGTACTGCAGTAATTCATTTACATGTTTTGAGTTACCTTTCAATCTGAAGCCAGGAGCCAGGAATTTCTTCTTCCAGTTCTCTCATTTGGGTGCAGAGTCCCAAGGTTTTAGGTCATCCTCTACTGCTTTCCCAGGCCACAAGCAGGGAACTTTATGGGAAGCGGGGCTGCTGGGATTAGAAACCAGTGCCCATATCAGATCCTGGAACATTCAAAGCAAGGACTTTAGCCACTAGGCCACTGCACCGAGCCCTTATTTTTTTTTTTTAAGATGTATTTACTTATTTTTTTCAAGGCAGATTTACAGACAGGAGGAGAGACAGAGAGAAAGCTTCTCCATCCCCTGGTTCACTCCCAACATGGCTGCAATGGATGGAACCTAGCCCATTCAAAGCCGAAAGGAGCTTCTTCTGGGTCTCTCATATGGGTGCAGACTCGCAAGGCTTTGGGTCATCCTCTGCAGCTCTCACAGGCCTTAAGCATGGTGCTGAATAGGAAGTGCAGCAGCTGGGACATGAACCAGCGCCCATTTGGGATGCTGGTCTTTGAAGGTTGAGGACTAATCTATTGAACCATGGCGTTGGTCCCAGCTCTTTCCTAGTAAGTGACCTCTTTCCTAGTAAGTGACCTTCAGGGAACCATTGGAGATTAGTCAGTTTCTTCAGAAGGAAGGGATGGGGCGGGAGGCAGCAGGGCAGGGGGAGGGGGTGGTCGGAATACTGGTAAGCCCATTTCATGGACTGTACTAAGAACCAAAAGCATCTGCCCCTGGCAGCCGATGTTGCCAGCCAAGACAGCTTTATCTCCAGGAAAAACAGGAAATTCTCAGCTGGGCCCTGAGGTTTCCTGCCTTGGAGAAAATGTGGTGGGTGGGTCAAGGTGCGCAGGGTGGAGTTCATCACAGGTGACAATGGGGAGGTGGCTGGAGAGGTCAAACCAGCAGGGGGTGGGGATCCTGGGTCAGGGAAGACCAGTCCCATTCCTCAGCCACTGGGCAGGTCCCCCCTTCTCTCTGCAGTCGGTCCTCACCCTGACCCTCAGGAGACCCATTGTTATCTGAGACAATAGCTGCTTCCTCGACTGGCAGCCCCAGCCCAGGACTCTGGACTGGAGGCTGGGGGAAGGAAGCAGGATATCTGGCCCCAGGCCCAGGGTCCCAGGATATCACAGCTGTGACAACTGAGGCTGGGAGAACTGGATGGACTTGCCCAAGGTCACGGCAAACAGGCCTGGGCCAGTGCTGAGTGAGGCCCCAGAGCTGGATACTGATCACACACTTTGGAGGTCCCCAGAGGCAGTCAGGGAGGATCTGTTGTGCCCAGATTTTGAGATCCTCAGAAATCACCAGGAGTCTGAAGTTGATCCAAGTGCGCCAGGATGGTTTATTCAAGCTCAGCACATCCAAGCCTGGGTTCTTGGTTGAGAGCAGACAGCTGGCTGGCCAGCTGGGCCGGGACCAACATCCCATACCAGAGTGTGGCCCCAAACAACACATTCATAGGGTTTTTGTAGGGTCAGTCTACAATAGCTTGAAAAGGGAAATTCACATTAGCCTGCAAGGTGTGTGTGGGGGAGGGGAAAGCACACATTCCCTTCCTATCTTGGCTGCACAGCTCATACCTCCAGCAACTAAGGTAAGCACCCACTTAATTACTTGGAGCCACCTGTGAAGTAACCAGACATAGGTGGGTCTTGACTCATAAGAATTGGAACCTATCAGTGTTAAAGGTCACATAGGCCATTTGGTCTGCAAGCTCACAAAGTTTCTCTTTCTTTCTTTTTTAAGATTTATTTTATTTTTATTGGAAAGTCAGATATACAGAGAGGAGGAGAGACAGAGAGAAGATCTTCCGTCCAATGATTCACTCCCCAAGTGACCGCAACGGCTGGTGCTGCGCCAATCCGAAGCCAGGAGTCAGGAACTTCTTCTGGGTCTCCCACGTGGGTGCAGGATCCCAAGGCTTTGGACCGTTCTCGACTGCTTTCCCAGGCCACAATCAGGGAACTGGATGGGAAGCACGGCCGCCAGGATTAGAACCTGCGCCCATATGGGATCCCGGTGCATTCAAGGCGAGAGCTTTAGCCGCTAGGCCATGATGCCAGGCCAGCTCACGCAGTTTCTTAGTAGCAATGAGCCATGAACAAATGGTTGGGATTTTGATACTGAGGTTCTTCAGATCAGAGTGTACCACAGAGCCCCTGTTGATTTACTCTGTTTTTCAGATATATTTATTTGCTGGGCAGAGTTACAGAAAGAGAGAAAAAGAGAGATCTTCCAACTGCTTGTTCACTTCCCAGATAGCAGCAACAGAAAGCTGAGCTGATCCAAAGCCAGGTTCTTGGAGCTTCTTCATGATCTGCCCCATGGGTGCAGTGGCCCAATGGCTTGAGTCACTTTTTATTGCTTTCCCAGGAGCATTAGCAAGCAGCTGGATTGGAAGTGGAGCAGCCAGATGCTGGCACTATAGGCAACAGTTTAATTTGCTTTACTACGGTGCTGGTCCTGGACTAGGTCTTGAGTTCTAGTTTTTGATTATGTTTGGCCAGGCCTGTCCAAACTATATCTCTAATTTCTCCCACTCTTCAACTTGGAATCACTAATAACAAAAATGGCCCTTCACACTGCCAGTTCTTGTCCCAACTACTCCACTTTCCATCCAGCTTCCTGCTTGTGGCCTGGGAAAACAGTAGAGGATGGCCCAATGCCTTGGGACCCTGCACCTGTGTGGGAAACCGGAAGAGGTTTCTGGCTTCAGATCAGCTCAGCTCTGGCAATTGTGGCCATTTGGGAAGTAAACCAACAAATGGAATATTTCTCTCTATATGTCTCTCCCTCTCTCTGTAAATCTGTCTTTCAACAATTAAAATAATAATAATAATAAATCTTAAAATGGGCCTTTCCTCAAGGCCCCAAAGGCCCGTGGCACAGTCCCACATGACAAGTAATATATGAGCACTCTGCCTGTCGCCATGTGGTCCATGTTAGTTATTTAAAAAGATGATAGAGTTCTAGTTCATAGGATATTACGGTATTATTACGATATTATTACGTGCAGCAAATTCCCACAACCTGGTTCTTTACCGTGAGCTGAAACACACCATTACGCGCAGCTAATTCCCACAACCTGGTTCTTTACCGTGAGCTGAAACACACCAGACGCAACGAGGTATCTTAGGAGGTTTATTCCAACGGGGTAGGAACGGGTAGAGGTGGTCAAAGTCCGGAGGAGAAAAGGGGAGAGGAGAGAGAGGGAAAGACCAGAGAAGGAGGAGTAAGAGAGAGGGATCATAAGAGAGAGAGCCGCACCTGGGGGAGCCTTTTTGTCGGCCAGGTGTAGGGGGTGGGGATTGGGAGGGATTGAGGGCAGGCCCCCAGGGGATTGGCACCTGCACGTGAATGCCTAGGGATGATTGGCAAGTGGGCGGAGTTGGGGAGGGGGCTGGAAGATTGGGAGGTGGGATTCAGGTGGAAAGCCAGGTTACATCAGATTGGTGGATAGCTAGGCCGGCGCGAACTTCATGAGCTGTGAGGAAGAAGGAATAGCACGCCGGGTCCAGGGAAGGATATTAAAATAACTCCTTACAGTCCATCAGACCTCCCCTGAGACATCAGATTGTAAAAGGTGCTTTTGAATCCAAAAATCAACTGGCTGCCCTCCAGACTCTGCTTAATGGTCTGCTCCAACCATTAACATTTGTTTTTCTTCTGTTTCCACTCCTGAATGGGTTATGGGACAAGCTCCCAAGCCAGCTTCTGGAACATGAAACTTCCAGGAGAAGTTACAGAGCAGGAGTGCTAGGGCTCAGCACACCCCAAGATAACCCTCTCTGGCATGTTGATTACTTCCAGCTAGTTAGCCTGAGAGGCTGTAGACATTGGCTCAAAGGACATTCTCCTGAATGAATGCATCTGCATCGGAGGAAAGCTGTTTTAGGGCCCCCAGTCTCCATCCATCATTCCAGACACTTTTACACTGGAGTCCAGCTCCAGCTGAGTTCGGAACTCGAGAAGGGTGTGTGGATGATGCATGAAGAGGAAAGAAATGGACCACTACGATTTCATGATCATAATGGACAATGCGGGAAAGCTTCCGCTTTATTTATACAGAAACAGTCAAACTCTGGCTCAGACTTTTTACATCATGGCCAAGTGGTTGTTTCTAAGGATAATTCTCCCATTTGTTTTACCTAAAAACAATAGAAGTCCCTACTACAATTCTTACTCTACAACTTAATCTTGTATCACAAAGAAAAGGAGAGCCTAAAGATCAAGGAAAGAATGAAACCCTAAATATAGGTCTCTTGATTAGCATAAGGTCAATGGGGACAGCCAAGACAGTACCAATACTAGAAGGCCCTTTTGCAAGACGTTATTATTGACATTAACCTCCAAGCTCACATTAAGTAAAAGGCCAGCTCCACAGTAGCAAGCAATGCCTGAATGGATTAGAGTTCTTCCGCAGAGTGGTCCAGTGTCCATGCAAAGCAAGGTGGAGCTGCATTCAGGTGGTTGTAGAGACATGCGCAGGACCCTGCCATACAACGGGAAGTTCCTTGCTGCCCTGCCTGCAATAGAACAATACTCTTCACACCTTCGTGTCCCCCACATCCACTGCACGGACCCCAACACTTTTACTCATCACATGTGGCATAACCCTCAAAGGCAGAGAGAAAGATTTCTATCCACTGGTTCTCTCCCCAAGTGGCTGCAAAAGCCTGAGCTGAACTGTTCTAAAGCCAGAAGCCAAGAGCTTCTTCTGGGTCTCCCACATGATTGCAGGGTTCTAAGGCTTTGAGCCATCCTCTATTGCTCTCCCAGGCCACAAGCAGGGAGCTGAAAGAGAAGTGGAGCAGCCAGGACACAAACCGCCATCTATATGGGATCCCAAGTGTGCAAGATGAGGATTTAGCCACTAAACCATTGCACCAGGCCCTTCAACAATTTGTTTTTCAACAATTACTTGTTGAAGAGCAGAGACCTAGACACACAGAGCTGCTTCTTTCCCAAATGCTCACAGCAGCAGAGGCTAGGCCCAGCTGGGATCCAGCAGCCCAATACAGGTCTCTGATGAGGGTCACAGGCACACAAGGACTTGAGCCATCAACATTTTTTTGCCTTCCAGGGTGTGTATTAGCAGGAAGCTGGAATCACAAGGGGGATTGTGACGTGAATCCAGGAGCTTGAATGTGGGATGCATGGCATCTTACCCACTACACCAAACACCTGCCCCAGGACACATTTTTTATGAACCAGAAGAATGAGATGTTCAAAAAAATAAAAATAAGACCTAAGCTTGGGCAGGTATTGTGGTGTACTAGGTGAAGCTACCACCTGCAGTGTGACATTTCATACCAGTGCCAGTTCGAATCCCAGCTGTTCTGCTTCTAATACCAGCTCTCCGCTAATGCGGTGGGAAAAGAACAGAGGCTGGGCCGTGGTCTTGGGTCCCTGCATGCAGAAGAGCCAGAAGAAGCAAATTGGCTCCTGGTTGTAGCATGGCCCAGCTCTGGCTGTAGCAGCCATAGGGAATGAATCAATAGGTGGAAAATAACTCTCAATCTCCAACTTTGCCTTTCAAATAAAGTAAATCTTTAAAATAAATAAATAAGGGCCTGGCACAATGGCTCAGTTGATTGAATACTCTGCCTGACAGCACCAGCATCCCACATGGGTGCTGGTTCATGTCCCAGCTGCTCCACTTCCTATGCAGTTCCCTGCTGGTAGAAAGCAGTGGAGGATGACCCAAAGCCTTGGGACGCTGCACCCATGTGGGAGACCCGGAGGAGGCTCCTGACTCCTGTTTTGGGTTGACTCAGCTCTGACTATTGCAGTCATTTGGGGAGTAAACCATTGGATGGAAGATCTTTCCTTCTGTCTCTGTAAATATGTCTTTCCAATAAAAATAAATAGATCTTTAATAAATAAATAAAACTCAGGCTTATAACTCCCCTGCCCAAGATATATTTAGCCATCTTGTAGATGTTGAAGAATCTCAGTATCAAAATCCCAACCATTTGTTCATGGCTCATTGTTACTAACAAACTATATGAGCTTGCAGGCTAATAGCCTATGTGACCTCTAGCCACCTATGTGACCTTTAACACTGATGGGGCCCAATTCTTTTTTTTGTGGGGGGGTTCCAATTCTTATGAATCAAGACCCACCTATGTCTGGTTACTTCACAGGTGGCTCCAAGTAATTAAGTGGGTGCTTACCTTAGTTGCTGGAGGTATGAGCTGTGCAGCCAAGATAGGAAGGGAATGTGTGCTTTCCCCTCCCCCACACACACCTTGCAGGCTAATGTGAATTTCCCTTTTCAAGCTATTGTAGACTGACCCTACAAAAACCCTATGAATGTGTTGTTTGGGGCCACACTCTGGTATGGGATGTTGGTCCCGGCCCAGCTGGCCAGCCAGCTGTCTGCTCTCAACCAAGAACCCAGGCTTGGATGTGCTGAACTTGAATAAACCATCCTGACGCACTTGGATCAACTTCAGACTCCTGGTGATTTCCGGGGATCACAAAATCTGGGCACAACAGTATGTCTCATGGAAACTCATTTGATTTGGAAGTGCAAAGGTGAGTGGGGCTGGAAGTGCAATGTCACTCAGTTCTGTCCAACTGTGGCCAGCTATGAGCTAGTTTGTGCCTCTTCTCCTCTGCCACGTGTACCCACCTAGGATTCCCAGCTCCTTGCTGATGCCACTCGGAACACACCTGGGTTATAGCCTGGCTGCTCTGAGGTCTGGGTAAACAGGGTCTTCTCCAAGTCTCATTTCAGTTCTTCACAGGGACCAGGAGCCCATAAGAGTCCACAGGCTCCAAGCCGTACAGAGAGAAAGCGCAGCCTGGAATCCAGCTCTGAGGTCCAGACCCAGCCAGGGGAATTCCTGCATGGGCTCCCTCCTCCCCCACGACAGGTGGTCCAGTCACCCCCTCCCCTCATACCAGGTGCCAGGGGACAGCTGTCTCCTCCCTGCACCTCCCCCTTGGGGCAAGCTGAGCTGGGTGGGGCAACAGTGCTGCTTCCAGTGAGGCTGTCTCCACTGCAGGCAAATTCAGCCCAGGAGTGACTGAGCAGCAAGTCGTTCTGACTGGTGAGAGCTGCCACTGATCAGCGGGCACAGGGGACTAGGAGGGAGGGGGCTGTTGGTTCGAGGTGGGTCAGGAGTCCCCAAAAGAAAAACTAGATGTGTCTGGGGGTGGGGAAGGACCATAGGATTGGGCAAGAAGGGGAAAATGAGGGGGATGAGGACATGCAAAAGCAGGGGGTGATTAGAGAAAAGCAAGGTGGGGGGAGGGGCTGGAAGGAGCCCTGGGAGGCCAAGTCCAGCATGGCGGGATGTGCGCTATGGGTCCCAGCTCCAGCGGGGTTACTGCCTTGGCACCATCACCTCACTTGAACTATGATGAGAACTCTCCTGGCCAAAGTATCTCCCCAAGAGAAAGAGCTTCTGCAAAGCAGAAAAACAATCCAAGAAGCGAGGTCTGGGGAGCTCCAGAGAAAGTGAGGCAAAGGGCAAGGGAACTTGTGGTCACCCCATGTCTTCGCAGATCAAAGCAGGAGCAAGAAGTCCAAGTCCACTGAACCTGCCATGCCAGCTCCTCTGCTTCCGCTACTGCTGCGAACACTGTTGTCCCGCCTACTGCTGCCTGCTGCCCGTCTGGCCCGCCAGTACCTCCTGCCCCTGCTGCGCCGACTGGCTCAACGCCTGGGCTCCCAGGGCACACGCGAGGCTTTGCTGGGCTGCCTGTTGTTTGTCCTCAGCCAGCGACAGCCGCCAGAAGCCACCGGGGAGGCCTCCCAAGTGGCTGACCGACCAGAGAGGAGGAAGGAATTAGGCCGCCAAAAGTGAGGGGCTGCGAGTCTGGTTGCAGCAGGTGTATTCCTCAAAAAGTTTTCTTTCAGATTAAGAGTCCTGGCACCAGCACTGATTGTAGCCTGTCTAGTGGGCAGAAGAGACAGAACTACATGAAGAAGGCATCTGCCTTGGACATGCCCCTCAGCTTCCATAAGTATCTTTCTGGGGATCAGCATTGAGGCATGGCAGATAAGCTGCTACCTGCAACTCCTCACAGCATCCCATGTCCATGCTGCACCAGTTTTCTGATCCAGCTTCCTGCAAATGACCTAGGAAGGCAGTGGGGACAGCCCAACCTTTGGCTCCTGCATCCATGAGGGAACCCAGAAGTTACTGGCGTCAGCCTGACTGTTGCCCTCTTTGTGTAACTCAAATAAATAAAAATCTTTATGTAAAAATAAAACGTCCAGGAGGAGCAGTAGTCTCCAGGCAAATGGTGGGGGAAGGGAAGCATCAAGGTGATATGAAGCTAAGAAAGGAGATCTGAACCCAGACTGATTTCCCACCTGGAAAACAGCAATCCACCTGAAAATAGCAAGAACTTGGGTGCTCAGTGTACAGTAGGTCCTCAAGAAATCACCGTTGTTGTCTGGCAACACTTGAATCTGGGCCAGGTAGATGGGATTAGGGGTAGCGGGTGGGGGAAGACTTGGGTAAGACTTTCCGTTACCGTTTGTGGCTGGGCCCATCTCGGTGGGTGCTCGCAGCCTGGAACCAGTCTCACTTGGCAGGTGCACTGGTGACCAAGGCAGAAGATTGACTGTCATTCATAGTTGCCAGGAAAGTCCTGGGTTGAGTGTGCAGCCTTGGCAACCAGGAGTGGTGGTGGGGATAGGGAAATTTACTTGTTCAGGGGTCCAGTGGGCCCGCAGTCAAGGCAGATGCCCTGAGGGTCGCCCCACTCTTGGGAGAGATGGGATGGGGAAGACCTGCAGGATTGACCTCTGCACTTCCCCTTTTCCGGCGGGGCAGTCCTTGAAGCTCACGCAGGAGTCGTTATATTTGCATCCAGGTGCCCAGGACATTTGCTTGTTCCCAGCGCTAAGCAAGTCCCGGGGTTCAGGCTCCTGGGGTTAGGAAGTCAGGCCCCTGTCACGGTGGTCACAAGCTTGGGCCAGGGAGAAGTGAGACCTCAGCAGCGACTCCTCCCCGCACGCCAGCCCCGCCCACACCATCTGCTTCCTGCCGGGTCCGCAAAGCCGGAGCACGTGCATCCCTCTCTCAAAGACCACCTGCAGTAAAGGGGTCCGAGCCGCCGCTCCCTTCACCCCGCGTGCCCGCGCAGACCCAGGCCGACCTCAATTCTCTCCGGCTCCACGGAACGCTGCAGGCCCCCGAGCGGCGAGCGGCGGGCCCGGGGCGCGCGCCACGACCGCGGGTTGCAGCCGAGTCTCCTGGCCGGCGGCAAAGACGCGTCAGACCTGGTGCTGGCGACAGCGCTTTCCCGCCATGGCCACGGGCAGAGCCCCGAGGTGAGGCGACCGAAAGGGGGGCAGCACCGGGAGTCGGCCGGCCTGGAAATTTCCGCCCTCCCCCCACCCCCTCCCAACACGTCCTCAAGTCCCGAGGCCCCCTCTTGAGTCTCAGCAGGTGCGCGGGGGAGGGCCTGGCCGGGCGGGGTTGTGCGGGCATGATAGGAGGACTTCCGGTGGGTCTGAGGAGTCGCGGTCTGCAATTTCTGGAGGAAGGGATACGTTTGGGGGACTGCGAAGACCCCAGTCGGCTAACAGACTCCTTAGCTCCTCCCAGCGCTTAGGAGATTCCCGGAGGCCTGAGCACAGTCCGGCCCTGTGCTCATGAGGAACCCTGATGCGTTAGCCACCCTGTGTGCACACCTGCCTCTATTTGTAGTTTTGTTGCTTTATCCAGTCCGGGACTCTTTGCTTGAGCTTTGTTTTGTAAACATTGCATTAAACAGGATCTTGATTTCCTCTGTGTTTTGGGAACCCCTTTTTAACTTTGGCAGCTCCAGGCCAACGGTTCACTGGCTTCACCTTGCCCTCAGCCTTACCACCCAAGGCCATAGAGATAACATCACATACTCAGCTGAGAACGTGTTTGTGTGTGTGTGTGCACATGCGCTGGCTACTGACTCTGTCCCAACTGGAGCAAAACACACCTGCAGGACCCGGGCCTGGGAAAGATAGAAGACTGTGTGCAAGGGGTGGAAAGGCCCTGTTTGGGGCTTACAAGGAGGAACAGTTTGCGGGTGAACCAGCTGATTCCTAACACTCCCCTCCATCTTGTGCTCAGGAGCTGAGGCTGAGGAAGTGGAGAGAACTCTTCACCCTGAGTGAAGAGGGCTGCCCAGCTGGACATAAGGCAGGCCTGTTTGTGCTGAGGCTTCCTAGACTGTCCAGCAGAGGGCCCAGACACCCAGCAGCCGATGCTGCCTGGGGAGGTGTATCTATCCACAGCCGTGTGGGTGCTGGCTGGGGGCCCAGGTGTGGTGTGTGTGCCACGTGGGCTCTTTGCCAACAACAACAGCCCTAGCTATTACCATCTGCCTGGCAGGCCAGGCCCCATGGGGGTGACAAACGGATGCCACGCCCCCCACTGACCAGCAATGCTGACCACTTCCCTCCAATTTCCTTCTACTTCTGGCCCCCTCTGCACATAACTGCAGCCAGTGGCGGTGGTGCTGGGCATGCTTAGCCAGGGGCTCTCTGACCACCAAGCCTGCCACCCCCTCAGGCCAGGGCAGGGAGAGGAAGGTGGGAGGGAGGCATGTGGGGGGAGGTGTGGTACCCAGGGGAGCAGGAGACCGCGCTGAGAGAGGAAGAGAAAGAGACTGAACAAATACGGGGGTGGGCTGTACAGACATGAAGCCACCGTGAGCCACAGGGCAGTGCTTGGAAAAACAGCATGCTAGCCCTCCTTCCTGACCTCTGTTTGCTTAGGGCCGGGACTGGGAGCTGGAGTATGGATGGAGATGTGTGTCATTTCTGTGGGACAACCAGCCTTAGGGTTGGGGGTGACCTGTTTCCTCTGGTGTGACCTGGGAGGGGTACCCATTTATACTCTGCTCTGTTTCTCTCTGGGCCCATTCTTGCCCCAGTGGGCTGGGGCGGGTATCTGTCTGTGCATCAGCCCTATGATGTTATTACAGACGGCTAATTGTTAATTAGCGTCTGTGGCTTCTCCCAGGGACAGGCTGCCCCAGGATCTGCTGCCCTCATCCCCTCTTCAGCTGCTGGACGGAGTGCAAGTGTGGGGGCTGCAAATGACAACCCCCATCCCAACCCCACTTACACACAGGCCATCACTGCCCAATGAAAAAGGAGGGAGTCTGCATGCCTCCTTGTGGGGGTGCCCAGGGACCACCAGTGACCACTGACCATCCCTCCCTGTCAAGATGGGGGCCAGGGAATATGTATCTCCCAGGGTGGCTTCCAGTTAGTCCCTAACTAATGGGACAATGGGGTTCGCTCAGGACAGAAGGCTGTACCTGGCTTTCTCTCTTCCCCTTCCCCAACTGTCTGTTTCCCCATTCTTCAGCATGTCTCAGCATCTCCTGCATCAGAGACAAAGCAGTGGGCTTTGCTGTGTTGGTGGTTCCGGCTCAGGTCTGCCTCAGCAACGAGAGGGTGGGAAAACTTAGAGCAAGTCCCTCCCTCCTCTTGGAGGGATGGGGGGTCTGGAACACCAATGGTGGCCTAGAAGAGGCTGCAGTGAGAAGTGGCGAAGGGGGCCAAGGAGGCCACATTTGAGGTGAACGCCCGAAGTGGAATCTGTGGGGAGGGGGCCAGCCCCCACCTACCCCACCTCCCGCCCAGGGGAACCTAGTGCGGGGCTGCACCCTCCGACCCCCTGTGCCCCTGTGACAGCCTGGGCAGGACCCAAAGAGATCCCATCCACAGAAAAAGAGCCGGAGCGCACGGCGCTGGTCCCGGGTGGGGGCGGCGGGCGGGGCGGGGCGGCGGAGGCGGGGGCCGGGAGGCCCGGGGGGCGGGCCCAGCGCAGGGCGGGTTTCAAAGTGCTTGGGCGGGCGCGGGAAGCTGCTCAGAGAGCACGCGGACCCCAACGCCGGAGGACTGCTTCTCCGCCAGGTACTCCCGAGGGCTCGGGGTGAAGGGTGCTGGGGACTGCCCAGCGGCTCAAGGCGCCGCTTCCCGCCTGCCACGAGGACAGGGAGGCCGGGCCTGACAGCTCCGGGCCGCCCGAAGACGGGGACGCCGGGCGGGGGCCCCCCCTCTTCCCGGTGCAGAGTCGCGCGCAGCACGTGGCGCCCGCGGGCCGGAGCGCCGGGGAAGGGAGAACCCTAGGGGGACCCGGACTCGCAACACATGGGTGACCTGGCTCCCGGGGCCCCAAGCCGTCTGTTGCTACGCTGACCTGCGCCAGGGGCCGGCGAGTGGACGGTTAATCCCGATCGATTTTGTTGTTGGTCCAGGGGAGGGGCCACGCCGCCAACTGCGATGGAGGGGGTTGGGGATGCTGGGGAGAGACTTGGGGATATGTGAGCCGTCCCTTTACCCCGTCCTTTTTACCAGGCCAACTCTTGTCTCGGGTCTTTTCTTCCTGGGAGCGTCCTTATTTACTCTTACGGAGCAAATGTGTGAAAGGACAAGGACACCCCCTCCCACCACCAAGAGGATTTCTTCCCTAGGGAGAACAATGATGGGAATGAAGGCGGGCCCTTCCCCTGTCCGTAACTTAACTTGGGGCCTCTCCCAACCCCCCTGACCACTCTCTTTGCCCAGTAATAACCCCCAGTCCCTGCCAGGGTGTGTGTGTGTGTGTGTGTGTGTGTGTGTGTGTGGAGAGAGAGAGAATGTGGTTGGTTGTAGGATGCCTTACAACTGAGCTAACACTGAACTTGGCCTCAACCTTATTTTTTTCCCTTGAGCTGAGGCCGAGTGCCTCCTTCGGAAGGGCTGGGAAGCAGCCTTCAATAACCCTCCCTACCCCAAGCAAGAACCTAGATTAAGCTGTCCCTTTGAGATTGAAACTCAGCACCTGCGCTCTCTGTTTCTTGATAGAACCTCAGCTGGCCCCATGTGTTGAGTGGGAAGGATCTAGTCCTGTGGTTGTGAGCAAGAGGGGGGAACTACAGACAGTGAATGACCCTGTGTGGGATGGGGAGGTGGGTCCCCCATGTGATGCTCACCCCAGTGTGTGTTTAGAGGGAAGAGAGCGAGAGCAGGGGTCCAGAGCCTAGGATCAGGAAAGTGCTCCTGTGGCTGGCTGCTTCCAGGGCTGCACTGTGCAGGCCAAGGCATGGCTGGAGAGACACCAGATGCCCCAGGCTGTCAGATCCCTGGTGGCTGCTGGGCAGAGGCAGAACAGAAACAAGAACATCAAGTCTGGCTTGCTGAATGTCGGGATGAAGCAGCAGGTGGTGGTGGTAAGGTGCTGTCCGTGGATGCAGGGGTGGGGGCTGCTAAGGATGGCTGGAGTGGGGATGGAGCTAGGTGGAGGCAGGAGTATACCATGCTCTGGGCCTAGGCCAGGGTTCCCAAGGGAATGGGATGCTGTGGTCCCTACCCTATTGTCTGGTTTGAGGCTGCACCTGCTTAGGACTGCCTGAAACTTTTCATGTGTGAGGTGCAGGGTGGAGCAGAGTGTGTCCTGAGAGGAGAGCCTGGCAGGGGTGGAGTGCCAACCTGTGGTCCCATTCCCCTAGGAAATGGCAGTGCGCTTGTTCACCAGTCTGGCTTTCGGTGCTTGAAATACTGCCTGGCTGGGATGCCAAGGTTCTAACTAGATACGAGCAGACCTCAAAGAGTTCAGGGAAGGATGAATTAGAAAATGTTTCTTCTGGCACACATTTTTTTAAAAAAGATTTGTTTTATTGGAAAGGCAGATGTACAGAGAGGAGGAGAGACAGAGCGGAAGAGCTTCCGTCCAGTGAGTCACTCCCCAAGTGGCCGCAACAGCCAGTGCTGTGCCGATCCGAAGCCAGGAGCCAGGAACCTCTGTCCGTGTCTCCCACGCGGGTGACGGGTCCCAAGGCCAGGCCCTCCATGGCATTTTTAACGACACTTTGTGCACATGGATTTAAAAATGTGTACCAGAGGGCCTGGCACGATAGCGTAATGGTTAAGGTCCTCTCCTTGAACGTCCAGGATCCCATATGGGCGCTGATTCTAATCCCGGCAGCTCCACTTCCCATCCAGCTCCCTGCTAGTGGCCTGGGAAAGCAGTTGGCCCAAAGCCTTGGATCCCTGCACCCGCATGAGAGACCCGAACAGAGGTTCCCGGCTCCTGGCTTTGGATCAGCACAGCACTGGCCGTTGCAGCCACTTGGGGAGTTAATCATCGAACGGATGATCTTCCTCTCTGTCTCTCCTCCTCTTTGTACATCTGCCTTTCCAATAAAATAAATAAATCTTTTTTTAAAAAAATGCCATGGAAAGTGCATATTATGAACACCTGTACCCCAAAAGAAACTCGTCTCTAAATTTTTTTTATTTATGCTTGCATTTTACTGGAAGAGCAAAAAGAGATTTTCCATCTGCTGATTGACTCCCCAAATGCCCATAAGCTGTTCCAATCAGGAGCCTGGAACTCGGTTCAGGTCTCCCACATGGGTAGCAGGGTTCTTGGACCAGTTGCCTTCCTGGGTGCACCTTGGCAGGAAACTGGATGACAGGGAAGGCTCTGGGGCTTAAACCCAGCACTCTGATATGGGATGTCAGCATAATGAACCGCGTGGGCTTAACCACTGCACCAAACTCCCATCAGCTGGTCCACTCCACAGTTGGCTACAACCATTATGGCTGGGCCAGGTTAGGCCTGGAGCCAGGAACTCCATCTGAATCATTCCCCTCCAATTCAAGTGTGGGCTGAGGTTCTGGAAAGCCCTTTGGTGAGGCTGGACTTTGCCCCGCTGGAGTGTGGGGAAGCCCCCTGAGAGTTCCTCGGGACCAGCGGATGTGCGCATTTGGTTTGACTCAGCTGGGAGCACTGCACCTGCTAGGCGGCCCGCCCCTGCCCCCTGCCGAGACTCCTGCTCTCTTATCTCCTCAGTAGCAGGGTGGCTGGATATCTCCCTGGAGGCTTCTGAGAATGGGGCCTGGCAAACCACCGGCTGCTCTCCCGATAAGCCCAGTTCCACCATTCTCATTCTAGACCTTCACTCAGGAACCTGTGGACAAGTTCCTGCTGCCTGTGCCAGGGCTGGGACTGCCTCCTAGGGACTGCCCAGGCCCCGTCTGCCTCCGCCCTTTTGCTGGCCAGTCTGAGCATCTGGTGAGTGCTAGGTGGAAAATATTCTGGCTGGTGGGCCTAGTCCCTTTAGGCCTTGGTGAGGGGAGGGAGGCGGGGTGGAGAGGGTGGCTGTGCCTGTGGGTGATTGCCTGCTGCCCAGGCCAGCTGATGCCACAGGCGTCCTCCTCCACAGGGGGCCAATAACGGGAGCACTTCACAGATGAGCTGGCATCTTGGGAACTGCACATTCCCAGGCCTCTGTGCACTGTCTACTGCTTCCCCCTGGCCCCCATCTTCCCTTCCAGGCTACTCTCAGAAAGGGGAAGAGGAAAGGGATCTGGGTCTAAGTTAGAGAGGAACTGAGGGGGTGGATGGAGTGACCCTAGGGTCAGGATTGGGGGTCGAGGGTGAAGGTGGGGGTGGGGGACCAAGCCATGTTATGAGAAGGACTGTATTGTGTCCCAGTTCCCATTGTGAAATCTTTTCTTGGGAAACTGTCCAAGATCTAGAAAGTCCCTGGACAGTAGCTGGAAAGAAAAGGTTGAGGTGTCACCAACAGAGGCTGGGAGGATCTGGGGAGCCACTAGGAGGAGACAGGCTTCTCAGCACCTACCCTTGCCAGGAAGGCAGGGTGTGGGGGGCTCTGGCTGGCAGAGGGAGCTGCCTTTGCCTCCCCCCGCCGCCCAATCCCCTGCCTCTGTGCCCCTCCTCCTGTCCTTCCTTCCATTGTCCCCACACTCCCTGACCCTCTCCCATCTTCCCTTGCCTTCTCTGGCTGTCTCTCCCTCCCTTTCCACCGAGCTTCCCCCTCCTTCCCTGCACTCTCCACCCTCCTGTTCCCCAGCTTCTAAACTGCTTCGGCTGCTGGATAAAAATAGCAGTGGCAGCGGCCAGGCGGGGAGCCAGGTAGAGCCTGAGCCGGCAGGGGGCCCCCACCCAGGACAGGATTGGGCTGCTGGGTCAGGGGGCCTGGTGGGGGGAAGGGGAGCAGTCCTGAGGGCCAGGGTCCCTGGGGACTTTTAGGCTTGTGGACTCCGTCTGCTCTGCCTCCTCCTTTTCCTCCTCCCCACAAGAGTGTGAAGGAAGGCTGTGGGGAAACAGGGCCAAAACCAGGGCCTCACAAGCTGCTGCGTGTAACCCCCAGAAAGCGCCGGAGGCAGGGAGCCGCGAGCCAGGCACCACCAAGAACACCACCACCGTCACCATGACAACCAGTCACCAGCCTCAGGACAGGTACAAGGGAGGAGACCTGCAGGCCTGGGAGGTCCAGGGGCTGGGTGGTATGTCCTTTGGAATCCCAAGGCCAGTGCCGACTGGCCTAGCAGCCAGGTGGCTATGAGTCAAGTCTGCATGGGGGGTGGGGTCCATGCATGCCTCGGCTGGGTGCTGGCTGCTAGCTGGGCTGTGTGTGAGGCTGGAGTGGGTGAGTGAATGGGATAGCAGTCCTTCCCCTGGTCATTGTCAGTGTTTCCACGGCTGCTGTACAGCCAGCCAGCAGCGTGTGGCTTCTGCTGCCGCCTCTGTGGGGAGAGAACAGACAACTCCCCTCCTCACAGGGCACGTCTGGTAGACCTGCCCCCTTGCTCCAAGGGCTCTGGCCCACCTCCACTCCTCCATCTGACCTACCTCCACTCCTCCATCTGACCTTGCTCTCTTCTGTGCCTTTGGAGCCTGGCTCTGATGGAGCACATACGTGGAGGGAAACGAGGCTGTGATTAAATCTGGTTCTCCTCGGGGACCGGGCCTGAGAAAGTGAACAGAGCCGTGGAGCCGGGCCTGGGATCCTGAGCTCTCTTCCCTCTTCCACCTTGGGCTCCTGGATCCTGCCTGTCTCCCCTGCCTGAGGCTGCCAAGCTAGGCCGCTGCCGGCTGGTGGGACTGGCCGGGGGTGGGTGGATCCTGCAGCACTTAGCTGGATCTCTCACAGCCCATTCTCCCACACCCTGGAGAATGAAGGTCACTTCACACAGGAGTTTCTGGGAGGAGAGGGGTTTAAGGAGACTTGTAGGAAGCATAGGCCCTGGTGGCTCCCACACTTCTGGTTCCTCAGCCTAGCCTCCCCGCTCCTGCAGCCTGACTCCGAGCCCTCCCCGTCTCCATGTACCCAGATGCCCTGGGCCCTCATCTCCCAACCTTCCATCCTGTGTGTTCTTGGCTGGGCATTCTCCCTTCCACTCTGGGCCTCTGAACCCAGCCTTTAGCTTCTTCCCAGGGTGCAGAGGAGGGAAATGGGGGCTGCTTGTTCTCTTGGTGGGTGCTCCTCCAGGCCTCCCCTTGTAGCCCAGGCCACACACCTGTCTCTTCAATAACTTGGCCAAACTTTGTCCCTGTCCCCTGCATGCAGAGAGCAGCCTTGGGCCTTCAGGAGGGTGTGGAAGACATCTGGACCTCACGGGGTGGGCAGAGGGTGGGGGCAGGATCACTGAGCTGGCAGGCAAGCCTTCCCTGGAACAGATGGCTGCATGGGTAAGCTTTGCATGACTATAATGAAATCCGTGAGGCAGGCTGATGATCTGAGGAAAGAGGTTTATTCTGGCCACAGTCCTGAAGGCTCTCAGTACAAGATGGCATGGGTTCTTTCTGTCTGGTAATGATGGCTCTTGCTGGTCAGAGTCCCTATGTGACACAACAGAAGACAGGCAGTGTCTGTCCTTACAAAACTACCAAGATTTGATCCTAGAGGTTGGATCATCACGTCCTAATCCAATCTGATCTCCTCCCAGAAGTCCTGCCACAAGGCGAGCCTTTGCACTGTCCTCGTACCATTAGCCCGTGACTCTGAGGACCAAACTGTGCAAGCCATAGCAGCAGCCTTTCTTCAGGCCCAGATGACGTCTGGTGGCCCCATACCTCCTGCCCTGCCTTAGGTGGTGTGACTAACAAAGCTGGTTCTGTCTGGCTGGAAAAAACAGCTCTAGCTCCTCCACACCCAGCCACTCCAGACTGCCCGCCTGTTCCACCCGGTCCAGAATGGTCTGGGAGTTTCTTGAACTCAGAGTGCTCTGAGGTCAGACCATACAGTCCCTGCTCAGCCTGCCTGCTGGGGACGGAGGACACTTGCTGTTCCTTCCTACTCTCTCTCTCCCCCACCGCAGGCCTTCTGCATGCAGCCCTCTCCGGATGTGTGGGTCACACTGGTTCCCAGCCTGCAGGGTCCCCTGAGTCTTCCAGGACTGTGAACTATGTTACTCTGTGTTCCTGGCCCCCTCTTGCTCCCCACATCCAGTGCCCTTTCCCCTACCCCAGTACACACACCATCCTGGAAGGACACGTGCCCTTGGATGCAAACCCAGATGCCCTGTGCTCTGGGGACAGCCAGAGGGACTGAAGGGCAGTGCAGGAGGGAGGGGGATAGTCTCTGCCTCCCCACTTCCCCGGGCAGATCTCCCCCAGACCTCCCTTCCCTTCCCATTGCAGATACAAGGCTGTCTGGCTTATCTTCTTCATGCTGGGGCTGGGGACGCTGCTCCCCTGGAATTTCTTCATGACGGCCACTCAGGTGAGGCTAGGAGGTGGGGGAGGAGCGCTGGGCTCCAGGGAGCACTTCCTCTGGACACACACAGCCAGGAAAGGTGTTTTCATCACCCGTCTGTGCAACTCCTGCAGTATTTCACAAACCGCCTGGACATGACCCAGAACATGTCCTTGGGCACTGCCGAGCTGAGCGAGGACATCCAGCCCTCAGCTGCCCCCACAGTGCCATCGCTGGAGCACAGGCCCCTCAGCGCCATCTTCAACAACGTCATGACCTTGTGCGCCATGCTGCCTCTGCTGCTCTTCACCTGCCTCAACTCCTTCCTGCATCAGAGGTGGGTACTCACCCTGCCCCCCACTCCCTCCTGCACCCATGGTTCTAGGCCAGCTCCACCATGCTCGGCTTCCCCTACCACCCCGGCAGGATCCCACAATCAGTGCGGATCCTGGGCAGCCTGGTGGCCATCCTGCTGGTGTTCCTGGTCACGGCTGTCCTGGTGAAGCTGCACATGGATGCTCTGCCCTTCTTTGTCCTCACCATGATCAAGATCATGCTCATCAACTGTAAGCCAGGGCTGGGGTAGAAGGGCCCTTATACTGAACCAGACCCACTGGAGTCAGAGCAGAGGCCCCGTCTGCAACCTGATGTGGGCACTGGGGACCAGGCCTGGGGTGGAGAATGGGGGACCTGAAACCTCCTGGCCCCAGCGCCCCCTACTGATGTCTACCTTGTCCTGCAGCGTTTGGCGCCATCCTGCAGGGCAGCATCTTTGGTGTGGCTGGCCTCCTGCCTGCTAGCTACACAGCCCCCATCATGAGTGGCCAGGGCCTGGCAGGCTTCTTCGCCTCAGTGGCCATGATCTGTGCCATTGCCAGTGAGTCCTGTCTACCTGCCGTTGCCCCCTGGGGGTGTGGGGGCAGAGGGAATGATGGTTCAGTCTCTGACCCCTGGCACCATCCACCCCAGCCGGCTCAGAGTTGTCGGAAAGTGCCTTCGGCTACTTTATCACGGCCTGTGTGGTTGTCGTTCTGACCATCATCTGTTACCTGGGCCTGCCCCGGCTGGTGAGCATGACAGGGAGAGGTGGGTGCCTGTGGGGGTATGGAGGTGCTAGTGTCCAGGGCTCCAGACCAAAGGAGGTATGAGGCCAAACCCTGGGGGATCTATCTGACCACACCACTTCCATCTCTGTTGCTGGATAGGAGTTCTACCGCTACTACCAACAGCTGAAGCTCGAAGGGCCTGGGGAGCAAGAGACCAAACTGGACCTCATAAGTAAAGGTCTGTGTAGCTGGAGGAAGTTTGCTGTGTTAGCTTGCAGCCAGGAGCCAGGGCAGACGGGGAGCAAACCAGGGTTGGGGAAGAGAAGATAGGTGCTGGACAAGCTTGAGTGCCCAAGGCATGTGGACTAGAGGCAGTGAAGGAAGTTTTACGTAAAGGTATCTGGCAGCAGCAAGGGTTGGGAGGTGGGGCTGAACTAAGCATCAGGGACTGGGAGTTGGGGTGTCAAGCTGCAGTCAGGGACTGAGGAAAGGGGTGTATCTACCTCTGACCAAGCCCATAGGGAAGCAGCCATGTCAAACCTGTAGCTCTGTCTTCCTCACAAACTGAAGATCCTTCCACCACTTGTTGCCTCCCCAGGAGAGGAGTCAAAAGCAGGGAAGGAGGAGGCTGGAACTGCAACCCCTAACTCCGAGGCCACGAACAAAAGCCCCTCCATCCGAGCCATCCTCAAGAACGTATGTGGGGCGGGTGCCCAGCCCTCTGCCACCCCTTCCTCCCTTGCTGCCCTGAGACGGGTCCCTCTTTCCCAGCTTGTCTCCTGAGCAGTGGGATGGGGCGAGTCTTTGGTTCTTTACTGCATAGCCATCATGAAGGTGGGGGTACCTGGTGAACCCCTTGGCCCTCTCTGCAGATCTCAGTCCTGGCTCTGTCCATCTGCTTCATCTTCACGGTCACCATTGGGATGTTTCCTGCTGTGACCGCCGAGGTCAAGTCCAGCATCGCAGGCACCAGCGCCTGGGGTGAGGAACAGAGAGGGCCTCAAGAAGGGTTGGGAGTGGGACAGAAGGGACCCTGGCCACCTTCCCCCTCACACCATACACCGGGTATACTCTGTTCTGTCCATTTCCCCCTGTGCTGGACTGGAAGCATCTTCTGCATCGGACAGTCAGGGAAGCTGGGGGTCCAGGAGGGTTGGCGTTGCTATAACTGACTCATGACCCACGATCATCCCCTGTCATCGCCTCTGGCAGGGAAGTATTTCATTCCCGTGTCCTGCTTCTTGATTTTCAACGTCTTTGACTGGCTAGGCCGAAGCCTTACGGCTGTCTTCATGTGGGTAAGTTGGCACGGGAGTGGGGGGGATCAGCTGGAAACTCAAGGGGAGTCCCAAGTAAGCGTGGTGATAATGTTGGCAAAGGGGACTTTTTTCCTTGTGAGTCAGGGCTATGTGTGTGTGCAGCTGGGCGTGGGATCGTAAGTGTGCAGCTTTCAATACTATGTGTGTGTGTGTATATACACCTGTATCAGGATATGACCCCACCTGCAGGGCTCCACTGGGTGTGGCCCAGTATAGCCAGGCTGGGGGATGGGATAGGGGTGCTGGGGCTGCTGTCCACCACCCCCACTCTCTCCCTCCCGGTCCCGCAGCCCGGGAAGGATAGCCGCTGGCTTCCAAGCCTGGTGCTGGCCCGGCTGGTGTTCGTGCCTCTGCTGCTCTTGTGTAACGTGCAGCCCCGCCGCTACCTGGCCGTGGTGTTTGAGCATGACGCCTGGTACATCCTCTTCATGGCCGCCTTCGCCTTCTCCAACGGCTACCTCGCCAGCCTCTGCATGTGCTTTGGGCCCAAGTGAGTGGCTACCTGCCAGGGAACCCGGTGCAGGTGGGTGGAGCGTGAGGTGGAGGACAGGTGTTGTGGGCTAAGCTGGCCTCATCCTTGTCCTCCAGGAAAGTCAAGCCTGCAGAGGCAGAGACGGCAGGCGCCATCATGGCCTTCTTCCTGAGTCTGGGGCTGGCGCTGGGAGCTGTCTTCTCCTTCCTGTTCCGGGCGATTGTGTGACCCCAGATGGACAGAAAAGGAACTGCACAGCCTGCCCGCCTCCCGCCCCTTCGCTTGACCCAGCCAGGGCTGAGCGCCAGTGACCTGGAGGTTTTCTTTTTGAGTTCATTCTCCTGCTTGCTGTGCTGGACCCGGCTGTCTGGGAGCCTTGATGCGGGGCAGCTTCCATGAGATGCACCCTAGGGAATGCTGTGGGCTTTGGGGGGTCATGGGCACAGTCTCTGCACCTGGGTGAGCACCCCCACACTTAGCCATGAGCCATCCCTGCAGTAGGGCCTCCTGGGCTCCAAGCGGACGTGTGTACGTGTCTTGCCTGCCTGTATGAAGGTGGGGAGCCCCTGGGGGCACAGGACTGACCGTTGTATGGTCTGGTCTGCTATGTCCTCTCCTTCCCTTCTCCCCGGGCATCCCCTGCCCAGCCTCCCACTCTCCATTCCTACCCACCACACCACCACACCCCTTGTACAGTTGCTATTTTACTGCCTTTTTTTATACTCAACAGAAGCCAGGTGCCCTCAGAGGCCCTCTGATTAAATAAACTGTTTTTGTTTTGTTTGGTTTTTCTCTATGGTTCCCTGTGTCCTCCAGCCTGGAGCTGGGAGGGAGGGGGGAGGATGAGCCTGCTACAGCCAGGAAGGGACTGTAGGGACTGTAGTGCCCCCTTCTGGGGCCAACAGGGAGGAACGGGCTCAGGGCCAGGACACCCCAGTTAGTCTGCCCAGACTGAGAAAGGCCAAGTTCTCGGCAACTTCTTCCCATCTCATGGGATTGGGGACAGACAGCTCCATGCCCCTCCTTTGTCTCACCGTCACACTCCCCCCCCCCGCCCTGTCCTGGGCCCCAGGAATGAACCAGGCAACCCTAGGCAGCTCCTGGCTGCATGCCAACACCACTGGCAGGCGGGATGAGGCTGGCACCCTGCCGCAGCGCCAAAGCTTGGCCTGCCACACTTCCTGGGGAACAAGGGGCCTATGTGGCTGCACGTGAGAGTTGGCCCTGGGGAGGGCTGGGTTGGGACAGGACAGTATGAGCCCCTCAGGGAAGAGACACCCTCTCCCCTCCACCCCTTCTTCCCAAGAATGACTTCCTGACTGGAAGTGGGAGCAGAGCTGTGGTCATAGTCCCCTTCCCCACCCCCAGTCCTTCAGCACAGGTCTTGGAATGCTCCAGAATGAGTCAGCCCAGAGCCATGGATCCCTAGTCCCCTGAGCAGCAGCCAGCAGGATCTCTGTTCTCCCAGAGGTGGACTTGTGGACTGCAGGCTTCTCTGAGGGCACCTTTGTAAGGTCTTCTGATGGGCCTGGAGGCTCGGCTGGAGCAACTCAGCATGTCACTGTATGGAGAAAGACAGCCCAGCTTTTCCAATCCCTTGTGGTGGCGAGAAGCCAGGTGGCAGGTTACTCTCCTCACAGATTTGTCCATTCTGCCCTATGGGCTCCTCACTGGAATTTTCTCTCTCCACCCTCAGCCCTTGCTGCTTACCCTGTGCCACCCAAAACCCCCTGGAGCATTTCTCCATAAGCAAGCGCAGGTGCAGGATCTTCCTCTTCTCCCCCTCCTACTTCTGTAATGTAGAAACTTGCATCACACTCTTGATCTTTTCTCTAGCTGCCCCCCTCACTGTGAGATTAGAATCTATATTGCACTATTGGCAGCTCTGCCAGCTGTAAGAGCTGTCCCACAGCATGGTGGTCCCCTCACAGCTTTCCAGTCTGTTGACCTCTTGCAGTTTTCACCGATAAATTGGGTGGGGAGGTGCGAGATAAAATAGCAGTTCTCTGACTTCATGATAAAAATAAAATAAATCTTGGGCCCGGCGGCGTGGCCTAGCGGCTAAAGTCCTCACCTTGAAAGCCCCGGGATCCCATATGGGCGCCGGTTCTAATCCCGGCAGCTCCACTTCCCATCCAGCTCCCTGCTTGCAGCCTAGGAAAGCAGTCGAGGACGGCCCAAACCTTTGGGACCCTGCACCCACGTGGGAGACCTGGAAGAGGTCCCTGGTTCCCGGCGTCGAATTGACGCGCACTGGCCTGTTGCGGCTCACTTGGGGAGTGAAACATCGGATGGAAGATCTTCCTCTCTGTCTCTCCTCCTCTCTGTATATCCGGCTTTCCAATAATAATAAAATCTTAAAAAAATAAAAAATAAAAAATAAAATAAATCTTTAAAAAAAAAAGCGGTTCTGAAGTCTGCTGCTGTCAGACTACAGTGATGGCTGCCGGCCACGAGGGAGCGCTCTGCGGGCAAAGTCCCATTTTGGGGGGCAGGGAAGTTCCTTCCTGGTCCCCAACACTCCGCCTTGCCGGAGACCCGGCTGCCCCTGCTTGGGGCAGGTCCTCACCTTCCCCTGGCGCACAAAGCGGGCTGTGTTCAGCTCCGCCCTCCCCGGGCTTTGGCCTTGCAGAACCGTCCCTCTGTTTAATCTTTCTCTGGCGCAATGTGGGGGGGCGGTGAGTGCCCAAGGCAAGCCGGCTACGCTGGGAAATGGCGGACGAAGCCTCCAACAGAAGCCAGAAATGGACTCTGTAATCCTTGGTTGTGAATATGGACAGAGCTTAAGGAGCGGGGTGTGGGACTGGAGGGGAGGGTGACCGGAAAAACCACCAACCTGCTCTCAGAGTTACAGCTGCGAGGACTCAAAATGGATGTGAGGAGAGAAATGCAGAGTCACTATGAAGGGCCAGCTTGAAACCCAAGCCCATGGCACTCCTCCCCCCGCCCCTAAGGCCGAGTGGCCGTCCCCAGGAAGGTCAGCCAGCGCACGAGCCGCGGGTCAGCAATGACCCCTCCTTCAGCCTGGGTGGGACGTGGTTTCCTGAGGGGATGCGGCCCCCGCCTGCAGCCGCGGCTGACCAGGCTCTAGATTGCTGGGTGAGGGACAAAGGCGAGTTAGTGAAACCCACGCCCAGGGCTGAGGGAGGGCACCTGTTGGGATTCGGAGCCGAGGATCCCATCCTAAGCCTGTCGTGTGTGATGGCCCTGGCTCCACCTCCCTAAGCACCTTTGAAACAGAATGGCTGTTCACTGAAGAAGCAAAAAGAACCGCCCCCAGGGAAGGGGACTTTGGGAAAAAGGCCTGTGGCCGCCGCCATTCGGGAGAGCCCAGATGCCGAGGTCCCCAGCGGGGGGTGGGGGCGCAGGGGTCACTAGGTGCGTCTCCCACCCCCACCCCGCGAGCGCTGTCTCCCCGCACCCGCTCCTTCTTCCAGAAACTTCAAGAAGCAAGCCTCGTCAACTGCACCCCGGCCTTTTCCAGTGAGAACTGCCACTAGAGTCCACACCCTTGAACGGCCATGAACCTGAAGCCGGGGTGGGCAGTCCGGCCCTGGCTGGATGTGGGGGAGGCGCAGGGACCCCCCCCCAGGAGCCCGGTCCAGCTGGGAGGAGGTGGACATCACCCGCCCAGGGCTCCCCCTGGCGGCAGCGCCTCCCCATGTCCCTGCACGTCAGCCCTGGTGCATGGTGACCAAGGGCTGCCCTGGTGTCCAGGTGACCCTGAACTAAACGCTTTCCTTGCCCACCTACCGGTTGTGACACTGCACTGGAACACTGAGTGGCAACACGGTCTTCTGTGCTAACCCTCTTTTATAGATGACGCGGCTCTTCAGTCAGCTTGCGAAGTGACAGCCATTGCTGTGAACACTTACAAAGGTTAAGGGATGCAAAACGATTATGCAAATTACAAAGCTCCAGATAAATCCATCTCCCTCCCTACACGCCCTACTCCCACCCCTTCCTCTTCTGGCTCTTAGGTGACACTGAGTCCCTTCTTTCCATATTCTGGCAGATTCCAGATCTTCATGTCATCCTACCCAGGCCTCCTTGGTGTCTAAACTCAGCCCTTTCCTTGTGCCATTTCCTCTTTGCCCAGCTGCACCTGATCTGATTGGAGGTGAGCCAGCCCAGGGCTTCGACATCTAACTGGCAGAGACTTGTACCCTGAAGATGAGTGAGTGACTTGTACCTGGGCCGGGACAGGCGGCAAGTCAAACAGGTAGGTAAGGGCCCGGTGCAGTGGCCTAGTGGCTAATGTCCTCACCTTGAAAGCGCTGGGATCCCATATGGGCGCCGGTTCTAATTCCAGCAGCCCCACTTCTCATTCAGCTCCCTGCTTGTGGCCTGGGAAAGCAGTCGAGACTGGCCCAAAGCCTTGGGACCCTGCACCCGCGTGGGAGACCTGGAGGAAGTTCCTGGCTCCTGGCTTTGGATTGGCGCAGCACCAGCTGTTGCAGTCACTTAGGGAGTAGATCATCGGACGGAAGATCTTCCTCTCTATCTCTTCTCCTCTCTGTATATCTGACTTTGCAATAAAAATAAATCTTAAAAATAAAAAAGGTAGGTAGGGCAGGATTGCTTGTGGTGCCACCTGCTCCCACACCTTCCCCTGTGCTGAACCTGTGTAGGGTTCAGGTTTGCCTTTTTAGGCAAAAAAGGGCCTGGAATCCCAAACAACTCTGCCACAGACATAAAGGGATGCTTAGCTGGGAGCGGGGGTTGAAGCAGAAGGACAGACATTTGGGGCTGGACCAGCAGTGACAAGGAAAGATTGAGTCACGCCCTTGGTCTGTGATGCCATGCCTTGGCTAGCAAGACGCAGTCATGTGTGTATTAATAGAGTAAGTTACTGACAACACCGATCCACACTTGGGGACCAACTCTAGCCCAATGTCTCCCTGGAGCCATGGTGATGTTGTCCTAGCCCATGACTTCAGCCATCAGCCTAATGGTAGTTGGATCTACACAACTCCAGCCTGGCCTCCCGTATGCCCCTCTGCCTACTGGACACACTGCTCCTTCTTGGTGCCCTACTCGTGTCTAGAGTAGCCATCCTCAGCCCCCGACCCCAGGCAGGCCTCTGCCCCACCCCTCCCCCAGCCCCATTCTATGAATCATCCTCTGAAAAAGGCTGCGCTGTCTGTTCCTCCGGGGCCTCCCTGCCTTTGGCCTCTCCCTTCTCCCAGCTACGGCCGGTGTAGCTGGCACCTGGGTGTGTTTGCTTTGAACAGCAGTTAATGGGGCTTGATGTGATTTCACAGCTAGATACCACATGCTTTTGCTCAGGCACTCATGAAGCATTCTGTGATTCTTAACCACAACCTCAATTACAAATTGATTTCGAATACAAAATGGCCAAGCACACATACACCCATCATATGTCTACCAGCTCCTGAACAGATAATATGAACAAAAAAGGACAAGTAGGGGTTGCTGTTATCACAGAACAGCCTGAGTCTGCCATGCTGGCATCCCGTATCAGACTGCTTCCTCCGATCCAGCTCCTTTCTAATGTGCCTGGGAACACAGCACAAGTGGCCGAGTGCTTGGGTCCCTGCCTCACATAGGAGATCCACGTGGAATGCCAAGATCTTGGTTTCAATCTGGCCAAACCTTGGCTTTTGAAACCATTTACTTTATCTTTTTTTTTTTAATTTATTTATTAGAATGGCTGATTTACAGGGAAGGAGAGACAGAAGAAACACCTCCCATCTGCTAGTTCACTCCCCAAGTGGCCACAATGGCCAGAGCTGAGCTGATCCGAAGCCAGGAGCCAGGAGCTTATTCCAGGTCTCCCATGCAGGTGCAGGGTCCCAAGGCTTTGGGCCCTCCTCAGCTGTTTTCCCAGAAAGGAGCTGGATGGGAAGTGGAGCAGCTGGGATGCCAACTGGCATCCATATGGGATCCCGGCATATGCAAGGCAAGGATTTAGCCACTGAGCTATTGCACCAGGTCCTAAAGCCATTTAGAGAGTGAACCAGGAGATGAAAGATCTCTTTTTCTGTCTCTCCCTGTCACTTGGTCTTTCACATAAATAAACAATTTTTTAATTTTTATTTTTGATGTTGTTACATAGTTCACAAGGATGCAGACCCATGAGAACTACTAAAATAGGGCGGGAAGGGTTGAGATATAGGGAAAGATGAGTGGGATAAATGCTTCCAATTTTCTTTTTCCTCTCTTCTGTATCTGGGAGAATGTGGGAGTGAGAGAGGGGGAGGAGGCTGCTCCCAACTGCCAAACTACATCATTACCCAGGGCTGGGGAGGCCCACTTGTCATCTTATGAACCCCGATGTGGATAAAAATGTTTTGAGGGTATTTTTTGAATGGTTTTGATAGTTCTGAGATACTGTTGGCTAAACTGCTCAAAGGTTGAGAAAATCCTTCCAAGGTCCATTGGATGATGAAGTCCACCCCAGTGTATCCACTCACCCAGACACTTGCTGCCAAAGCTTGACCAGGAGAGTGGTCCAACCCGTTCTGCTCTCCATCTTCTTACATGGCACTCAATGTCCTCTGCAGGCCCAAATGAGCTGGCCATCATGTTCCCCTTTTGCATCAGAGTCTGCCATCCACTGCACAGGTATCAGCAATCCAGGTTGCCCAGTCTTGACACATACATTCCAAGGTCAAACCACAAAGCCTATGATTCTCCTTGTGGCTGCAGTTTTTACTTCAGTGGCCTGGTTAGGGAGTGCCCCAAGAAACCTTACCTGGAGAGACCGCAAACCTAACTCTTGTATGTGCCAGTCAGTACAGGGTCCAGTTCAGTCTGTCACCCACATCAGCCTATGCACACATTGGTGACTGGAGTTGTGTGGCCAGTTCTGTCTCCAGCCCACGACCCATGTAAATTGATGAATGCTGCAGCCCAGCCCAGTGTGCCACAGCTGGTCCTTGCTTAACACCAGGCAAGAATTGTAGCCTAGTTGGGGCAGCCCCTAATAACCTCCACCAGACCTACCCCCAGCCCTGATTCCTTTGCCTGCCAATATGTACAGCAGACTAATCTAGTCTGTGCCAAATCTCAATCAGGTTCTTGTATATACCCATGGGTATTGCAGCTTAGTTCACGAACCAGTCCACCTGTGTGCACATGGGTGCTGCTTTATCTAGCCAGGTCCACTCCCAGCTCTGGCTCTCATGCACGCCATCAGGAGGTGGAGCCCAGCAGAGGAGTGCCCACAGTTTTTCTAATAGGCCTGGTGTCTGTCTCTGATCTTACACTTTCCAGGGACAACTGCTGTCCAGTCTGACACAACCTGCGCCCTGTCCCTGCACTTGTTAGTGGATACTGCTGCAAATCCCAATCAGTTGACACTTATCCTGGCTCTTGCATGTGCCAGTGGATGCAGTGGCATGGCCTAGCCAGCCCTCCCCCAAACCCAGTCACATGCAGGCAGGCAGTTTTTTTTTTAAAGATTTATTTATTTTATTACAAAGTCAGATATACAGAGAGGAGGAGAGACAGAGAGGAAGATCTTCCATCCGATGATTCACTCCCCAAGTGAGCCGCAGCCGAAGCCAGGAACCAGGAACCTCTTCTGGGTCTCCCATGTGGGTGCAGGGTCCCAGTGCTCTGGGCCGTCCTCGACTGCTTTCTCAGGCCACAAGCAGGGAGCTGGATGGGAAGTGGAGCTGCCGGGATTAGAACCGGCGCTCATATGGGATCCCGGGGCATTCAAGGCGAGGACTTTAGCCGCTAGGCCACGCTGCCGGGCCCGCAGGCAGACAGTTTTACAACCCTGCCCAGCCTAGTCTGCTCCAGTCCTAGCTCTCGCATTGACCAGTGGGAGCAGTGCCCCAGCAGAGGTGTTCCTGCTGCCCTCCCACCAGGTATCCTACATGTGCCAGTGGGTGCTGTGGCACAGTCTGGCATGGTCCGTTTTACTTTGGCATTTGCCAGCAGGTGTTGCAGCCTGGTTCTGCCCAGCCCGCCCCCCAGTCACAGTTCATGCTGGGGAGTGCTGAAGCCTAGCCCAGTCCAGTCAGCCCCCAGTCCCAGCTCTAATGCATCATCTGATGGATATTGCATTTAGCCTGGCCCAGACTCTCCCTAGCTTCAGTTCCTGCACTTAGCAGTGGGTTTGCATCTTAATGAGGGAGTTCCCCAAGCTCCCCTCTCAGAACAGCTCCCAATCATAGATCTTGCACACACTGGTGGATGTTTGGCTCAGCCTGACTTGGCCCACCTTCAGTCCTGACATTCAGTGACGGATCCTGTGGGTCTTGCAAGACCAGCTCATTCTGGCTGTCCCCGGT